>NC_086284.1:146585375-146890197 GCF_963924245.1 Chroicocephalus ridibundus
TTCCTTCCCCCTCCTTTTTTTTCTATTGGAATTAATGCAGAATTCTTGCATAAGCTTTTGGTTTTTTGGTACTGCAGCAGCCCAGTTATTCTGCAACTAAAGTAAGAGCCAGTAATTCCAGTGTTGCCAGTTCCTGTTGTCTTACTTTAAATGTGGCATTGTTTGGTTGTTTCATTAGGGCCTGGGTTCCTGAAGGTACGCTGTTTCATAGTACCTAACTCAGCTGCAGAATAAAATTTGAAAATGGGACTCTGGTGTACCCGAAAAAGTAAAACATGAGACACTGAAGTAGGATAGTTCAGGACACTGGAAAATTTGGAACAGGGAACAGCAGCATTGCCCTAACCTAAGGTATACCTAAACAATCATGTGGAAATTTTACACAGTAAAATTTTCATACACCTGTGTAACTTGGACCATTTATACAATGTCAAAGGTGCAACTGCATGAGAAAAATATTCTTTTGCTTCTACGGGGGGGAAAAAAACAACACCATAGTGACTCTCGTAGGTGGAGAGCTGTAAAGCTGGCAGGGGACGTGTACTGTCCGCATTGCTCCGTGTTCTTTGATTTCTGTGTGGCTGAGACAAATAATGCCTCTCCCTGCCCGAGCCCCCCATTCCCCACCCTGCAACAAATCCCAGCCCTCCCCCCCGCCCTCCTTTCAGCTTTGATGTGAAATATACTTTAGATTATGAAATATTTTGAAAAACAGTAATAGGAGACCCTAACATTGTATCATAAGGACCAATAAGGAATAAGAACGGATTCTTAAGGTCGCAAAACATTTTACAGCTTCCAAGGTTAAAACCTTCTGGAGACAGTTATTTGCACATCTTAGACACGCTTGATTATATATGAAGAACATAGCAAAAGTGGATTGTATACCTTGAGGAAATGGAAGTAATCTTAAGATTACTTTAAGATTTCTGGTAACTGAGTCACACTGCATGTAAAATTAGGGCTGGTCTAAAATTCTTCTGTTAATTTAACTAAAAACTGTTAGGAGAAATTTTAGCTGAAATGTTGTAATCATCGAATGTGGATTTATATAGCTGTAATACAAAGCTATATATATAAAGTAGGTTGGTTTATTTTTTTTCAGTAAATGTGATCTGTAGCTACCAATTTAATTACTACAAAATCTGTTTAGATTAGCCCTTATTTACTTTTTTTTTAAAAAAAAAAAAGAAGAAAAATACACATCCTTGCCACTGTTGTGCAGTTTTGTCTTAATATTTGTTGAGATTTGGTGAAGCATGTTGGATTGCAGCTTGCACAAGTTGATCTCCTAATTATTCTGTCTTTCCCTATTTGAAATGCTTTCAAAGAACACACCTGGATGCTATCTGTTCTGGTAGCAACTACTAAATGAACATGTGAATCACTTACCATGTTAATACATTAAATTGTCATGTGTCAGGGAGTAACACCTTCTTACAGTAGCTTTATGTAACTGGTAAACAACTCTATCATTGGTTTTCTCAAAACTCCAGTGTAATTCTTTTGACCAGTCTCGTTGCCCTAAAATTTTTGCAAACTTAGAAAGTTTCACTGCATAGATTTTTGTTACAGTAACAGGATCTCTGTAATGGGTAGATACTGACACACACTCTTCTGCTCTTGGCTATACTATGAAGCAATACAATTATTACCTTCGAAGACCATCAAACTGTAAAGAAATCATTTTGTCTCAAGTTTACATAAAGCTACATAGATGGTAAATCTTTCCTAACATTTCTTTATTCCACTGTCTTTGTGTTTTCATGTTGAAAATACTTCTGCTTTTTCCTCTTGAGTGCCAACTTCTTACTAGAATGACTTCTTAATGTAATATGTTTACCTGGAATGTATTTTAACTATTTTTGTATAGTGTAAACTGAAACATGCACATTTTGTACATTGTGCTTTATTTGATGTGGAACATATGCAGTGTGATCCAGTTTTTCCATCATTTGGTTGCGTGACCTAGGAATGTTGGTCATACCAGACATTAAGTTAAAAAAAAAAAAGACCACTGTTTGTTTTAAAATTTTTAATGTTTTTAGGAGTATGTGCTGTGAGGTGATCTGGAATTTGTCATTTTTTCGTCAAACTGTACTGCTCCTATTTATTGTAATGTAATAAAAAATAGTTATTGTGAGTTGCTGTCCCAGTTTGCACTTTCATCTCTGCCCTGGAGTATCCCAAATTGCATGTGTTTGGCAGTTCTTCTCGGTTTATTTCTTGTACATCTCATTGCCTGTCACGAAGCTGTTGTCTTTGCCCAGGGGTGTTTCCTTCCAGTGAAGAGGGGGGGTGCCGCCATGCTTTGACAGAATGCGCTTCTCACCCACTGTTGTGGGCTGCTCGGGCTGTACCACCCTCAGTCGCACCCCCCAGACTTTGTTTTCATTAGTCTTAACAGCTAACTTGATGTGAACTAATCTACAAGTTTAAAATACTCTGAATAGCCATCCTGTGGTCATTCCCAGGTGTGTACTTGTTTTCTTCTATCAATGCCTTCCATAAATTTACAGAAAAATATGAAGGACGTTCTTCAGTATCGATTGTGTCCCACAGTGGGGAAAAAAGTGTGAATCTGCTACTGGTCTATAAGCTTACGCTTTGGCCCTCTGTTACCATGTCTGGATAATGTTTTATCAGTTAATGAAGGGTAGGTTAAATTTTGTACTTGGCGGTATTTGTTGAGAATAGATTTAACTGCAACATGTTGCAGAGGAGTTAAGCTGATGTGGAAGGACTGCTTTTCACTTCAATGTGGTGCTAGAAACCGAAGCACAAACGCTTCATCACAAGGTAGCGTACTAATTTGTGAGTAGCAAGTGAAGACTTGCTATTGCCAACAGTCCCACCGCAGTGATTACTTGTATTTCAAAGATTATTTATGTTCTATCTCCAGTGTCATTTAGTTCTTGGGCTGGGGCGGGGGCGCAGAAACACCAACCAACTCTAGTATGTACTGAGTACAGGTCTGTGCTAGTTGAGCCAAGCTCTACAGTTAGCCACGGAGCAAACGTCCACCATCAAACTGCTCTTCCAGGGGGAAGGATCAAGTCCTATATTCCTGCTACAGCAGTTACACAACATCAGAAATCAGCAGTAGCTGGAATTGTCTTCGGGCTCTAAGCGCTTCAACCACTACTCTTCAAATTCACCCCCCTCCTGACCCCACAGTCTTCTTTCTAACACAGCCAGACGGCACCTCTGCCAACGTGACTCCGCATGTCAAGCAGGTGTAGTTAAAATCTTTACAAGTTTACTTTACTTTTGAGAAGGTGCTCATTTAACAGTGGAAACGCATCATTAAACGTGGAAGACTTTCCAAATTAGATTAATCCTCTATGTAGCACCTTGAATCGGCATACCAGCACGCAGCTCCCAGGTAACAACAGCTCTGTTCGACGCGCATATCCAAGTGAAACAGAACAGAATTACGTTGCTGCTATTTCCTGGAAAATTGTTTCACACACGAAGCTTTAGTTCAAGGAGGTCAAAAGTAGCTGAGGAAAAACTTACCACCCATATAATATGAGCCCCCAGCCCTTCAAGTGAGTACTTCAGGGTAAGCGAAGTCCTAATTTGTACTTTAGATGGGTTGGAAGGATTTACATTTCATTTCTTCTGAGGTTACAGCTCTTTTATTGTTTTATTTTTATGGATTGGTATCGTTACATGCAGTCATTAATACCAGTTATTTATTGTCATCACTGTAGTAGCGCTGTTTCAGAGCTCTGTATTTTCTGAGAAAGTACAAAGCCTCCAACTCTTTTATAACAAATTCTCCTCGTGCAATTAGTTGCTTAATTTTTTCAGGATCTTTCACATCTTTATTTTTTAGAAAAGCTGCTTTCAAGCGGCTTCTAAAGTAGTCTGCTCCTTTGGGATACTCCCTTCCAAGGTACAGCAGCTTGAAGAAAAAAAAAAAAAAGAATTTTTTTTATAGATCGAGTGTGCAGTAAAAGGGCTTTGTCTGGTTAAGGAAGGTGCTCGTGGCATTTAAAACACTTACATTTTTGTACAGATTCAACACTTCACCTCTTAGAGAACTGGCCATTCTCACATTTCAGTGAACTCTTTATTCTCGTCTGATTTTTTTTTTTTTTACCTGAAGAATAATCAGTCTGACATTAGCCTTCCACGGGCGTCAGTAAATCCCAGCCTCATTCACCACGGGCTTCCAACCAGATTCCTCTATCTCCCTGTCGCCCTGCTTGCTCTGACTCGCACGTTTCCTGGTTCCGCTCGCTCTCTTTTGGCTACTTTTGTGTTTCGGGCTCCTTTCCCTTTCTCTTCCGCGTTACGAATCGAGCGAGGCCAGCGCGCACCGGCAAACCGGAACGCAAAACCAAAGTAACGCGTGAGCTAACGGGGTAAACCGATTTTTCCTTTTTGTAAATAAAAGCGGCTGCGGCCCAGCCCGGCCCAGCCTCCCAGCCCGCACCCGGAGGCGGGGTGGGGGGCGAACCGGCCAGGGCCGCCCCTCGGGCTGGCCCCATGGCCCTGCCCCAGACCCCCGGCGCTCGGTCACACAGACCCCCGCGTCCCCCGACCCGTTCCGTTCCCGGCCGGGGGAGAAGGGGAAGGGGAAGGTCAGTCTCTCACCGGCCGCCACCGCGCCGTAATCCCTGCTGGCGCCGCTTTACGACAAAGCCGTAAAGGGAGGCACCGCCCTTCTCCCGACCGTCCGTGGGCGGGGCGGGGGCAGGCAGGACGCCATTGGCGGTGGGGAGCAGGTGGGCTGGTCGCCTAGGCAACGCGGCGGCGGCGCCATGGTGAGAGCGGGCCGGCGGCGGGGGCGGGAGGCCTTACCCGGGTGGGGGTACGGGGCGTCTCCCCGTGACGGCGGCCCGTTCCGGGGACCCCCCGCACCGCGGTGGGTCGTGGCTGCCGCTGCCCGGCCCGGGTGACCGAGCTGCCGGCGGTGAGAGCGCGGCTTGCTGGGCCGTGTGGCCGCAGGGCTTTGAGGGAAAGCAACGGTGACGGGCGTCTCGGGAGGCTGGCTAGGTGGTCAAGCGGGTAAGGGTTGGGCTGAAGTATTCCACGGGGGCTACTGAAGTAAAAAAAGATTGTAAAAAAAATAAAAAAGACTGAAGGCTCTGAAAAATCACCCGAAGGGCAGGGTAGCTTTGCTGCAACCCCCCCGTGCTCGGTTCTTGCGCCGCGGTTTGTTCCGGTGGCTGCTTGGCGAGAAACCCAGCTGGGAGGGAGCTCAAGCTTTGCCGTCGCAGCCGCTGTGCCGCGACGAACTTCTCTGCGTCCCCTGGCACAGCCTGCCTCCTCCTTCCTCCCCCTTCCCCGCCCCCAGGGAGTACTCTCGGCCGGGTGCCCATTCACACCGAAGTTAGGTAAATTCGCGTGGCAATATTTGGACGTCGCACCGAAAAGGTAATCGGTAAATCAAATAAGGGGTTCACTGTTAGACGTTTGGCTTTCTAAAACCTCTTGTGCCCTGCAGTCCCCTGGAGAAGGCCCCTGGTTACATTTTTTCACTTCGCGGGCAGTTTCCCCGCGGGTGAGAAGAGGCGCCGGTGGCGTTTCCGTGTTCCGACGGATCATCGCGCGGTGCAACTTAGCGTTATTAGCAGCAGCAGCACGCAGTATCAGTACATCGGTGCGGAAAACATTTTGTGACTAAATTGTACCTCGGAATAAGTTATATATTTGTTGTACGTTATTTTTTTTCGCACCGGGAGTAAGTAGATGTACTTCTATAACCGTATGTGTAAGCCAGCCTGGTAAATTATGATGGTCTGGAGGCAAGTGTTAGCGGCTACTTTTCTGCAATATTGAAATTATTGTCACTATAACTTTTCAATAGTTAATCTCATCTAATTTTACAGAATAGTTGTATTTTCTAATTATTCTTTTATACTCAATACCCTGTTCTCTGATGCTGACTTTCCTTTTTTGTTTTTTTCTTCCCCCCCCTCCCCCGATCTTCTAGGGTCCAAAAAAGAAAAAAAAGGTAGGTAGGCAGAAATACGCTCTAATTCGCATACAGCATTTTGGCCCTTGTGGTGTTCATTTAGACAGTGTGCCAGCACAATTCCGTTATTTCGGAATTTAAATGAGTAAAATTAAGAAGCGCTTCATACTGAAATTAAAGTAAGCATCAAGTTACTTCTGGACTTAATGTCTACAAAACATTATTTTTAAGAGGTTCTGTCGTAATAAAGGTGCTGTGATACCATAATCGTGTGCAAATGTGCTTTTTGAAAGAAAGAGGTGGGGTTTTTTTTAAAAGAGGTGGGGTTTTTTAACTTGTATTTCTTCTAAGCTGGTTGGTCAGGCTCAGTCAAATTTGAGAGAGGAACAGGCGTCTGCAGGACACTAAGCCTGTGTGCCTTTTGCAAGGAGGCAGAGCCGTGTTCCTGCGGAACTACTAGAGAGAAGGCGGTCAGCGTAGTCGCTGTGTGTTGTGCTGGGCAGCCGGTGTCCGGGCAGAGAGCCAGTGTCCTGGCTTTGAGCCGCAGGCCCGACACGGAACATGATGGGTAGGGGCGGACAACAGACAGAAGTCCACGGGAACCTAGATTGCAGAGATTCGTGCCTGTGGATTATTCTTAATTCAGTGATAATGAAATTAACTACGCTTCCCCCCCCCAAAAAAAAAAAAAAAAAGAACACAGTATTGATTGGAGAACTGTGCATCTCAGTTTTGTCTGTACTATGTTAAGTCATAAGAATGTGAAAAGAAGTGGACTAAAAAGTGATTAAAAGTAATTGAAACAAACAGATTTTTCCATTTTCACTGGAAGAAAAGTAATCCAAAGGTTTTATATATATATATATTTTTTTTTTTTTAACTGGAAGGAACTGATTCTTCCCTGAAATCTTAATGGGTAGAATTGTGGTTTTTATTGACTCTCTTCTAGGAGAATTTTGCAAATAAATGCTTTGGTAACAAATGTGACAAGATTCATGATAACCGGTGTGTGTAAATTTTCACCATTGCTTTTGTTCAAGCTTCATGATAACCTTTGTATTCAAAGTTACATTTATGTATATATTTATTGCCATGCAAAGCAGTGTAAAGTGAATAGCTTTCCAAGTAGTTATTCACAGCTGAAAATATACTAGTCAGAATCAAAATGTGAAATAACAGCATTTGTAACACTCTTTTCGTGTGATGAATGACAAAGGTTCTCCTTGATTATTTCTAAGTTCCCTGTCAATTGGATTACTTGTAACAGTAGTTACCAAATTATTACAAATACTCGGGTGAGGTGGGTAGGAAGTCTTCATAATACCATCGTGTTCGTTTGCAACTGTCTGGATTTAAGTCCTCTTTTGTTGTCAGCTTTGTTGGACCTCTTTCTTTACTGCCTCATTTACACCTCTGCAAGATGGGCACTGTGCTACTGTGCTGGTTTGGTGCCATTCGGTACCCATTTCTCTGCGGAAGAGGAGGATTGGATTCCTAGCAGATGCCTTTGATCCTTAGTGCTTATTTACATTGTGATACCGTCCGATTGTATTCTCTTGCTGACACTGTGGATGAAACTCATGCTGTTTTAGTCATTTTACCTTACCTGACTGAATCCTTGTAAGCACTCATCTCCCACCAGTGATGGCATGGGGACTTGGGATTCAGCCCTCTGATATACAACATCCAGGTTAGATGCTTCGATAGAGGATGTGTCTCCTCCTCTTTTCACATTGCCTCGCCCTCTGAACCCATTTACATTCCATATTTTCTGTGGTTTAAACAAGTAAACATTTGATTTAATTTAACTCTTCCGTTTGTGTGTGTCAGTGGCAGAATACCATTGTTCAGCCAGTACACAGCACCACCAAATGCAAGTCATTTGTTTTCCTTCACATTTTGTATTTTGGCATCCATACCTTTGCTTTCAGCCTTAGTTTAGACTGCTGTCACTCTTTGTTTTCTCCGCGTGCTGGAGCCTGTGCAGAATACCATGGTTTATTTTCTCATGTATAAATAAAAATAAAATAGCCTTATCTGTCCCACTTATGAGCAAATAACATTGGCTGTGAATTCATTTTGCAGTTCAGTATTAAATCAGCCTCCTTGTTTCCACAAGCTCCGCAAACTTGTTTTGATTTACTTCCTTCCTGGCCATTTCTACCCCCAGCCCACCCCCTCCTTTTTTTTTTTTTTTTTTTTTTTAAATCTTTTGTATTCAGGCCTCGTCTTTGCAGCATCTGCCTTCAGGAACAGCACTCCTCCCTGGTATCGTTCCATCGAGCCCAGATGGAGTCAAGGCACATTGACTGCAAGTTTATTATGTGTGCAATACAATGGCAGTGTTACCTGTGTATACACTGAGTAAAACTGAATAAAGATAATTTAGTCATTAGTAACCATGTGCTTGGTGAAGATTGCAGCCTTAGGCTGCTTTAGCTACTGCATTAGCAGGAAATCAGTGTTTTCCTCTTGTGTGTCTTTAAGTGCTGTTTTCTGGTGACAATGCTGATCCTACATGCTTGATTAAACATCCCAAGACTGTGTCAACACAAAAACAAAACAAAATGATAGTAAAAAATAAAACCCCATCCAAAAATCTTCCTTTTTGCTCTTGAGGAAAAAAGCGAGGGGCCAAATGCAAATCTTCAGATCCATAGAGAATTATGCTTTCCACATCCTAGCTGTTTGTGTCTCTTGAAGACAACGTGGCCTCATGTGCACAAATCCAATTATCAAATTTGTATGTGTATCATCAGTGAGGAATCAATAAGTGCTATGAATTACAGGACAAAAATAAGTGTTCTGTTTTGGTTAATCTGTTACATGCCGGTAGATTTTGCATGTTACTTACCTCGCCTTTTTTTTATTTTTTCAAATGTATACCCAGACTGCAAAGAATTAATAAGGAAGATAATTTCTGAGAAACCCAAATTTAAAATATAGTTATTCTAGGATTAACCTAGAGGTTGAACAGTAAACTGTCTTGAGCTGCAGTTAGGATTTTGTGACAGTAAAGAGAACTCTGTGTTAGTTGTCTTGTGAATTAGGTGCTTCTAAATGCCAAACTTGCCTATATCCCAAAATGCATTTCCGACTATTTTGCAAAACATTTGAAACTGTAATATCCGCTTCCTTAGCAAATGTAGATGCTATTCAATTTCCCCATTAAACCAAGAGATTTTAATATTCCTCTAGTGTGGCCGTGTTCAGGAGTGTCTAGCATAAAATAATATATTAATTGTAAGAGCATATATTGCAGCGTGAAAATTAGAAGAAAATTGAGTCCAGGATATGGATTGCCATTGACTGTATAAGAGAGTCTAAAATCTTAATTCAGGGATCAGATTAGAAGGGCAAAGTTACAGAGGGTGAATACATCCCAAAATGTATTAAAGTAATATTGACGTTTGTTTTCTTTTAATTTATTGCAAACATTAAGTCCAGTGGCAAAAAGAAAGTTAGCAAAGCTGAACAACTGAGATTACAGAAAGAAGAAGAAGAAAGGAGGCTGAAAGAGGAAGGTACTGTGCACTTCATTTGTAGGGAATGTGATGGCACAAACCATTTATTTTAAGTAAGTGGACAGAAAGTAATTTAATAAACTCTATGTGCATCAATATCTATTTCACAAACACAGATGATTTCTCCCTCTGTTCTTGTGTGGGCCGAATTCTGTGTTACCTGTTACCGCCTCTTGCCTCTCACTTTCCTGTTAGAGCCATACTCTTTTCTCTAGGTATTTCTACTAGGTATTTCTCTAGGTATTTCTCTAGGTATTTCTAGTGACCAAGGATGAGGAAAAGGCTGAGGTACTTAATGAAGTCTTTGCCTCAGTCTTCAGCAGTAGGACCAGTTGTTCCCTGAGCACCCAGACCCCTGAACTAGAAGACAGGGATGGGGAGCAGAATGAAGCCCCTCTAATCCAAAGGGAAATGGTGAGGGACCTGCTTCAGCACCTGGAGGTGCACAAATCTATGGGGCCGGATGGGATCCACCCAAGGGTATTGAAAGAGCTGGCGGAGGTTCTCGCCAGGCCACTTGGTATCATTTATGAGCAGTCCTGGACAACCGGGGAGGTCCCAGCTGACTGGAGGTTAGCAAATGTGACACCCATCCACAAGAAGGGCCGGAAGGAGGATCCAGGGAACTACAGGCCAGTCAGTCTGACCTCGGTGCCTGGGAAGGTCATGGAACAGATCCTCCTCAGTGCCATTACACGGCACATGCAGGAGAACAGGGTGATCAGGCCCAGTCAGCATGGGTTTGTGAAGGGCAGGTCATGCCTATCAAACCTAATATCCTTCTATGATAAGGTGACCCACTTAGTGGATGAGGGAAAAGCTGTGGATGTTATCTACTTGGATTTTTGCAAAGCTTTTGACACTGTTTCCCACAGCATTCTCCTGGAGAAACTGGCTGCTCATGGCCTGGACAGGTGTACTCTTCGCTGGGTAAAAAACTGGCTGGATGGCCGTGCCCAGAGAGTGGTGGTAAATGGAGTTAAATCCAGTTGGTGTCCGGTCACAAGTGGTGTCCCCCAGGGTTCGGTGCTGGGGCCGGTTCTCTTTAATATCTTTATCAATGATCTGGATGAAGGGATCGAATGCACCCTCAGTAAGTTCGCAGATGACACTAAGCTGGGCGGGCGTGTTGATCTGCTTGAGGGTAGGTTGGCTCTGCAGAGGGATCTGGACAGGCTGGACCGATGGGCTGAGACCAATGGTATGAGGTTCAACAAGGCCAAATGCCGGGTCCTGCACTTGGGACACAACAACCCCATGCAGCGCTACAGGATTGGGGCAGAGTGGCTTGAAAGCAGCTCGACAGAAAAGGACTTGGGAGTGTTGGTTGACAGCCGGCTGAATATGAGCCAGCAGTGTGCCCAGGTGGCCAAGAAGGTCAACAGCATCCTAGCCTGTATCAGGAATAGTGTGGTGAGCCGGACTAGGGAAGTGATCATCCCCCTGTACTCGGCACTGATGAGGCCCCACCTCGAGTACTGCATTCAGTTTTGGGCCCCTCGCTACAAGAGGGACATTGAGGTGTTGGAGCGTGTCCAGAGAAGGGCTACAAAGCTGGTGAGGGGTCTGGAGGACAAACCTTATGAAAAACGACTGAGGGAGCTGGGGTTGTTTAGCCTGGAGAAGAGGAGGCTGAGGGGAGACCTTATCACCCTCTACAACTACCTGAAAGGAGGTTGTAGAGAGATGGGGGCTGACCTCTTCTCCCTGGTGACAAGTGATAGGACAAGGGGAAACGGGTTCAAGTTACGTCGGGGGAGGTTTAGATTAGATATTAGGAGGCATTTTTTCACTGAAAGGGTTATTAAACATTGGAATAGGCTGCCCAGGGAGGTGGTGGATTCACCATCCCTGGAGGTGTTTAAAAAAAGGGTAGATGGGGCACTTAGGGACATGGTTTAGAAGTGGCTCTTGTCAGGGTAGGCTAAAGGTTGGACTCGATGATCTTAAAGGTCCCTTCCAACCTCAACAATTCTATGATTCTATGATTCTATGATTCTACTGCCATTAGGAACTTGGGAAGGAGGATGGTTGGAAGAATTAGATCTTTATTTTTTTCCCTTTTACCATTACCTTTTGAAATATTCTCAGCAAGTTAGAAAACCACAAAACATTGCATTTCTTTTTTTTTTTTTTCACTCTTCTCTCAAGCCTAGTTATCAGTAGTCAAGAGAATTCTCTGAAAAGGACTTTTTTCCAGAGAAGGCCAACGGAATACTTCTGTTGGCTTCTGTGGGTGTTCTGATGGGGTAGCAGGAAAAAGTAACTACAAACTACGATAGGTTAAAGTGTAGTTTGCTTGTGCTTTCTCTGTCTCTACTGAGTGAGTGATTCTCCACCCACTTCTTCAAGGTCGTTCTATAGTATATCACTGTATCCCTTAAAATGAAATCCCAGTTGCATGACTTGACCTGTCCTCCCCATCTGAACGTGTCGGCTTCTGCAGTTTAGTATCATAACCCAACAACCCTGTCTGAACCTCAGATCCATCTCCTCTGCTTCTCTTTCTGCCATTAATCCATACTGGTGGGGGTTTGGCCATGCTATGACTGCTAGTAATAGTAAGTGCCTACTAATCACTAATAACCTTTGTGGGTGGGAGTAGCAGCTCCGGCGAGTACAGGCAGATTTGGGAACTGCTGTTGCTCTTGCCTCTGTGCAACACAGATACACTTGCAGTGATTTACATGTAGGTGGTGACATTCAGGCTGTTTGGGAACATCTGGATTGATGCATAGCTTTAGATGAAGGCTTAGAGGTTGAGATGAATTTTAGTTTGCACATCCTCTCTAATTTTCTAATCCCTATGGCAGCAAAGAAAAGGTAAAACTGTAATCAGGAGTAACTGATCCTGGAGAGGATTTCAATGAACAAATAGCTATAAGACTGTGGTAGCCACTGGAGGTTGTAGGAAAGGAGAAGAGTAATTTGGGGCTGAACCACTCAGGCAGTTTCGCCATAGACATTGGATTAAGAACCTGGGCCTGTTCAAGCTGTAGATAAAGGGAGAAGGCACTCCTGCTGCTGTTTCTGAAGGGAAGAAGAGGGCTTGGTGATCCTTGTCTCCACTTGTATTGTCACAGGCTGATAGAGGTAGTACCATAGATAGTCTGTTTTAGTACTATGATTCAAATTAATTTGGCGCATTGGGAAGATTTCTGAGCGATACAAGATATAACTATGCTGCTCATTATTATGGTTTTGTCATTACAGCGAATAACAAAATAATTTGTCTGGTTTTATTCAGCAAAATATATTTATGCTCTTGATATATTTCCCAATCTTCAGAGGAAGCTCAATTGCAAGCTCAACAAGAAGAAGCAGCAAGACTTGAAAAGGAGAGAATTGAACAAGAGCAGATGGAAAACCTTGAGGCGAAAGTTAGTTCATGCTCAATTGTTACTGAAAAATTCTAATCCTATTTTTAAACTGGTGACAAGGTCTGTAAAACATTATTAATTTAGTGTGAGAATGGAATAGAATTTCCTTATGTTCTTAGTGTTGGGAGCAATGTACAGAAAATTTTCTAGCATCACTGGGTTAAAATTAGTAATCAAAAATCTAGCCAAGCCGATGAAAGGTACTCTTGTATAAGATCCTGCAAGTTGAGAAAGTAGTGAGCTGGATTAGTAGTTGACTAAAACACAATGCATGTAAAGTCGAGAGAAATGGTGCTGGTTTTTTTTCTGTAGTATTCTTTCATTAAGCCAATATTTGGCTTTGATTCAGAAAAATTCCCTGCGACGGGATAGTCTTCCCTGGTTTTGATACATAAAGATGCTGTGGTTTAAATACATTAACTTTGGGCATATGTGATACTCTAGTTCGAATGAATACTGCTTTTTTTTTTTTTCTTCCATCTCCACTATACTTTCAATTGGATGTGTTTTTTGTGTTACCCATAATTACATTTGGTACAGTTTTGGCAAGAAAATTTTGGTATGAATTCTACATTTGGTTACACGTTAGGGGATATGCATTGATTTGTGTGTGTGCATGTGTCTGTATATATATATGTGTGTGTGTGTATTTGAATACGTATGATTATTTTCTGAGAAGACTGGAATTCAGAGCAAAAACTGATTGTTAATATCTAATTTTTTTTTTTTTTTCAAAAAAAAAAGGAGATTTACTGCAAACATTTTTTTTAATTGTCTTTTTTCAGAAAAAGTCACTCTTGCCTGTGCCTTTTGTCCTTCATGGAATATTTTTTTCCCCTAGGGAGAAGAGGAATTTAAAATAAGATAAATTATAAGGAAAAAAAATAATCTTGCACACGTTTTTCCAACATATGGTTACATTTTTTAGCAGCTCTCATTAGAGGTAGTTCCAGGATGATGATATGGAAACTGTTCAAGTGAGAGGTTAACAATCATATGACACGTTATGTTTATCATATGTCTCAGTAACTAATGTGATGACAATAACATATTGAGAACTGCTGCAGTCTTCTCAATTAAATGTTTCATAAAAAAGCAAGTTACCAGTGTTTGGATTTGTTTAAATGATAACTCATTCAAATATCTCAAATTATTTTCTTTGATATAAAATAATAGTCAGAAGTAAATCAAATATTAAACTCCTCTGTTTGAGAGAGATATATATATTAACAGGATCAAGAACGAAGGGAGTCTGAACTAGCAGAACTTCATTCACTGGAACAGAAGTTTTTGTCTGCACAGCAGTGGAAAACGGATTATAGAGCAAATGCAAAGGTAAGCTTTCTTTCCAAAATCTGCCTGGTGTCGTAGAGAGACTTCATGCTATGTCACCATTGCAGGACCCAGGAATGCTTCCATTTCTTGAATTTAGGTGCGTGCTATGACTGCATTTCAAGTTCCATCTCAAGGTAGTAGCTGGCCATCCTCACTTTCCTCCGTCTTCTATACTTTTGTGTACACTTGGCCAAAGAGGAGCCTGTCTGGCTGATGAAGTATTAGGGCCCCACAGCTTACCCCAGTGATCAAGAGGAACTGTAGTTTCAGATATTCTGGTATTTGTCCTTCCTTTTCTATTTGTTTAATTCATTCTACTTTTAAACAATCCCCAAAAAAATCTCTACCAGGGCTTAAAAATATTTTGGTAGCATTTGAGACAGTTGACAACATTTGTTCCAGTGGTTCCTGGATATCACGGGTTATCATTCAGAGAGTGGTTGGTCAAAACTTCGAAGGACACAGTGAAAATCTAGGTCAGATATCAGGGCTTGAAATATGTGAAAATGCAGCCAGGAGTTAATGTCTGCAGTTTAGGGTGACATACGTGGAGGTTGAATTATCACCCAATAGTACTAGATGCCTGTAAAGTTAAATTTTAAATAATAAGGTATGAAAATACATTAGTAGAACATTTCATTCTTGTAAATCTGTCAAACGTCATTTGGTAACCGTCTGAACGATGTTTGGTCGGTTTGGTTCCAAGTAAGGTTAAATAGACTTGTAGACAGAAGGATTTTCTCTTTGTGTTGTTTATTACTTAATCCTTTATAAAGCCTCTGTGGAACGAATTTAGAATCATAGGATAAATCATGTTAGAAGGGACTTCTGAAACTCTTATACTTCAACCTCCTGCACAAAGCGGGGCAAACTCTGAAGTTAGATGAAGGTGCTCAGTTGGGTTTTGAAAATTTCTAAGGGTGGGAATACCACAGTAGCTCTGGGCAGCCAAGTTGGCAGCTTTACCACTCTCATTGTAACAATTTTCCTTTACATGCAATTGGCATTTCCCTTGTTACAGCTTAGGATCTTTGCCTCTTTGCCAGGAGACATCGTCCCTGCGCGCCTCGGAGAAAAGTTTGCCTCTGTCTTCTCTATAACCCCTCCTTAGGTACTCGTAGATTGCAATTAGCTCCTCCTTTAGCTTTGTTAGTCCTCTCCAGACTAACAAAGCTTGTCCTTTCCTCCTGTGTCGTTTCCTCCAGTACCCGAACCATCTTAATGTCCCTCCTCTGGACTCTCCCATTTACCATTCTTTCTCTTGTACTGAGGAACCCAAAGCTGGGTGCAGCACTGCAGATGTGGCCTCAGGAGCCCTGCAGAGGGAACGGTCTTGGGCTTGCTGCTTACGCGCTGCCTGTTGTAGCCCGCTGTGCCCTTCCCTGGCCTTCATTGCCACAAGGGTGCAGCACAATAACTTCACACTTACGTCTTGACAACTTTGGGTGGTTTTTATTTATTAAGATAATAAATGTTTGTTAAGAATACTCAGGGCAAAAGAAATACATAATACCAAATGCTGAGTTTCCACATCCATTTCAGAACAATTTTAATTCAGATTAATAGATACATTTACAAATTATCATGACATTTCTCCTTTTTATCAAATAACAAGCGCTGTTATTTTTAAGGATGTGTTTTCCTGATGGTGAAACCGAAGCTCTCTTTTAAGTGCAAAGTTGTGAAAAAATAAATCAGATGTTTTAATTACTAAAGACTGATCAGTCTTTTATACAGGAATTTCCAGTGCACTCAGTACTTACTTATTATTACTTTTTTTGAAGTCAGTGGAAATGGTTATGGAAGTGGTTGGGAATGCAATTATACAAGTGCTTTTACTCTAAAAGATCCATTTTACATTGTAAGGCAATCTTCAGTAACATTGTGTTATTAATCTTCACAGTAAACAGGGAGGCAATGTTTCCTTAATATCTTACTGTATGGATGAAAAACATTGCATTATAGGTGATAAATTGATACCACGAGCCAATAGTGGGTTTAGCCTGTCACTGATTATTTTTTTCTTCCCTGACCTATAAGAATGACCAATAATTGATTTGAAAATAAAATTATTAAAAAAAAGTAAAAGTCTAGGGTTTCACTTTCCCACCAAAGGTTTCTGTAAAGCTGAATCGGTGCTGGTAAGGAGGAGGAAATCTCCTTCAGAGGCAGAGAAAGGAGGAATAAACATGTTCGAGTAGAAGGCTCTTAAGCAGCTTTATTGCTAGCGTAGGAATTTTCAGTTTTGTTGGCAGTATCTGGTTTGAGAACCATCTGCCTCTTCCACCTGCACCGGTTCCTCATTTATGTTCTCGGTCGTTTATTCTTTCAGCTCCTCATTTGAGGCAGGTACTGAATTCAGTATTGAATACAGAACTACATTGCTTTTGTAGACGTGCAAGCTCTACCTAGCAGAACAGAAGTAAGTGTAAACAGCAAACGTTAGGTGGGCAGAAGTATCTTAACACATTAATATCAAAGTAAACCATTTTTTTCTGGCATAATGATAAGCCAGGTGGTGTTACAGTCCTGTTTAGATGCAGGTGTGAATGTATCACTGTAATATATTTGTCTTTCAGCATCCTCCTTTTTCATGTAATAATGATAGCCATTTGCACCACATGCCCAGATCTGCTTTCCTTTGAACATTTTCTGTAGTGGGAGCGTTACCTCAGTTGTGATGGAAGTCCTGACCCAACTGTACTGCAGGAAATAAATACTTTCATGAGCTTATGGCGTGAAGATCGAAATGAGGACATTCAACTTGTGATGGAGAAGGGAGAACAGGTGCTAAATGTAAGTGCTAAGATGGTATTTTTCAGTTTAAGCTTACCAGAACATATCCTTAACAGCCACATCCCCCTCCCCCTTCCTTTTTTTTTTTTTTCTTCCGCCAAATGGATGAAATTGGCTATAACATTCAAAGCCTGGAAGTTTTTATTCAGTTTTTACATTTTTTAATTACACATTTATTGTTAACTCTGACGGAGATGACTATTGACTTTAAATATGCAGTGCACTTAAGGGATTTGTGTGTGATGTTTCTACACTGACCTCTAGTATTCCAACATCCGTCTTCCCTGCTGTGTACACTTTAACCAGTCTTGAGCTGGAACATATAAGTTCATGTCACGTATAGATGCTTCGGTGGGCAGCAGCCTTATTGTGTAACACTTAAACCAGTAAGGTGGCATGGAAGAGCAGGAGTTCCCAAACTGGAAGCCACCAACCACTGATGGGTCGGGAGGCAAATTTTAAGCAATTTGTGGCTGCTCTGTAAAGGTAGGGCTTTATTTTCATTTATGCTAACTTTATAGTGTTTTTTCAGAAAGTTAAATGGGGTCTCCACCATTGGGGGTGAAAGTCGCATGTGTAATACAACTTTTATTGGGCTAGTTTGGTTCCAAGTGTTAGATTTCCTGGCTTGCAATGCTTGCGGGGTGCTGCAATTTTCACCTTGGGCATACTGCCTTTTTCTGAGCCGGTGGGGAACATGCTGGTCCCTTCCAAGAATTTCAACAGATACCTCCTCCCTTTCTCTTCTATGCTGCAACCCAAGCAAAAAGATGCAGTTGCCCACTTCTGTTCCTTCTCTCCACTGTTCTCCCTGCTGCCACGTCTTTCCCACAAACACCTTTTCTACCCCCACTGTATGTTTCCCATCCAACACCGAAGCAGTTACAGGTACTTCAGGTCCTGTAAACGTGTGCTGCCTTGCACGGTATGCTCAATAGAGTATTACCTGATACTAGAAGATAGGCTTTTTTTTTCACCTCTACTGGAAATGCAAGGTGATGTCAAAAATATTGCCTGTCTTCTCTTGGTCTAAAACACTTGTGCGTTTCTTTCCCGTTTTACATGGTTTTAGAGGAAACTATTAAACACTCTCATGATCTCTGTGAGATCATGGAGATCAGCAGTTCAGAGTTGACAGGGACCACCTCACTGTTGAGGTAGACCATGTTAAAAGGGCAATATAAAGAAGACAGTAGTAGTTACAATTCTGCTGCTGCTTTCCCACACCTTTAATGAGCAGCAGCACTGCGATTCCGCAGGCTAAGAGGAAGAAGAGTCTGGAAGGGAGGCATAAGAAATAATCTGATCCCCCTTTCATCTCAGTGCTGCACGTCGCTTTGGCCAGCTAGGAATTTTTTAGTTCTATACAAGCATTTAGGTATTAAGATATTAGCACGTAGCAGCAAACAGCAATGTTATGACAGAGTTCCAAACTTCACGACAAGGGTTGTTCTAAGAATTAGAATGTAATTGCTGTATGTCTTCCTATTTTTTTTTATTTTTGAGATTATTACTATAGAAAATATGGTTCCAAAATAAAGCTGCAAGTTTTTCATTAAAACTAATTTATGACCAAAAGGTTTCTTCATATGACCAAAATGATTCACTAAATGATCTGTTTCATAAGCTAAGATTTCACAGCCTACGGGTCAAGGAATGAAGGAATTGGACTGGAGGAATGAAGGCAGGCAGCCTTGACCCTGGAATTCCCAGCGTTTTGCATGGTGGACTGTCTATCTGATACTGCTGGCTTAACAAAATTTCTAGAGCTATAAGAAAAAAAAAATATTTCTGCAACCAAAATATGCTTAGGTACAAAGGAAGGAAGTTTGCTTCCTTTTTTTAATGACATAACACACAGTATATTAAGGATGGTGTCAAAACAGAGATACTTTTCCCACATGTAATGTCTTCTAGTTAATTGAGAAGTTGCAGTTTCTTTTATTGGACACACCACCAAACGAGATAACAGAAAAAGAAACAGTCCAGTACCAGGAATCTATTCTGGAATTGCAGAATCTGCTTCATCAGAAGTACAATGGAGCTACAGAGCACCTGCTTAAAGTAAGTAAGATTTACGACTTTGAAGCTGTAATTCATGCAGTGCACATAAGGTTAGCTACAAGTGTCTTCTTGTGAGGGTTGGTTTTGTTTGTTCTTAAACTGTCACAGATTAGTATGTGAGTTTCCAAATTTAGCATTTGAGTTTCCAAATCACATGCATAGCAGATACTAGACTCGTAATTCTTCAAAACCCCTAGAAACCTTAGCTTTACAGTGGAAATTCCCATCATTAAGACCTCTAAGATTAAATCATTGTGAAATTTTGTGACAGCTGGAGATGTTGAAAACAAGGGGTGCTGTGTGAAATTAGTTTCGTATTGTGTCTCAGTGATTTAAATTAAAGCTAGTTGACTGTACAAAAAAATGGCAGCTGTAAAAAGCCGGTCATAAGGTTAGCTTGTACATGTTTTTTAATACAAGTTGATATGACTAGAACATTTTTTAAACTAAGATCTTGGGAAAAATAAAGAGTATTTAAACAAGAAAATGAAAAGGTGCTCGGGAATCTGTTCCCTGGATTGCATGTATAGGTAGTGATCTTGCTTGCTATTTTAAATGTATTAATCATATATGTAAGTATGTTTAGCAAAAGACTATTGCTAGAAGAAACAAAAAAAGAGTAAAGGAAATAGTAAAGCAATTGTATGTTTGTTCACAGTCAAAACCCATTAAGAAATGTTAAATACTAGAGTTTAGGATTAAACTCCTAATGCAATTATCATTTCACAAGTTTTATATTGACAAAATTATAACATAATCTGTGTAGTGTCTGTAGGATAGGAGTGCTTTATAGCTCAGTAAGTCCTCCTTTTTTTTTTTTTTCTTTTTTTTTTAAGTTGTCCTGAGAAGCCTTTTCGGGGGCACATGATTAAGGGAGATAGGCAGTACCATTGAAGGGGATAATGTAAGATCCCGTATTTGGCAGTATTTGACTGACAGAATTGATGAAGTCAGAGGAAGAAAAAGAATGTAGTTCAAATTTTAACAAAGAGATTTGAGTTTATAACTGTCATGTTTTAGTACATAAGTACAACATACCTGAGCTTGGTCTGGTGTATTTTCATTCCTATGTGTCTTTTTCTATTTATTCAAGTGTAAATGTAAGTAAATCGAAGTGATATAAATAAGAAGAAAACATGTGGCTTTTTTCTTTGTAGACAGCTAATATGTATGAAGATTCTGAAACTGGAAACATGCAGGCAGTCATAAAGGATAAAAATGTTACTTTCTGTATTTGGGCCAATCTGAAGAAGAAAGTAAGGTACAGCAAACTGAAATTCTTAATTTGAAATGAGGCCTGGCCTTGTCTACCCAAGGCGAGTAAACACCAAGAACCACTTTCTCATAATCTTTTTCATGTTGAATAACATTTCTTCTACAGACTCCCAACCGATGGATTTCATACCAACCTGTTGCTAAGGAAGGTACTGGTTACATCAGCCTTTTATTAAAGAAACAGGAGTGTTTTATATATGTGTATGCTTATACATATCTATAATTTCTTTCTTAAAATTATAAAGTAGAACCTCGTTGCTGCCAGAACAATTTTTAAAGGAAAACAATAAAACTCATGCAAGAGAATTTAAATTCCTCTGAAGTAATGTTTCCTGCTCATGCATTAAATAGTTTCTAAGCTGTTACAGTTGTTTGCAAAATGGTGAATGATGCTTTGTGCTCAGTTCTCTGTCAGATGGAAGATTCTAGGGCCTGGGATGCAAATATCCTCCATAGTGCGTTCTGAATCCAAGATATTTTTTCTTATTAGATTGCCCTTTAACTGATACATTTTTCAAAACAAGATTTTGGAGCGGACTTCCTACTCCCACTCCGCAAATATGAGGAATAAATTGGTAAAAGGACTTTGCATTGACTCAGGACCTGTTGCTGTAAGCTTTTCTAGGGCAACTAGAAGGCTGGGTGCTGAGCAATGTCAGACTGACCTGCAGGAAGAGCCCATTTTAGTTAGTGTTAAAGCCTTTTGGTCAGCTTAGCTTAGAGATGCACTTAAAATTTTCAAACAAGAATTAAAAAATAAACGTTCCTTTGCTAGAAGGTTTTTAGAACTTGTGAACAGCTGATCTTACCTGGAAATAAGCATTTTTTGAATTGTCCTGGCTTTGTTTGGGCAGGAATTGCAATGAGCAAAAAACTTTTGTATCTGATTAAAGAACCCAAGTTCACAAGTTAGATACTTGATTGGCTTGAGAGGTGCCACGCCAACTTCATGAAGTTCAACCAGGCCAAGTGCGAGGTCCTGCACCTGGGTTGCGGCAATCCCAAGCATAAATACAGGCTGGATGCAGGATGGATTGAGAGCAGCCCTGAGGAGGACTTGGGGGTGTTGGTTGGTGAGAAGCTCAACGTGAGCCATCAGTGTGGCTTGCAGCACAGAAAGCCAACCGCATCCTGAGCTGCAGCAAAAGAAGCGTGGCCAGCAGGTCGAGGAAGGTGATTCTCCCCCTCTACTCTGCTGTCGTGAGGCCCCACCTGGAGTACTCTGTCCAGCTCTGGGTCCCCCAACATAAGGACATGAACCTGTTGGAGAGGGTCCAGAGAAGGACCACGAAGATGATGAGAGGGCTGGAGCACCTCTCCTATAAAGACAGACTGCGAGAGTGGAGTTGTTCAGCCTGGAGAAGTGAAGGGTCTGGGGAGAGCTTATAGAGGCCTTCCAGTTCCTAAAGGGGGCCTACAAGAAAGCTGGAGAGGGACTTTTTACAAGGGCATGTAGTGATATGACGAGGGCTTCAAACTGGAAGAGGGTAGATTTAGATTAGGTATCAGGAAGAAACTTTTCACTATGAGGGTGGTGAGGCACTGGAACAGGTTGCCCAGGGAAGTTGTGGATGCCCCATCCCTGGAAGTGTTCAAGGCCAGGCTGGATGGGGCTTTGAGCAACCTGGTCTAGTGGGAGGTGTCCCTGCCCATGGCAAGGAGGTTGTAACTATATGATCTTTAAGGCCCATTCCAACCTAAACCATTCTATGATTTGGTGCAAGTTGGCCTCCTCTGCTGCTCTTAGCCCGTTTCCTCCACTGTCACAAGGCTTGGTGGCTGTGTAATTCTGTTGGTTATCAAAATTACCTTTACATTTCTGTATCTCTTTGGGTTTTATGTGGAAGATGCTAAGACGGATATAATGTAGACAGCTGGTGACTTCACCTATGTAGGATTTGCCCATTAAGCTAGTTAGGAATTAAATTTAAATAATTTAAATTAAATTAAATTTACCAGAAATATACTGTGTAGAAGAGCTGCTGTCTGATTTTGCCTCATTGTCATCCTATCAGGAGCTTTATTTTTGCAGCTCCTCATCTCCTTGATGCAGTTACAGTTTTTCTGGAGGGGCTTACAGACAACTGTCAGTACAAGACAGGAAGCGTACCGTGACATCCCACTCTCTTTCTTAGACTGTGCCATGCGTCAAAAGAGAATTTAGGTGACTTTTAGCGTAGAACATCAATTTGAATACTTACAAAGAAATATAAAAGTAAGTGCTGCCAATTTTACTAGGGAATGTTATCCGTTTGACTGTTATTTACAGGTTCAAAAATCATGTGTTTTGTGATGTGGAGCATGGATTTGATCTTCCGAAGTCGCTGGCTGTGAGCAATGTTGCTGTTCGCATATTGCATACTCAGTATGATCATGTATCTCCACTTTGGCTGCAGTGTCAGAGTGTGCCGAAATTGGAAGTCTTAGATAGCGAAGAGTTAACTCAGTGTTCAAAAGATAATGTAGAAGAACCAGAAGAAGAGAAAAAGACAGACAGAGAAGAGCCCAGCATGCCCGCTGAAGAAGAAATATGTTCTGATGAGAGAAAAGTAGGTAAAAAAAAATCTCACCAAAGGATATTCTACCTTGCTATTGTTACTCGAAGCCCAGTCACAGTCTAACAGCTTCTTAATGTGTCCTGTGCTTGAGAGAGCCAGGTTCTTAAACATTTTATTAAAAAAAGGCAACTTGTCTTAATACAGTGCTGTAGACCTTCTCAAGAGAGTGGAAAGATGAATGACCAAAGGTTGTTGTACAGGAGGTAGAAAGGGATGTTTGGACAGGGTGTGGTAGCTGCTGTGCGGTTGGCGTGCATGAGTTGGCGTTTGGGTCGCTGTTAAGGGTGGGATCAATCCGTGAGGAATGTTAGGTGCCATTGTAAGATATTTCCATAAATCTGTGACATATTTTCTGCTTCTGAGAAACTGACAGCCCCATAAGATCACCGCAGGACCCCAACATGGGTTGCTATATGAGGACAGCTAGCAGCGTGCAGAACAGGATTCAGTTCAGCAGGTCTTGGTTGTGCAGTTACTTGTTTGCTTGGTGTCTGTAGGCTGAAGCTTTTGCCACCAGAGGGCTTTCCCACTGTTGTTTTTGTTTGCTGGGTTCCCTTCATCAGCACTTCTCAATGGATTGTGTTGGCTTTGGGGGTTGGAAATTTGGCTGGCAATCTAGGGTAATGTTTTGAAAATAGAAAGCAGTGTGAGAAAGGGAATAAATATCAGGGGCAAGGCAGAGGCTAAGACTGCAAGCGGGGGTTCCGGCAGAGTTTCGGTGTGGCTTTGGATTCAGCGTTGGCTTGAGTTTTCTTTGTGTCACTCTCCTAGCTGTTACGTCAGCAGAAAGAAATTTTGGAGTGCGCACACTGCTAAAAAGGTTAAGTGTGTATATGGTACTTGGGAAGCTTGAGATGGAATTTGCCGTGGAACTGAAGTAATTATTTTATGTTTATCTCTATTTATCTATCTGGTAACAAAGTTGGAGAGTAATCAACGCTATTTTTACTAGCTAGGTAGAAATGATTTCTCCTAAAACCTTGACCCTGTAGCAAGATCGGTGCAAATGTTGCTGGAGGAGCGGGACTGTAGTCTTCTTGGGGCTCCTTGAAGGAGGTGATACCCTCCTCTTTACTGTGTCGGTCTCTGCCTAATGAAAAAATGTCTTTTGGTTTTTATATAGAGTGCTAGCTCATTCAAAGAAAACAGCAGTAGCATAGCTGGTATAAATGAAGCAGAGGAGAAAACTGAGAAGAAATCAGAAATCTTGGATGTACCGTCACAAGGTATTTGGTTAGGTTACGTGCAGTACTGCAAAATTGCTTATTCTAAGTATTTCATTTTATATATGGAAACATTGTGATATAGATTTCTATGTGAATGGAACAAAGTTCGTAAATATATTGATGTTTTGATAACACTTGGGGATTGTTGACATTTCTATTAATGATTGTTAAATGCAGGGAGAAAATAGGACAGACAGGAAGATGGATTTTGTCCCCACACTTATTTGAATTAATTTATTTATTATTTTTGTTTATGTTCATGGCCATATTGATTATGTTTATGTATGTTTGTGTATTATTAAGCATACATTTATATATGTTTATGGGTGAGACAGACAATCTTTATGAATCTGCCAGGCTGTCTGGTGAGATTGACTTCCTCAGAAAAAAATTATTTAAATGCATATAATGGAAGGCACTCAGGTAGTATAGGTGTTACTGTTACTTAAATGTGTGCTTAAACCAAGATACATGCTGCTATAGTTCGCTAAAAGAGGGCCTAATTCTAGGAACTAAATCTGTTTATCTGTCCCACATAAGTTAAGTTACAAATTTCTTCAGTGTTGTGGTGTCCTTTGGTTTAATAAGAGTCAGTTTTCTTGTAGTGCTGTCTTAAATGAAACAGTTGCAAACTGTTCAGTATAGTTTAGCTGAACTGTACAGCCTTTTTCCTCCTTGTAAAAAAAACCCAAACAAACACACAAACAAAAACCCAAACAAACCTAACCAACCAAACAACACTTTCTGCTGAGCACAGGCCAAGCAACCGGTTGTCAGACTAGACCCTAGAGACCACCCAAGCAAGGTGATTTTTCCAGAGACTTTAAAGAACTTGGGCTTCGTTTGGAGCATTTTGCTATTTTATTTCAGTAAGGCTTTGAAAATCCCTACCATAGCATTAGGTGAAACGTGCATGCGCAGAAGCGTACTACTTATACCTGAGTATCTTCAAGCTTGTTTATCTGCTTTAATAAGGAGAGAAGGCTTATGAAATTATGCTTTTGCTGGCATGCTAATGATTCGCAAACTCATTCAACCACTTTTCAGAACAGAGTTTGAAAGGATACTCGGTTACCACAAATGCAGTGAAAACCGGCATCCAGGTAGAAGAGAGGAAAAAACCAGGAATGGAACACCAGGGAAACCACTGAGAATTACAGCCGGTTCCTCTCGGGATTTAACTTCATTGTTAAGTTAACTCCAGTGTTAAGAAGGTAGTTTATCTTGGGAGAATGAATAGTTTTGCTTAGAAGCCACTTGAATATTTTTTTTATTCTTATTTTAAAAAGCAAGTTAAAGTGCAAGCTACCGTTGTGGCTGGTAGTAAAATGTACATTTTTTGCTCAGAATAACTGCAAAAGGATGTTCTGTTGTTGTGTGAGTGCAGTAGAATAAAATCTCTGCGTAATACAACTAAATCTGACATTATAAAATAAACACCATTTTCACTTGTTTTTTAAAAAGCTTGAATACAACTTATACAGATATTTGTCATTTTTTTGAGGTTATCTCACTCTCTAAAAGGAAATGTCATACAATTTGCGGTAGCTGTTTTTACAGTATTAAACACTTTTTCTTGATCCCTGTCAACAGTAACTTCCATCCTCCTTCTGTATCATCCAGTGCAATGTTTTATGTGGGATTGTTTGGTTTTTTTAAAGAAAATATTTCTAGGCATTTTTCTCCATGGCATTGATGCCTTCTAATAACATTTTCCAATTAATTAAAACTTCAATTGATAGATATAGGTAATGTATACCTAATTATACGTAGAAAAAACATGAATTATCGTTATCTGAAAATTTTGTTTCCTGTTAAATCCCTCTTGCTCTTCATAAATATCAGCTGCCTTTCGCCTTCAGCACATGACCTGTGGGTGCCTTATGTCTTTTTATTTGCCTTATTTTGTTCATAACAATACAATCTTATTAAACCTGTCCAGAATCTGCCGTAGTGTATAGTTGTGAAATTCTTCTGTGATTAGTGATGTAAATCGTTTTGTCGGTAAAACCTTATTCCTATATAAATCTTTTTGACTTGACTACAACGTTAGAGCAGAGATTAATCTGTTAAAAAGCTCAGTACCATAACAAGAAGTGCTTTTCATTGTCCAGCTGTCTCTCCTTCCCCACTTTTCAAGGAACTGTTAAAAGATTTGGGGCGCACCAGTAGATGGTGCTGAAATGCTGCCGAGTGTAAAGCACTTCAAGCGCATGGGCTTTTTGTGCAAAAGGGACAAATGGTAAAAGTGGGAAAATTCAGTGGCTTTGTTTAAGCACCAGGTTGACTCACTTTGTTTGGTTATTGTCTTTCTTTTTTAGTGCAGGATCCACTGATGCAGGAAAAGACAAATGAAAAAGAAGAGGCGATAACCGATGACAACGTTGTTGATTTGCAACAGTTTGTGCCGGTGGGTGGTGTGTACCATATCGATGCACTGCAGCTTCCACCTCAGGTCAAACAAATCAAGGACTGGAACATGGTGGAGGTAAGTGAGGAAAGAGATTACACGCCGTGCGGTCCTCTTCCCTGTCATCTTTGGAGAGTTGGTCTGAGGTGCGTCACCACCGTACATAAGCAGTGTATGTGAGTGCTTGAGCAGCAAACTAAAGGACCAAGTTTTCAAATAATTTTTCAATTACACTAGGCCAATTTTTGGAGCAGTTGTGGGGAACAGATCAGCCTGCACCTGCAGAGTTGTGTGCTCAGTCGGTGCTCATCAGCATTGCTAGCACAGATGGCTCTGCTGGAAAATTCTCTCGACCAAAGTAAAATCAAAGACAGAAGTTCTTAGTTTTGCATATGTGAAAGGTACACTTAGAGAAGGATGGTAACAAAATTATGGCCAATTCAGTTCCTCTGTAAGGTAGTTGAGGACTATAGCCAACCTTTTCTAGTTTTCCCACTCGTGGAGTCTGATGCAGCATTGATCTACATCACGGTTTCTAGTGAAGCTGAAAAACTTCAATAAAAGAAATTCCCATGCAAACTAAGAAAGCAGGACTGTGGGCAGATGGAGAGGCACGGGATCTTCGTTCCCGGCCAAGCACACAGAGCTGCATCACTGATTGCATGTGACCTCTTTCATTCCCTTTGACGCTGTTTGGACAAAGTGGAATTATATCTGGGTTTGCCTCTCAGGTGCTCGTGGGGTTTTTTTTGGAGACTGTAGCTCAACGTGCAATATTAGCAAACCATTAAAACTAATACATTTTAAATGGTGTGTTAGGAAACTCCACAGGTGATTAAGTGGACCAAAAAAAAAAAAAAGAAAAGAAAAAAGTAGGTTACTGCATTTTCTAATAAAATGTTATCTGTCCTTTTCCCATCTTGCCAAAGTTACTCGATGTGGGATTGGAGGCATACCCATATCCCCCAGAAGAGGCTGAAGAGACCGCACATCCACCCATACACATAACCCTTCGGCTTTCTGATCATGTGATGTATTTTGAGGATCCTGTGATAGCCCGATGGGATCCTGCAGGTACCAGTTTAGGACATAAATTTATTTTAAGTTTAAATAATGGGATTTATAGCTGAGTTTGAGTATTTCCTGAATTTGGCTGTAAAGATAAGAGCCAGTTCAGAGCCCAGAAATAATTTAGGTACTGCAATGTTAATTGATTTGGGGTTTAATTGTTTGGGGTTTTTTGTTGTGTTTTGCTTCTGCATCATAGATCTAGTAATGAGCTGCTTGTTGAGGCTTTTTTTACTGTAGCTTATTAATAAAAATGAAAAAAAAATACACACCATTTACAGGCAGTGGTATAACTGTACACCACAAATCAAGTTTTACTAGAGTGAAGCCATGTAAAGTCCACCTTGAGCCAAATTAGCTCCTAACTACACATATTAGTATTAAGCTAAAATATGAAAATAATTAAATATTAAAACTCAAACGTGATATTCTACTTATTAGAAAAGTATGAAGTGCCTCTGCTAGAGTAGAACCTATTAAAATGGTTTTATGCTTGAAGTTATTGTTGAAAATGAGCTTACGGACTGCTGTATAGCAAGTAAGAAATGACAGTTACATTAGTATTTGTATTTCTTTTGAAATAAAGGAGAAGCTTTCCTGCCAAATTAGCCCAGTCTTGTACTTAAAGACAATTAAAATGAGGGGAGTTTTTTGCCTTAAATGAATTCTTTATATTCCGTGCCTCATATTTTATCTTAACTCTGAATATTAGTTAGCCCAGGATGTCTTTACTAACTAATTCTTCCCCAGCACCCATCACAAACAGAAGCTTTACATAGGCATCTTTGTATTTTTGCATCCCTTTGGTAAAGGCCAACAGTGGAGAACTGATGGCATCAGCAACGTAAGGTATAAAACCCAAGAAAAGAGTATCACCTTTGAGACGGATGCCTTTTACACAATAGCACTTCTCCAGGATGCTCATTGCAACATGCTATATCGGGGATGGGAATTGCGACCTACTGGTGTGGATGAAGCACTACTCAGAGTTACTACAGTCTTTGCAACAGTTCAGATACAAATTAAGGTACTGTACATAATTTTTTTTATAAAACATTTGCAGATTTTTTTTAAAAAATCTCGAATTACTGCAGTGCCCTTTATTAAGAACTTGGGGGGATGCTTCCACGAGAGCAATTTGAATCTCGTGCTCTGGTTTAAAGTGAGGGAATGTCCTGGTTCTGGTGGGGATAGGGTTAATTTTCCCTGGTATTCCATGCCATGTGAGCCACGCCCACCCTGAGCTGCCGGGGGAGGGGGCAGGAAGTTGCTGCTTAAAAGCGGGCTGGGGCGTCCCGGGTCCGGCCGGTCGGCGAGCGGAGCGGCGGGGAGGGAGCGGCGGTTCCGTAATCGCGTTTGTATATTCCCCTATCCGTGTTGTTATTGTTGTTGTTTGCCTGTTCCCTTTGCTGTTCTGTTAAACTGCCTTTGTCCCAACCCAAGAGTCTTGCCTTTTCTTACGATCCTTCCTGTATTAGGAAGGCACGTGCGAGCGGCACGTGGTTTTTTGTTGCCATCTGAGGCTAAACCACGACAGGGAAGATCTCTTCTTTTCCAAGCACTGTAAGGAAAAGAACTAGTCATTTAATTTCTGTTCTTTTCCGTGAACTGCTTAGAAGAAAGCATTTGTATGATCGTTCTGCAAAGTTCCAGCAAATGCTTTGATACTGATACTACCTTGCTGAATTCAACTGTTTCACCAGCTAAAGACTTAAAAATTGTTCCTCTCCTCCCAACTATACCAAGAGAAATAAAAGCATTTCAAGCAACGTACTACTAATGCTACTTCTTCCTTGTAAAGGTTCAAGTTATGCAGGACTATCCGCATGCTCATTGCTATATAAATCGCTTCAGTAACAGACGTGAGTCAGTATAAGCTCAAGTATGGGCCCATAGACCAGCGTCTTTTTGGAAATTTTTTTTCCTACAGAAAATTTTGGAAACTTTTGCTACAGTCTTTTGGAAACTTTTCCTATAGAAAAGTGGCTTTCTTCAGGGTATGTGGATGAAAGTTTACAGCCCAGAGTAGTAGACAATGTGTGCAGTATCCAGAAAAGCAAAGATACTCTTAAGTGTTGATGCCTGAAGCAGAAAATAGCTTTCATGACCAGTGACCTGCTTTCCCTGATTTGTACAACAGGGTCACCAGTGTATGTTGTCTTCAGTAGTGGTGGAAGAGAAGCATGTGCTTTCCCATGTGACAGGAAAATGGACAAGTCCACTCGACCTAAGAGCAGTTTTGAAAAAGGCTGGTGTGAATATTTTCCCAGGAGAGTATTCTTACAAGTATGTCTCTGTGAATAAGAAGGTGCGTGCAGGAGCGGTTGGTTTTCCGTGTAGTTTTTTCAACTTATTTTTCACATAGGTAACATTTTTCTTGTATAAAGAGCTGTTGTGCAGAATCGGGTGGCAAGTATACAAGCGTTCTGGCCAGCTTAGCCAGTGAATTCTGGTTAAAGCAAGCTTTTTCTTACATTTGTATAACACAGGAAATTAGACAAAATGGTATATATGTTTCCTAACTTGTATTTTTGCATTACAGGCTCCCCTAGCAGAAGTCAGGGCATATCAACAGATGGCACTGGTTGCATCTGCTTTTGCTTTTGCCTGGAGCAAGTGGAATCTAGAAGCAGGTCAAGAGAAAGTAGTGTTCAAGGTTTGTGGATTTAGACTAAACTTCTAGAGAAAAACGGCACAGAACTCTAGGGCAGTTGGAGAGATAGAAACAATTGACTTCCTCAAGTTACATTAACCTCAAACAGTGTCTTCAAGCGCAGCAGTTTTAACATTTAGGGTTGACTATTTCAGAGCCTGCTTCACGGCTCATGCATTTGTGAGATTTCTAATGGGTCACATGTCTCAGTAACAAGGACGGTTGGTAATGGGCCAGGATCTATAACTGATAGGTTGGCTATTGAGGGCTTTAGCCAAGGCTAGGACGGTGTATCTGGATGGCAATTTGCACAAGCAGCAACCATTATAGCTGAACAGCAGTCTGATCTGCAAGTTTTATTAATAATACCTGGACATTTCTTTTTGTCCATATGGGTTTTCATTTGTTTCCTAGTGTAAACTTAAGGGGGATAAAAAAGGCAACTTAAACATTGATCTGTTTCTACCTGTAAGCTAAAAACACATGTAGATGCAGTTGGGGTTGTAGGCACAGAACATACCATACTGTTGAAATCTTTCTCTCTCCCCCTCTCTTGAGTTAAATGCACATGACATACAAAAATATTTAGCCCAATATTTAGTCCCAGGAGCAATAACTAAGACAAATAATGCCTGTTGCACCTAGCTACTCCCTACACAGGGCTCAGGAGTGGCAAGAAAGATGGAGCAGCCAAAACTTGCCTTTCACAGGGGCAAACAAGATGGAGGATTTTGGTCTTGATACAGTACCTTGTTTTTCTATTACATGTAGGATTTCATACTATAGTTTGTAGTCTGTCAGTGTCATGGGCTTCATCTTAACAGCACCTTTTTTTCCTGCAACAGGTAAGTGAGCATATTAAAGCAGATTCTGTTGAAGACAAAGACTGGTCTCTTTACATGTTTAATGGTCAGAAAGCACAAAAGCTCAAGATCACTGAGACCAGTGAAGCTTTTTCAGAAGAGCTAGAAGAAGATACTGAATTTCACTCCACACTCTACCATATGCTTAAAGACTTTGCCAGCAAAGAAGCAATTGATAAAGTGGAAGCAGCAAGCTTCCTGTTTATTGATGTTGTGTATCAGCTGCTCCTTGCTACGAGAGTTTTAACATACTCTTAAGTACTGCAAGCTTTCCTTTAAAGCTTTATTATCAAAAGCTATCAATAAAGTTACATTTCAAGTCTTGAATTCTGGGAACAGCTCCAGTGACTAAAATGCAAACATTCCATTTTTGTTACAGCAAAATAAGTTCTTTATTCTCTTGTGGCTAGACCACGTAGTCATTTATTGTTAGGTATGTTCAAACTTACCACCTGTTTTATTGTAAACATAAATGGAACCAAGATACTTTTGGGTACTTGTAAAGATGACTTTTGTCAGAATAATGGGGAAGGGAAAAAAATAAATTTTGCAATTTCAAGTCATGCTTTAAAGAAAAAAAACACCATCTCCCAAAACACACCCCAATATATAACCTTAAGTGTACTATCTCAACTTCTCAGACTGTCATCCAGAACTTGGAAGTATAACTACAAAAGTCAGAACCTTTGTTATACTGGGGGTGGTCCATTGTGTCGAAGTTCTATATATGGCCAGAACAGTTGCTGTAGTGAATTCCAGGAGTCCCCAGTTCCAACATGTGCTGCGTATGCTGGTCTTTGAAGAGACAGCCCTGTGAGGAAGCTTGTAAGAGCAGCAAGCAGTACCAGAATGGAAACAGAAACCCAGAGAGTTTTGTTCGCATTGGAAAAGGAGGCCTTGAAATGGGATGCCCATGATGACATTAAATTCCACCTGCACAGAAGAGTCAAGAGTGGTTCAGTTTTTCTTCAAAACTTGGAAGCCCTCTTCCCACCCCAAAAAACCCCTAACGCAAACCAGACCCCACAAACAAACATACAGATCCTTAACCATCAAAATTGACAAGGTTGTTACTGTATTGGGAGCTATGTACAGTGGTAGCTTATGTTCTGGGTTTAAAATGCTGCCTTGCAGATCATCAAGAAGTCTTGCTTGTAGAAAACTCTGAGAGTATTGGCTTATAAGTACTTTATTGTTTTCTAGGGCTTTGGTGCCTTCTTGAGGTTTGGGAGAAGTCTTACCCTCACTGACTATCCAAATCCTAGACCTTGCATATCATTGGATACCTCCGTGCTTTATCAAACAATAGAAAAAAATATATTTGTTCTTGCTGTCTTCTCAGTTTTACACACTAGCATAATTGTCTCATCTCCCCCTTGATCAGGAACGCTCACAGCAGAGGCTTAGCATAGGACATTCATACGGAAAAATCAGTTTCTCTGCAGAGGAAGCAGACCTCCTTTCCTGCTAGGGGCTTCCAAGGGATACTTGTTTAGGACTTGAGATATTCCAATAAATTTGCTGGAATAGTCAGTCCGGAGTTAATCTTGATAGCTACTCACATCTCAGTGTGTGCCAAAGCTGCTGTTAAGTTTTGCACAGGCCTCAAACCCTTGTACCCTACAAGAGTACACGTTAGCATGACCCAGCGTCCCAGCTATAACCGCTATCACAGTGTAACCGGAAGAGGTGGGATCATAGCATGAGGCTCCTCTTTACCTCACCATTTAGGACTAGTTATGAATCCCTGGTGGAGCGAGCAAGTCTCTGGCACATGACATTACTCATTTGCACTTGGTTTGTTTAAGAAGTCAGCATTAACAAGCAAACCAGAGCTACTGTTTTGCTTCCTCGTCCCACGTCCACCACCCAGACACTGCTTTACCTCATGATGACATGAGAAAAAACTTACACTGACTCTAGGTTCCATTTTGATGAATATTTTCCTTTTTCAGACACACTTTCCTTCCTTGACAGTTCTTCCTGTGCTTCAGCAGGTGATTCCGACTGCTCATGTCTGTAAGCAAGCATCAACAGTTCCAAAGGTTTTCCATCAAGCATTGTTTGACAGGATCACAATAGCTTGACTTTATAGCCCTTGTCAGGCAGTGGACAGTTAAGAGTTCATTAACAACAAACCAACCAACCCTGTACACACACCTCACAGAAGGTTGCTGTTGAACTTACTTTGTTTCAGGATGTTCATCTCCGTACTCCGCCCAAGAATACGCGCTAATGAACCGCTGTAGTGAAGGACGCTTCTCATTTTGCTTTGCTCCCAGTCGCCCCCTGTCATATTTTGAAGACATTTGCCTTAATTTCCCCATCAGAGCAGGAAATTAGAAATTCAGCAGAGGCCTACTCATTTGGGTAGGGATTAGGCAAGTACATTTCAAAATTAGTTGCCTGAAACTAGGATTCCTCTTTTTTAAAAACAAACAACCAACTCACCCACCCACCCAAAACACACCACAACTCCCAAAAAGCCCCACAAAACAAAACACCCAGATCCATTGATGCCAGCTGCCTACATTTCATATTTTAGTTCTAAACCAAGAAAGTCGAGGTAGGTTTTTTTTTTTAAACTCTCAACCATCAATAAAAAAAAAAAGAAAAGCGTAACATTTAGTCAAAGGCTCTTGACCTATTGAAGCATATAAAACTAATGTGAGAGGTGTAGCCTAAACATTATTACACCACAAGATGCTCTAACTGTGGCTGTATTAAGCACCTTATAGAGTTGAAAAGTATTTAAGCCTTTTCAAAGGCAAAGGCCCAAGCAACTTTACCAACTGCTTGATCTCCTGTTGAGCTTATCGCTCTGTTCATCGCCATCAGGTTCGTGGAGTTGGGCCTGGAGAAGAAGTTTGACACACTTACTGCACCGGCATTTTCACACTTCAGCCCAGCCAGTTTTGAGAAGGTAAAACACCTCGCCCTCCGGGAGCCCTTACTTACCAGCGGCAACCCAATACCTGCATTTCCAACACTCCTAGGCAACGCTGCAATGCTAACTCTTCGTAGGGATGATGATGGCTATACAAATAAGAGGCATTACTGACTCTATCAAGGAATGACTGGATTACTCACTGATCACATAAAATACCATCTATTTTTATACAAACTGAATAGAAAACTAGATGGGGATACTTGGCCTGAAGTGGCACACAAAGACGAACGAAATCATAAGCACAGCCCAAACCATGTTCTTTACAGCAGTATCTTTCCACATGAACTGCTTTTCTTCCACTAAGCATCTGAAGTGAGGCTGGCTGCACATCTTCCGGCAAAATACCAAAATTTAATGTGCCTAAATTCCTCTAATGGTGCTCACAAAAATTCCTACAGGCAATTTGAATTGCTCCTGTGTTTTTTTTCATCTCTGTGTGCTAAACCCTTCCCCTGTAGCCCTGATGAGAGAACCGTACATGAACAGTATTTCTTAACCGTAGCATGAGAGCACAGCCATTTCGGCTTCTGTGATCGCTTCGTCTTCTAAGTGGGACCACATGCAGTTCCCTTGGGTTGGTGGGGGTGATTGGAAATACATCCTCATGTTTGATGACATCAGCCGTATTTGAGACAGAAAACCACCAAGTCAAGCATGTAGCAGAGCACCAGCATGTGACAAAAGCGAAGAAAAACACATAAACACACACACACTTAAGATTTCATGTTAGGCTGAGAGAGCCATTACCTTAAAGTTAAAAGAATTTGGTAGCTTTTTATTCGTAGATTCATCTGTGAAGAGATCAAACATCAGAAAGGCTTACAGGATGCAGTGACTTTTTTTTTTAAACTAAAGGTCTGACTTTTTGCAGTGTCTGTTTAAGTGAAGAACGTATCCGAGTACTCTCAGAAAGCAGAAATAAGATTTCAGGAAAAAGCTTTCTATTTCATTAGGTAAGTTAATAATATTCACACATTATACCTCCTCTACAAGCATCAATTTCTGTTGCTATCACTGAATGTGTTCTTCTATGATCACGGCAGTGTCCTGTTACAGGACGATCTCTTCCAGTCAGAACAGTCTGTGATCAAGAAGGCTCCTGTGAGGATTTTACCAGTTTGTAAAACTGCCCTTTCGGTTTTTAAAATGCATCCTCTATTTTTCAGAAGAATTTAATACTTCTCCTAGCAAAGTGCCCAGTGCCATCTGAAAACCTGACCACTGTACCATCTGCTTAGGGGGGGACGGAATTCAGAGCACCTGCACTTGAGTCTAATTTGTATTTAGAAAAGAGCAGGAACCATCTGTAAAGATCACTCAGAGCTCAGCTACCTAGAAATAGCTACTGGGAATCCTCCAGTGTGAGCGAGCACCCAAATCTACTGCTCACAAGGATTATCATCACCACCACACACAACACACTTTTCTAAAAGCCAGAACGCTACTGCGTACTTGCAACGTTTCCCCCACCCTGAGATTCATGGCAGGGTACATGCACATCTAATTTCACAGAGTTGTTTCCAATGCCATTAGTAAATTGCTAATTTTTCGTCTGTTTGTAGGAAAGGAGATACGACAGTCACACAACCCCTCCACCCACGATTAGTTAAGGGCCTATCTGGCAGGTGCTAGGAGGAGGAAGGATGAAGCAGCTTTTCTTAGTTACCTCGATCTCCAAGAGAACTAAAGGATCTCTCGTTCTGGAGCAGGACCTGTTTCAGCTCCTCAAGTTCTGCATGTTCTTTTGTGTACATGCGCTTCAGGTTTTCCACGTGTTGAATCATTACTTCCACAGCCTTGCTGACACGGCTCTCCTAACAGAGTGAGTGTAACAGCAGCAGAGAAAAAGAATTGGCTCTGAGGAATTGCATCGTGTTTAGATTTTAAGACTTTTTTTTAAACCCCCCCCAACCATCTACTCTCATCTTGCATCACTGTGATGCAACATCCTCTCATTTTTGTCCACCCTTTCAAAAGTTGCACTACAACTCATCTCTCAACACATGCCCAATTTACACAAGTCTCACTTCTTCAGTGATTACCCGTATCCTAACATAAATTAGTCTTCATTTTCTGAGCCCTTACAACTCCTCCTCATCTCTTTCTCTGATCTACAGTCTCAGCTGCCACCACGCATTTGCTAGTATTGCCAAGTCATATTTTCATGCTGTTCTTTGGCATTTTACACAATTACACATAACATTTGGGTAGTTCTTTGTAAGTTTCCATAGATTTAGCTTATTAGCTACTTTTTCTGTAAGGCACAGAATTACCATTAGAGCATCAAGATTATTGTTACCACATTGTGTTTTTGTGCTCTCTACTGTACTTTGCATCCCTCTGATGCAAAGTTCATTCTTGAATTTTTGCTTGGTTTTTTTTTTTTTTTTTTTTTTTTTTTTTTAAGTCTGTTGTGTGTTTTTGCACAGTGCTAATGCAATGTAGCTGCTCTCACAGTGCCTGGGATTCCTTATAACACCACAAACAGATCCAAGAAGAGAAAGCTGGGACTAAACTGTACTGGTCAGTTTTCATTACATACACGAGATTCCCGAATCTTATTCTGGAATTGGATGCCTGGCAAACAGATACAGGTATCCCTTGACATCTAGAAGTTTTTAGCTTTGTACAAAATACATTTACATGGAAACAGTTACCTGATTAATAGCTCCCAACATCTCTGCTCTACTGGCAACTCGGGCTGCATACTGGCCAAGGAACTGCAAGCTTTTCTGCAGCTTCTTAATGATTTCCTGCGCTTGGTTATCTTCTTCACACAAAGGAACTAAAGCCTAAGAGGCATATTGGTAAGAAAAACTGTGAGCTACTATTAGCAAGAGAAGGGTTAACTCAGTAGAGAAAGAAGGGTGAAGCCAACTGATGACACTGAGGGGTTGCGTTCAGGCCCGCACAGTTATAAGATCAGCATCCAACATCCTCGATCAGTGTAACTTGATACAGACCTTCAGTGGGCAAAGACTTCAGCTTATCTAGGATAAAATCAGCTGAAGACAGGGGTTCTCGCCTGACACCTGGGCAACAGAAAAGCTACCCACTGCCTGAGCACACTCAGATGAAGGCTACCCCTCAAATGCTGTCTCATATTTCAAATGCATCACTTCAGAAGTTCGTTCAGATTTGCTTATAATGTATTACACACACCCTAAAAAAAAAAAAGCAGGAGAGAGACACTTTCACAATCGTTCATCCCATCCACCCTACCAGCCCTGGCCAACACTAACCTCTAACATCTTTAGAGCATTCGTGATCTCCTTTTTCAAGTTTTCTTCAGCTAAGTCTCGGGACCTTTCTTCAAGCCTCACTCTCTTGTCCAAGGTAAACAAGTCACATTTAAAACCTAAAGACAACCTCAGAAATTCAGCCTGTTTCGGGAGAAGAAAAGATATCAGAATAATCCAAGTTATGCAGAAGCTTTTTAAGTAGATTTGGATACTGACGTGACATTTGGGACCATACCCCACAAACAAAGTTACAGGAGAGATACGGAAGAGAAAGCGAATACAGCAAAGCCAGTCTTCCCGTCTGTAGCCAGAATAGGTGATATCTTGGCAGCACACAGCGTGCCATCTGTGTCTTTTGACAAAACTGTCTTAAATCAGCACATTCTGCCTGAGAGGAGGTCACAGCTACGCTCCTTCAAGCTTGCAAACAAAATTTTTAGTAGCGAGAAATCTTTTGTTCAGTTTTACAGGTTGGCACCTTTTCCCATCCCATGCAAAATTTCCATTGGGATGGGAAAGACAGATCTCGGAACACAAGTTACAGAAATACATCCAGTCTAAGCTACTCAGTGTCGTTGTTTTATATAGGACTACTTATCAAATCAGGGTTTATCTACAAGATCCTTCTATTGTCTGAGATATTTAAGGATGCAAGGGGTCAAGACTTACCTCCACTTCTTTCTCATTAGGAGACTCACTGTAGGATAAGAAGAAGCAATCATGTAACAGACTGTAGCTTTAAATTCGTGCCTGCAGGTGATCAGTGAAAGTCAACACACTTACGGTTCATTTTGCTTTGATTTATCTCCCTTCACGCCACCTACAGAGGGTGAACTCCCTGAGGAAAGAGAAAGAAAAAGTGAAAAAACAGCTTCCCAAAACCAGCTTGTAAGAGTCTTAAGCTCCAAGAGAAAGCACTGTTAAACATTTCCAGTGTTAAGCTCTTGCCAATAAAAAAAAAAGTGCACTTCAGAGTACATTAGGATTAGCATCAGTAAGACAGCACAGCTGTCACTTGTACATAGCCCCAAAAGTTAGTTGTTTAGTTGGCTTCCACCAGCATTTAATTAGAATAGGAATGGACAATTATAGGTTTTGCTTTAAGTCCCCAGCCCATGGGTTCAGGAGGTTACCCGACTCGCTACATCACTAACTTTCAGTTAGCTCCAAAGGCAAAAGGTGAGGTGATCAGAAGAGTAGAGATGTCTAAGCACACAGTCAAGTAGAAACATCAGCCTCCTCATCTGTATCATATTACCCCAAACTCTAGCTCTAGAAAACTTTGGGGAGGGCAGGCGCATCAGAACTGTTTCACATATCCCAGCTCCTTTGCAACTCCAAAAGAAAATTTTCCCTCGTCTAGAGAAAGAAGGAGCTGGTTAGATGAGTGTCTGTAGAACTCAGAGAAGCAGGTTTTGCATGATAACATCTTCCCTCTCATCACTGCTAATCCATTTTGGTCCCTAACTGCACCCTCACAGAGTCCCCTCGTAATAATCGGTGTGGGGCAGGCAGCTCTCCGCACCTCTTTACGCGGCGCCTGACACAGGTCACCAAGGCATGTGCTCCTGTGAGTTACACAAATGTGTTCAGCAAAAGCCTCTTACCTTTCCTACTGGGAACCACAGCCGGTGCTTCTTCACTCTGCTCTTTATTATTTTTCTTTTCCTGGTCCACCTTCTAAAAAAGCATATCAGAAAGGAGTTATAGCAAGGGAACAGACACAACACCACTGGGGGGGCCTGTCCCCTCCTGCAGTGTTTTTCTTTGTCACTGCTCAGCCAAACCTGTTACTAGGACTCTTACCGAGTCTTGCTTTAAAACGTTTTGAAATGTGGTTTTGTGTTCTTCCACCACAGGGCAGATTTCCTTCTCGGTCAGATGCGCTCCTGGGGAGAAACATTCCCAAAAACAAATATAACGAAAAGGGACAAAACAAGCCTCCCACACCCAGTGTGCTAGCCACGGACCAACAGGTTAAAAGAAATTGCAGGAAACTCCAGGAGAGGGCATTAAGGAGGAGAGGCAGCAGCAGAGAACACTATAAAGACATAAAGGAAGAAGTGTGATGACAGTTATGTTTGGCTTAAAAAAAAAAATATCCCTATAAGAAGTGTTAATATATGAATAAGTGAGACTATTATTCCTGGTTGTAGTTGCTCTAGTTGAAGTTGCAAGAGTTACAGTAATATTCCCTTGGTTAAATGAGTTTCATTATTTTGCTACCAGCAAGGGATTTTTTTTGGTCTGTTTGCTATTTAAAGAGGCAGTTTATAATTAATTTTTATTGGGAATTCTATAAGCACAGGAATACATAAAAAAATTCCCATGCTCAAACTAACAGGAAAAGCGATGAGTATTTGCAATTCTCTTCTTTCATGCTATGGAATATCAGATGAAGGGGAGAAATTGATGCTACTTCAGCTGCTGTTACAGAGGAGCTTGAGCATCACCAGGTCATGAAATGCACACCGTTGTGGTATTTCGGGTAAGCTTCGAACATAGTCTGACCCTTGGACTGTGCTTTGTACCTCAAAACTGAACTAGCAGGGTGCTGATAGAGCCAAGAAGGGAACTCTCTTTGCCAGAAGAGAGGTAATGAAGTTCCTGCTAAGTTTGGGAACTGATGTTGCCAGTTCCAATACAACACAGACTTTCAAGGACCACAAAAATGACCTCCCCAGAGACAGCTATTAAAAAGATTTTAAAAAGGAAAACATTTAAGAAACTGAAGAAAGTCTGAGAGTCACACTAACTTCTTGCATAGCAGTAACTCTGCTATTTATACCTTTTAGAACATCTAGATTTATTTTTTTTTTCCCTTTTTCTCTCTTTATGTAGTCATACACACACCCCCACACAGATGCAAGCCGAAGAAACGGCACAAGAAAAAACCCAACCAAACCTTCAGGTTTGAAGTGCTTTCTTTTTTCAGCCTTCACATGAACAACATCCTCTTGCTTTAGCTCTTCCCTTTTGTCCCTGCTGATTTTTGCAGCAGCCCTACCTATCTGATCTGGCTCCCAAGCACCTTTAGAAGACATTGCGTGGTACTAGCAAAAACCACAAGTGGAGATTCATCACTGCCTCTGTTCTTACACTAGAAACACTTTCTATTCAGAGATGTACAACAGGCAGCAGGATCTCAGACTTTAAAGGTCTTTGGACTCTTTCTGATCTGTTTTGCATATGTTTCCTTTTTGCCGAAGGCACCTAGACCACAAATGAAAATTAACTGCAGAGGGAAACTGCTAGAAAGAAAATATGCTTAAGTGAGGGGACTGAATTAGATGTCAGAAAGATAGTACTAAAGAAAGAAACAAAACCAAACAAGAAGTCTTATATTTAGGTAAAGGTGTAAAAAAAAAAGGTTACAAACAAGCATGCACGTGTATCCTGTACTACTTATTCAGACAAGCTTTTTTTAAAATAGCTTAAATACACCCTGTAACGTGTACTCCAGTTTTGTTTTGCTTTTAGTTTTTAACTTAAAGAAGCACCATTGGATCTGATAAGATTAATTCTTCTGGGTGTTTACAGCTATAGCAAAGACAGAACCATACACAAAGCCTCTACCCTCATCTCTCTCTTTTTGAGCCATCCCAGCTTCTTGCACACTGAGCATCAGATTTGAAAGAGAGGAAAGCATTATTTAGTCTAGCTATGCATCACCAAACTTTAAAACCATGAAAACATTCTATTTTTTTTATTTCCTCCCAAAACTTCCTAGGGTTTAGTACCCACACAGCGTTCTGCCAGCTAAGCAAGCATCAAGACTTCACTAAGTTATTTCACATTTACTTCTTGCAGTGCTGTAGGCCACTGTGGCCACCTGTAAGTAGGTAAAGCCTTACTGCTACTCAGAGTTTCAAGGAGGGCTGAGAGTACTTGCGGGAAAATGTATTTGCAAACCCAGAAATTCACAAATCATCATTAAGTTGGGTTTTTTTGTTTTTTTTTATTCGACTTCCTCACTTCAAAGATGCACTGGAAGCAAGCTATTTTCTCACCGTGTGAGCTGCAGCAGTTACCGTACCTGACACGGGACCAGCCGGATCCTTATTGTTGTTTTTCTCCACTGCTACGGAAGTTGGCACATCTTCCTCCTTTTCACGTGAGCACTTGGGTGATTTTTCCTCCATCACAAGGCAGGCTATAATGTCAGGCAAGAGAAGACAGGGCTCTTACTGTTCAGTAACTGCGCAGACTTAAGCATATCTATTTCCAAGACTTTCAGCGCAAAAAATTCACACATCTGCACCCCAAGTTAAGGTCTTACCTGTTACTGGGGCAGTGCTTTCCAAAGAGGATGTAAGAACTTCTCGGGGTGACGTTAAGTGATCACTGCCAAAACAAAATTCTTTCAGATACTCATCCGGATTATACAACCTTGATAAAGGCTTTCAAAAGCTTGCACAAAATCTGACCTGGATGGGATCAGACTGGCTGGTAACGTTGGCTCTGCACTGTCGATCTTGAGATGGAAAGAGAGCAGAGTTAGTACCAGGTAAAGGTTTGCCACGTGAGTCAAAGATTTGTATGTCAAAGTTTTCACAATTCCCCCAGCTGTGCCTAAATTATTTCAGCAGTGAAGAACTAGATGGTAAGTGTGTGCAGATTCGCCTGCTGGTCTAAAGCCACCCATACATACAGGACGCAGCTTAGCACGTTATCATCATTAGGAATAATAACTATGTTTCTGAAGAAATCTCATCTCAGGAATATCACCCCTAGAGATACATTTCAGTTCCTGACCTCATGTTTTGCTTCTAACGTACAATTTCAAACAACCGACATAAGTGTTACTGTATTTACTGTTCCATCTTACTGCTGCGCATGAGGGTATATCCATTTTCAAAGCCTTGACCTCAAACCGCACAAGTGAGGTGCGGAGCATTGCTCAGCTATAGATGTCAGACTCGTTTAGGTAACAAATAACCATTAATAGCAACAGCTCAACCGAGCAGGTGATTTGGAACACAGTAAACTCGCACGTTGCATTGTATGTTTCTGCATGTGTCTCTGAATGACACTTGTTTCCAATATTATATATAATAATTACCTAACCAGTTCAGAAGGCTTCAGGCCTCCTCCTTCATACGCAAACAGTGGAGAGGAATTCAGCAGCTAAAGGCTAGTATGTAGTTTTGCTCACGTTCCTTTAGCCACTGCAGCGTGGGGTTCTGGACCCCAGTCTTGCCACGTCACAGACAAAACCAACATCCTCTTAAGTCTTTTAATATGGCAAGGGAGGTACTGAATGGGAAATATCCCTCTTCCTCATTTCACCCTGGAAAACTCCAGCTCGCTTATTCAACTGATAGATTGGTCTCTCTTTGTGGGTGAAAATACAGGGTAAACCAGAAATTTGAAGGGTTAAGTCAGTAATGACTAGCAATGAACTCCAACCACTGCTGAAGAGGAGCGCTGAATAGAAAAAAAACCAACACCCCAAACCTTATCTCCAAGCACAGAAGGCTTGAGACTAGCCACCTTTGTGTAGCTCCCTACATATCAAGCCTCCAAGAGCACTTTTGAAACAGGGGGAGGGGAGGACACAACAGAAAAACCATATCAGCAACTGATCATCCATGATATGGTATGTTCCCTTCCTCCTCAAACATCCTCAGAGGTCCCAGGAAACACAGGGAAGTTGAAGGGGAGGTGACCAAGGGCCCCCAGGCACTTCTAAGAGCAACCAATTGCTCCCAGCATCAGTAAGGGCCTTCTCTCTTCTCTCCATTCCTCCACCCATCAGACCTTGACTGCACTCACAGAGCCTTGCCCCAGCCAGTCAGATGTTTCCTCTAATGCAAATCCAGGCTATTTTTATTCTTATTTGAATTCTCTATTAAGCTTAAGGAAATACAGCATTGCATTTGCTTTGTTCAGGCCATTAGGTCTACAGGAGTTTTGGGGAAGGAAAAGGTGGAAATGAACAGCATGTTGGAATGAAAACAAGAGAAATCTAAAGGGCTTTTAAAACAAACACACACACACACCCCACCCCAACAAACAAACATCCTTGCATCACCTGGAACCGACTAAAGCAACGCATTATTCTACATACCCTCTCCCTCCCCAGTTCCTGTTTGAAATGAAGGAAACCCCTCAGTTCAGCTTTGAAAACCCCATACTGACTTATCAGGATTGTGAGCTCCCACGGACTGGAGCTCACAGTGTTACATTTAAAGAGACACAACCACCACCAAACCCCTGACATTCTAGATTTCCTAATTAAACTGGTTGCACAGGGCATCAGAGAATGACTCTTCTTCCTAATAAAAGGATTGTGTCAAGGATGATCCTGCACTACAATCCTAATCACTTTTCCCCCCACTCCGTCCCTTCGATTAGCATAATAATCCAAAGATCCTCTATCACAACAGACAAGACTGTGGCCAGAATTTGTATAACTCCTCCCAAACAAGCATTAACATTTGGAAGGCCTATCATCTGGTTTTTAGACTGTGATACGACTTTCACATTTATAGAGCAAAACAAGTATAAAAAGCCCAGGCTTCACAAGAGATCCTTTAATAAATAGCCCCTAAACTCCTACAGTGACATCGCTTTTACAAAATAATTTGAGTTACTTACATGCTGAAGGGCTTGATCTGCTCAAAGACATCCACCACCACAGTGTAATAAAAGAACAACCTAGGGAGACTTTTCCTATTAAACAAGGATATTCAAATTTTGCTGCACGTCACAGTTTTTAGAACAGATACTGGACAGAGCCCATTTGCCTTTTCTCTGGGGCAAGCTTTAACGTTTTGATTTTCCCCCTCAAGAACATTCACATGGAAATTTTATATTAAAAAAGCAAAAATGGAAAATGACATCTCTGAGCCCAGCTGGAGTTACAGAAAGCTCCAGAGCAATAAAGCACAGGCATTTCAAATAACTTTGCAAGGCTGGGACTTTCCAGAAGTACTGGAGAAAGCCAGAGCCCTCGAGATTATCCTCTTTAAGGTAGCTTAAGTAGTAGCAGCATAAGGTAGGAGTTCCTCGCCTGCTTTACCCCAACCGACCAGCGTGCCAAAACCACAGGCAGTCCCCATCGCTCTCGCTTTTTCCCCCTCACTACACTTTCTGCCTTGATTCACTGCTACAACTGCACCACTGCTGCATTTCCAGGTACCACACACCAGCTGGGGTAGGTCTGAGGGTGCCAGCTCAGTAGCCTGGCAAAGGTTATTTCCAGGTTCACAGAAACCACCAACCAATACTCTCCCATCATCAACACCAAGGCCAACGCTGGAGTTTGTAAAGTTAATTAGAAGCCCTTCGTGGCAGGGCTGAGGTCTAGATTTCAATAGCGAGTGCTGTGGCACCGAGCACGAGTAGGTGTGCTGAGCTGCAGCTCGTCTTGCTGTTGCCATGAGAAAGCCAACTGACAGCTCAAGCCGTAGATGCAGGATTCAATACAGCAGCAAAGGCGTATCTAGGCACACCAGCTGAAGGGAAGTTTTCGTACAGCAAAGATGTCACTTTTCAGCTGTTACATGGCAGCCACGGGAGAAAGCACAGAGAAAGGCAGCATTCATGACTAAAACATCCTGTGGTTTCTTGCAGGTGGATAAAGAGAGCAAAATCACTCAGACTTCCCTGCCAGATCTGAGTATTACTGCCTAAACAGCAGTCTCAAGCCTTGAAACAACATTTAAAATACTCCCCCAGGCTAAAAGCGTGACCCAGATGCACGTGACCATCAAGACAGCATTTGGGTGTATAGGTACAGTATTCCAGAAGGGACTACCCCACACAGAACAATATGCCAACAGCACCCTGCTGGCTGATGCCCGCCCCGTTCACCTTGGACCAGCGCCAATTTATAGCTGCTTAGTCTGGGTCTGGGCCAGAGTAAGGCACTAAATGCTTGAACCCGTTCAACACCACATCTCAAGAATCAGAGACGGCACTCACCTCAGTAAGCGAAGAGTCCATCGTTGTAATGGAAACAGGAAGGTCTGCATCAGTATAGTTACCAGCAGGGCATGTTTTCCACCTGGCAATACACATTTTATTTGCCTATTGCCCAAACAACAGGGAGACACAATGCCCTTTTTCCTTAAGCACATAACAACACTATCTGTATAGCCAGGCAGCTGGCCTCTCGGAAAAAGACAAATTCATCACTAACATCAATCCGTCCTCCCCCAAGCAGCAAGAACCACCACCAGTCCTTCTCCCAGCCTCCTCCACGCTGCACGGTTTTATAGAAAACTGGTGGCAAAAGCTTCAAGAGCTGCCGAGTCTTGCTGCAGACTGCCTGCCTCTGCATCTTCAGGAACATCCCTATCTTAAAATATTCACCAACAACAGTCAGCTAGCTTTCGTAATCTCAAGCAGTTCAATCTCAATTTTAAAGATCTAAGGAGGCAGCTTGATAAGCAAAGACCTCAGAACTCCTGCTCTAAGCTTTGCAAAAAAAAAAAAGCGTGACTCCTCAAAGCCAATAGGATTTTGGCTCCTAAATGGACGTGGCAGGTGCGAGTTAAACACTGGAAGTAGATACAAAAGCGTCTACACCGTGCCTCAGTTCTCCAGCATGAAATGGAAACAGCATCCCTGCATTTGGCTGGTGGTCATACCAACAGCTTCAGTACGAAGTTTTAATTTTACTTTGGTTAATAGAAGCAAAGTGTTACCCCATAACTCCACCAGCTGACCACCGAGCGTCCAGCACTTCCTACAGGAGATGCCCCACTGTGGAACTCAGCACGTGTCAGGGATGCAGCATTCCCTTGGAGCCTGCTAGATCCCGTGGACTCTTCCACCCTTCGCCCCAAAGAGTTCATTCTACCCTCTTACTTGCACCCTGCTGACATCACATCTGAAGTGGACGCGTGTCCCAGATTGCAGCTTCCAACCGTGCGGATGCCAGAGCTCTGTCCGCAAGGCCAATCCCAGCCGTGCACAGGAGAGTTATTTGGGCATGAGGTTTCCAAGGTCAGAGCATCTGTTAAGAGGGACAAGTGCGAAGAGTGACAGTCATCGGCAAAGATGGATTTAGTCCCCTATCAACTTTTGACAAAGTCTAAAATAATCAGAGAGCAGACCGAGCAAATACCGATCTATAATACAGCAGCTTCTGTCTTGGTATGAAAGGGTTAGGTTACGTGGCCTTAACATATTTTGTAGATGGAGAATCTGCAGCACCCGGGGATTTTCCATCAGTAGGTTATAGAACAGCTTTGTTGTGAATTGATTTGTGTGGCAGAGAGGGCTGAGAAACAGATTTATTTTTTTTTATTTGTATCAATACTTGATTGGCACAAGCCAAGAATACCTGCCTTGTTTGTGGCTAGATCGTGATATTACACCAAGTTGCAAGAACACTCCGAGTTAGCCCTTTCAGAGCAGCAGAGTGCTTTTATACACAGCGTGTGCAGCCAGACAAGATCTTCCATTTCCCCCAGTATGGTACAGAGTTACATTTGAGCATTTTACAGTTTGCGCAAGAATAGACACTGTGTTGTACCAGCTTATCCTGGAAGAGACGCTTTGTCTGTAAATTCCCAAATGCACTCTGTGCCATCTGTGGCCCTGCAATGCATATCTCTCAGTGGTTGCTTTTAATATTTGTAAGGCTCGAGAGGTACAGGGAAGTACGAAGAGCTTATGAATGCCGGAGAAAGCAACCAATATGACTATTTGATTCTCAGCAGCTATGTTACTTGTTAAAGTATTTAAACCAGGCCTGACCTCAGCTCAGTAGGAAAGGAGGAGGACATCATTTGCTATCTCAGCCTGTGCCAGTCAACAGGATGCATGGGAAGAACGTAACCCAAGCCCTCTCGATCCAGACTGCGTCAGGACTATACTTGGATGTACGATTTATACCATTCCTTAAGCTTTTGGGGACTCCTGTTAGGTTGACAGGCAGTCACCTTTTCAGGCCATTAATTGCAAACATTATGATTATGTATTACATGCAAAAATAGGCTCAAGCCAACAATAGATTTTCCAGCACGTTAAGCACTAGTGATGCTGTTCTATGCTACCTATTGAACTCTTCCTATGTTTTAGGAGAGAGACAGAAAAATGGCCAACACCACCAGGTCTTACCTAGCAGAAGCGTACCACGCCAGTATGAAGTACCTGAGGACAGTGTCCTGGGAAGTTCAGTGCACAAGGGGGGTCCTTCACTCCACAGTCGTTTCGAGCAATGGAGCTGCTAATTGAAAAATAGAAAGCGCTGCTGTTTTTCAATCACACTGAATACATTAATGCCACCAACTCCCCCCCACACACAGTTGCACCTGCATAATGTCACGCTAACAGTTATACAAATACATCATCTGTCGCTTTTTCGTCTAGAAAAGCTCATATCCTAAACAGACAGAGCAGACGCAGTAAGAGGTAGAATAATTCAACTTTTACATTTGCAATAGACCATGGTTCAAGCTAGGTCTGGAACTAGATACTATGCAGCCAGACAAGATGAGCAGCAGGACAGGAGAACAAAAACCCAAACATCAAGAAATGCCCCAACAAACAATCAAACCCCATTCAAAAAAAAAATAAAAATAAACCAACTAAAGTCTGAACACCCTTTCAGGGAAGCCAAGCCAACTAGACAGACCAAGAAGGGGAATATTTGTCCAGTGTCCAACACTTTCTACACAGGTCAGGTTTCCACCAGCGGGAGCAGGGGGGGCAGCTCCAGCTCAGCTGCATGGAGACAAAGCACTGCCCCCACATCCCCTGCCCCCGAATACACATGGCTTGCTTGCTGTTTAGTTCTGAAGACATGTCATCTGAATGTGGCTGGAGGAAACTTGTGAAGCAGCACTTGGGCAGCTGCGTTTCACCTACTGTTGCTTGAGTGACAAAAAAAAACCACGGAAAAGAAATTGGAAGATGTAGCCCCATCTTCAGCCCCTGATCCTTCTCAAAACGCAATTTACCTAGCACCTGTATTTTGTCACAGTGACTGTTCAGAAGCAATAGGGAACTGGTTTTGCGATAAGGTTTTGAATGTACTTTTGTATGTGTGTATACGTGTGCATGCGTATATACATAAATATGTATCTCAAGTTATTTTTATTGAATGTTTAACTTGGCAAAGTTTCTCACAAGGAAAGTTATTTGTTTCCATCTGGTCATAAAAAAAAAAAGATAAAAACAAAGCTAGTGTCACATTTTAACAGGCTCAGTAATGACCACAGGAAACACACTTACCTTCCCTTTTACCGGCTCAGCTGATGTGGGCAGCAGACTGCAGTCAGATTTTAACTCTGCACAGCACTGTTGCAATAGAGAAATAGTTTAAGGAAGACAGATGTAGAAGGAAAAAAAAAAAGAGTGAAAAAAGAGAAGGAGCACTACAACTGATTATGAGCAAAATGGAATTTTAACTTTCCAACTGAAGTATTTTCAGCTATCAGGAAAACCATGCAATTGTTTCCCCTTGCTACTTTCAGCATTTAATTCTGCAGACCTTTAAGCACAAATACAGGTTTTATTCACGTGCAGCTAGTCCACAGTTTTGGTTCTGCTCCTCTGACGCCCCTGTTACAGCCTAGGGTGCATTTTAGGATCTGCTGTTTGTCTTTATAAATACGGTGTTATTCTATGCTAAATCCAAGCCATTCAGACCCTGAGCTGTAGTGTTCCTTACCAGAGCTCGCTGGGGAACAAAAGTCTCCCCACAATGTCTCCCCCTCCACCCCCTTCCAAACTTGAAGAAAGTATTTTTATTCAAAGTGAAGTACTCCAGAATTATACAATTCCCTGCATATTTCCACAGAAAAGCGCAAAGGTGTAATCGTATCACTGCCTATTCCAATGGCTGGATACCGAGAAACATTTCATTACAAGATTTTAAACGTTCGTTTTCAAGATTTTGTGTAGAAAAGCGGGCTGTTTGTGCAGGACAAGTCACACCAATGCATCAGGGAAAGCTTCCCCCAGCCCCATTTGATATGATCACCAGCAATTATTTACAGTGAAGACCAACATCACACCTGTAAGTTATAGCCCCTTTTTTTCCCAGAAGGCGAAAGTAATAGTTTGCAGATCAGTACATACAGTTTACTGCCTCCACAGTTATGTACACGTTAGAAAAGAGGAAATCAAATGCAGCCAAATTACTTGCAGTTCAGCCCAGCTGTAGATGACCTTCCACCAGAGCACCTCCTGTGCAAGCCTACCTTTTCTTCTGCCACCAGACAAGCATCATACCTGACACAGCAATTCGCAGAGTTGCCTTTGAAGCAGCTCCCATCTTAGCGTATTAACAGTTGCTACGAAGAGACATTTACAAGTCTTACAGGGTTCCTTATAACTTGATAACAAGTAGTCAGATGTTATAGTGTCTTTAAACCCGACTACAACCTGTCACAAAGCCATCGCACTTCACTTCAGTCTAGTTATACCTACTGCAGTTTTTCACAGGAAAAGAGAATTTTAAAAATGTATTTTGTTTTGCAAGTTCCAGAAAACACTGGGCACTTTTTCTTCCCTGTGGTTATGTTTCCCCTTGCTATAAGGGGGGGAAATGCTTCCCCACATCATCAGCGTTGAGGTACCACAGTTCCCTGTGGAAGTGGATGACTCTGTTACAATTTATTGGAAGAGGCGCATCTGTCCTTCCATCCTGTACAGAAGTTTAAAATAAAATAAAAATCGTTGGGCTTTATATTATAGTTAGAAACATTCTTTGTTTAAGTTTGGTAATGCCAGGGCCTGGTGACTTCTACCTTGATGTAAGTCTACAGTAGCTTTTATACCACAGCGGATAACAGCAGGGGAAGGATATTTCAGTAGCACCGTCACCTCAGTGCCCAAGTAAAAGCTGAAGACAAGCCCTCGGTAACTTGTTCAGCTTTTTCACTGGATGAGGGCTGTAGTAACTAGTGGCAAGGCACGATTAGACATTTGAAATATAGAAAGCTGACTTAGGTTGAAGTGGCTTCCTTGGCCAACAGGTTCCCTCATTTCTCATCTCTCATGTGGGTGGGAGGAAGGAGAGGAATGGAGGGGGCAGGTGGGTGGGGAAGAGAGTACAGCCCAGCCCTTCAGTCAGAAGGGGCACTAGACCTGTCTGGCTTTCCGCAGGAACCAATATAAAGCATTGTCCTCCCTCAGACCCCTCCATGTTTGTCAGCCCTGTTCTTTATAATGCCTTGAACTTCTCTCCGCATCTACCAGTTTATTTTGGTTTATCTTACAGAAGGAGATTTCTGCAAGCTACCTTGAGTCATTTAAAGTCAATGTCTCAGCCGTTTTCAGGGTGCTGATGTTTTCTGGGGGTGTGTTTGGAGGGGATTTTTTTTTGTTTTTTTTTTTTTGTTTTGAATCACAGTGGCACCAGTCTCTTCCGCATGCCTGGGGTTCTCTCTCTTTTCATTGACTCTAGCTCACTTTGCAGAAGAGCTTTGTCTATTCAGGGTTGGAAAAAAAAAATGACACGCTCTTTCCATTGTTGCCTCTTGCTAAAAAGCCGACCCCCACAGTTTGAAGGAAGCAGCAAACATGGAAGCAACATGAGAAAACACACACGTGAGCAACGCCAAGATATTGCTCAGAAGCCAGCAAGCACAGCCTGGAGCTGTTTCTGCCACATCAGTGCTTAACAGGTGCGCCTCAGAGATAAGACACAGGGTCCCCACTGTAATTTTTCCTACAAGGCAAATCGGAGTTTCACATAAAGTTGTTTAGAACGCACATGTATGTTCAGCATCAGCTACATCGCCCTGAGAAATGCGTGCCTGAGACCAAATGTTCAGCAGGTTTAAGTCAGTCAATTCCCCCCCCCCCCCCCCCATAAGTATGTGACACACACTCCAGGCTCTGGAAAGAAAAAGCCACACGTGCTGGAATCAAGCCACCTGCATTCTTTAATTGCCCAAGCTTTTGAGGTATTAATGTTAGCAAGTGAGCAAGAGGTAGTATGAAGTTTCCATGGTTCCGTAGCAGGAGTTGCACGTGCACAATGCAGCGACACGATTGCTTTCTACTAAAGAGACCAGCCTAACATCATGCAGTTATTCAAAAGCACAAAGCAAATACAAGCAGCATGCAGAACATGAAAATCAGGTCTACTTATTACTGGAAGCTTAAGAGGGACGACTCTGTTAGGAATAAGGTGGGCTGTTTAGGTGTGGGTACAGCACCTTTGGTAAAGGAGCGCCTGTGTCACCCATGGAGTTATAACCCTTCCTCCTACAACCGGCGATTTTGTTACGAGGTTCTGCAGCTTTGGTCCAGCCCAGCACCCACTCATGAGGATTCCCACCTGATTCTCAGCCTAGCTTCCGTGTTTACAGATCTCTTTAAAGGAGAAGGAAAAATAGAAAGAAAGGGAAAAAAAAAAAGAAAAAGAGTATCCACAGAGCCTTTTTCCTGATAACCTGCAGATGAGTCCTATTCCCCCTTGCCATAACTAAGCCATAAAGGAGCTGCCCATGCAAGAGCAAGTGCTGGCACACTACCAGTAGTTACTTACTTTTCTGGTCTTCCACCTTTTCTTGAAGAAACTGGCAAGTGCTTGTTAAAGCTGCATTCACATCCTTGAGTTTCTGCTGCTCAGAAATGGCTTCCTCTAACTTGCATTTCAAGGACGCGGCTTCCTCACAAGCAGAGTGAAAGGCTTCAACTTGATCCTCTGCCTAAGCACAAAACAATATTTAAGAAAAAAAGAAGGGAAGGAAAAAAAAATAGAGCAGCCCGGCTAACACAAGGAGCCTCTACAGTTCATGTAAATGAAACCAAACTGCATCTGTTCTTTCTCAGGAAGTGATAAAGCTCCCTCTGAACTTCTGCATTTTTACATTGGGGTGGACTGTGTATTGGAAGCTATTTTTGGTGGTTTTTTTTCTTTTTTTTTTTTTTAAGCCACCACAAATATGCAATGCTGCCTCTTTCATCAGCAAACTGTTGTCACCACCCCCTCAAATTTTACTTCCTCTGCTGGTTCCACTTTTGCAATGAGGCACTCCATTCCGAACATACGATTTCCTTTCCCAAGAGCAGTGAGGCACTGTACGTAGCCTTTTGCATCTGCTCGCTTGTTTTCTGCGCAGAAGGAACTAGACTGTCCCTTACCTGTTTGCTGGCATCCTCAAGCTGCTTTGTAGCCTTTTGCAGCTCTAAACCAAGGGCTTCTGCCTGGCCAGCAGTTTCTTCGTGTAGCTGTTTCACAGTTTCTATCTCACACTGCCTGTGGGGCGAGAGAGCACAAACCACAATCCGTTACTGACGTTTTAGAGCGGGCATGCCCAGGAGATGACACACGCTAGTCATCGAGACGTGCATCAAGAATCACATTCAGCTGTTATACGTTGCAGCTCCCCAGGATCCAGCCCCAGGGACTTTGTTCTTGCTAAGCGCAATTCCACCCAGTAGGCAGACAAGGCTTTTCTACAGCAGCTCCAGAATTAGGAAGGGGATGGAGGTTTTCCCTGGTTTCTCCCCAGCTGTGCCAGCCCCAACCAGCTGGATACCATAGTGGAAACTTGGGGGATATCCTGACAACTCTTGAAGAACAAAAGCTTAGTGGGGCAAACTTTTGCAGTTCAGTCAAGAGAATGCATTGTCTCATAGTTTGAGAAAGCTAGTAATTAGATAGAGAGTCAATCATTCTAAGAGAGATACCCTGGAGCTATTACTGCAGATACACAGCTTCATCAGATTAATTTCCCAGTGTTTCAGAGGGTATTTCACTTGACAGCAAGCAGATGCCATCAGAACCAGTGCAAAAGCTAATGGCTTTCAAGGAACCCCTTCTTTTCCACTGCAGAAACCCTTTTCCCACTTCTCCAACTCGCCTTCATGCATTTATTTTTTTTTCTTGTTGCTACCACCACAAACAAGTTTGATACAGAGAGGCAGCTTTAAGAAACCAAGCCATCAGTATTTTTTATCAGCTCTTTTCTGAGTGAAGGCAGAGCACGTGGGAGGTCTACATTAACAACACTAAGTGGAAGAAGAGTCAGGCAGAAGTGCAGTGTGACTGCTCTGCATGAGCCCTCAGCAATGCAAAGCCCTAGGAAGCTGCTTACACCCCAAACCCAGGTAAAGGCACACGTGCAAAAATTTACATTTAGCATAGGATAGCAGAAGGCTGACACTGTGAGTAAGCCTGGGCTCCATAGAGACAACAAATTCACATTAATTGTTCTGGCAAGAAACACCCAACAACTTGACCAGCTACTTTCCTGAATGTCTGAGGAGAGGAGGGAGGGCAGGCAGGCAGGCGTTTACGTCCTTTGCTGCCATATTTCTAACATCAAAACCCAGAGCAGGAACCACAGGCCAATAAATTAAAATTTAAAGTTACATTTGCATATTTAATGAGATAACTCATTGAAGCTATACCCTTGGGAAACTAGGAGACATTATGTTAACTGGGGCTAGCAGTTGCCTCCCAAAGCAGTAATAACCTGCTGGCATATATTTTACAGGTCTGCTGCTTCACACAAAACCGGCAGTTCCTTTAATGGTTGCACCTGCTAGACAGGCAGTGCCCTCTCGCTTTAACTGCTCAGTCTGTGGTCTCCCCGGTGTTTTCAAAGGCATCCCCAAGATTGTATGTTACTTCATACACAAACCTTAACTCCCACACAGTGTTAACGTTACGCTAAAACCAGATCCACTCTCCAAAACAGCAGGTTAAGTTCCTCTGGGAAAAGCCTTCCGAATTCAGTACACTTTGTTCCACAAGACAAAAAACCTACCCAGATCAAAAACAACCCCCCCACACACATACCACCAAACAGCTAAGCAATCAACCAAAAAAAAACTAAAGAAAAAGAGACACAGACGCTTTGAAGGGCTACCTGGCAGAGAGCTCTTTCCTTAGGTAGAATTGCTCTGTCTTGGTTCTCCTCAGGTTGCCTGCCATCCGAATAAAGTCCTTTTCTAGGGCTTCTTTGTATTTTTCCAAGAGATGAAGTTTCTGGATCCAAAGGTGTCTTTTTTCTCCTAGTTCTTGCCTGAGAACCTGTGGAATTTTCAAACTGAGTTGCCACGTGCTTAGACGAGGAGCAGAGCCAGAGAGTAAACCAGAGCCCCAGTTTACATGATACTAAATGGTGGAAATCAATTCCCATCATCATCATCTACATCCAACGCTCTCAGCAATGAAGTGGATGGTTGACAATATTTTGTAATCTACTCACATAGCATCTGGTTGGGGAAGGGGGGGGAAGAGAGAGAGAGAAATGAGGAAAAATACAGTTTCATAAGGAAGAGATTATAAAGGAGAAATAGGTGTTTGTTTTGTACAAAACTGCAGTCTAATTGGTTAACCAAGCTACCTAAGCTTCAAACCTGTGCCTTCTCACTCCTGAATCTGATGGGATGCAGGGACAGACAGGCTAGACCCTTGCCAAGTGTTAGTACTTTACGACTTTTTTTAGGATGGAGCAGTGCATAACAGTTTGCACAAAAAACCATAAGCCTTCCGTATGGTGGTTCAGTTTGACAAATGGCTCCCTCTTTCTTCCAAACGTTACTTCCAAGTCAAAAGCCACTCTTAGCCTTTCTTTCTGTGCAGATCTAGGGTACACAGATAGCCCTCTTCATCCCTTGTAAAACAGATATACAGATAGCAAGTATTTATGGAAAGCGTGGCAGAGGATTACATGGTGCATGAGGGAGTCTTAACAACTTACCCCAGAAAACCTCCATCACAAGATGCCCAGATACAGCAACAAGAGACATTTCATAAGGGGAAGTTTTAATAATGACCATCTTGCAGGAAGCCCTAAAACTAACGATTTAGGCTTCTGTGACCCTTTCCTCAAAGTACAACTAAGTCCATTGGCACCAATTTGAGTTTCTATTACAGCAAAATAAAAACCACCAAACCAAACCTCAATAAACTCTTATTTCAGTTTGTCATACATGCCTAACAGATGAAATCTGTCCAAGGGATGACCTTTGTGACAGTTTTGCCTCCAATTTGTGGAAAGAAAAAGGGGAAGAGGGTAAAAATGAAGTGTTAAGTAACATTGCGTCCTCTGTATTTCTCTGAACAGTGACTTGCAGTAGGAAGTACTGAGAAGGAAGAATCCAGTCCTCTTTCTCTGACCTTGTTCAACTGAACATACAAAAGAGCCCTCAGCTTTTAAAGAATACCTGATAGGAGTAAAACAGAGATGAGGTAAGAACAAGGCTCATATTTCTGGGATTTTACACTACTTCCAAGGGAAAAACATCAATCCTACAACTACGGGCCACATCACCTACCTGCAAGTTAGAGTCTAACACTGTTCATGAGCTTCAAACAAAAAAGCGTAGCACATCAAGCATCATGCTACAAAAAAAAAAGAGAGCCTGAGCAGTGTTGCTAGATAGGTTTACTAGGATGACACAGGACGTGACCGTGTATAAATGCCCACATCCTGCAGATCAGTTTCTTGGCCAAGGCAGGCAGCACTTGCTTTTAGAAGTGACATGGTTTTGACACAAGTGGTACAAGGCTTATCAGGGCACACACGCCACTGTCTTATCCTCCAGCAGAAGGGTGAAAAAGTTTTTACTGTCACCATCTGTACATGCTTTAATATATGTATACATACACAAAACCACAGGCATGCTTACAATTTATGTGTAATATACTTTAAAACATACTAAAACCCAGGAAAACGTGTCCATAAAACATTTCCCAGGAAATGGTGGGGAAGTATTTAGGCTTCAAGTGACAGTGCATGGTCTAAAATTTAAATTTTTGTTTGTTTTACAAGAGCTTTCTCCAAGGCTGGAAGAAGCTACTTTGAGGTGGTTTTTTTTTTTTTTGTTTTTGTTTTTTTTTGTTCCCCCCCAGATCTATTGTGTTCAGCTCCCTATGCCGTATTTCCCCATATCTGGCTTGTCCTAGCTAGGTGAAGACAATGCATTTGACATGAAGTCAATTCCCATCCCCATGAGTCCCAGGACAGGGCCTTGTATTTTTAAAGAATCTTGTTCTTCCTTGATCCTCTGTTAGCTTAGTTTCCAAAGGCATTGCTCTCTAGGAACCAGAATAGGATTCGTTTGCCATGATCAACTCCAATGCCCATACCAAAAGTTTTTAACTTGTTTACATGTTAAACATGTTCACATGTTTAACAGGAACATGATCCCAGCATGAAAAGTTAACAAGCATTTTTCAGCTGTGACAGCTTTGAAGGGGGAAGTTTAGTCAAGATCAAAAAAAAAGTTACAGCAACACATGAGCCAGCAGCTTCCTGAAGTCTACCCAAAGGACGCACCAGGATGAAGTGACTGAAACCGTCTCCAAGGAGAAGCTTTCAGGATTTACATAGAAAAGAAAAAAAGAAGAAAATCAAGAGCTGGATGGGGGACTGGATGGCTCCAGTCATTGCCCCTGCCTGCCCAGGAAAAGATGAAGAGGGCCAGTGGGATGAACTGAGGTTTTTGCATTTATTAAGGAGCTGAAAGACAGCATTAATATACAGTTTGGTGAAGTTCTCTGCAGCAGTATTCCTGACAATAGATTAGCAAGAAGGACCAGGTTAGAAAAAAGCTACATCCAGCAATATGAAAATTCAGAAACCGTGCTGTTACATGGGAGGGGAGGAGGGAACAAGAGCAGGAGAACTGAGCTGTGTCCATAGACTGCTGCTACCACACGGAGCAGTTATTTTTGTCAGTTACCTTGTGCAAAAGTCTTTCTTTTCAAGTCTCACAAGAGGTATGAGGAACAGTTAAAATACATATGCAAGATTAAGTTGTAAAATATGTTTTTGTAGAGACTTTTCCTGTGGAGTGTGTCCAGCAACAGCAGAACTCTTTACCTCTCAAAAGAAAGCAAAGCCCGTGAAGGTTTTGATTTGGAAATCCAGTTAGAAAGCTACCCCGCTTCTCCTCTTGATGGTGAAACCATCCACTACAGTAGTCAGATTCAGAGCATGGTGGAAAACGGGGGCTCGAGGCACACAGAAGCATGCAGTGGGCAGAAAAGCTTCAGAGCTCACACAACACAGTGTTGCCATCTGGCCTCATCTTCCTCTTCAAATCAACTTGCTTCATCTACCCTTTCCTTCAAGCATAGTTTTAACAAAGTGAGCTCTTGCACAAGACACATCAGAAAAAGCACAGTGAAAAGCACTTTAAAGTGATAAGCAATGCTCCCCTTCCTCCTCCTAAAAAAAAAAAAAGTTACAAACCATATTTCTCTCCATACAGCCATCTCCCACCCTAAATGGACTGCTAGGATCTCAAGTAATCAATGTGCATAGCATGTAGGAGTAAGATACCCACCTTGAGTTTTTGCACAGCCCTGCTATTTCATAAAACAGCGTCAGAAGAAACACTTACCACAAGTTTTCTTTCCCAGAGCTGTTGCGTGTTCACATCAGGATCTTTTACCCCTTGTAAAGAAGTCATAACAAGCTCCTCTGCTTCAGAGGCTTCCTCTTGCTGAAAAAGAAGACGGACAACTAAACACCAGAAAACCCAAAGCCAAACAAAACAAAAAAACCCCTCCAAAATCCCAAATCTTGGCATTTCTAGTAGTAGTCTGACACAATGCTGCCCAGAATTACCCAGGTTATAAGGAACAGTGTTAGAATAGGTGCCAAGTAATATTGTTAGAGTGAGCATGCCCCATCCTCCACCCCCAAAGCAGCTATTATTTTTTCAAAAGGAGTAAACATGATCTGATTATCAATGCTTGGAGAAATTCTAATGAAAATGCTGATAGAAGACCACATCCTTATTCACATAAGCTCTGCCACTGACCAGCTTTTGCATGAGAGTCTTAAATTTTTCTCCTGCGTATTCAGGTCCATGAAGTAAAACCAGCACTTCACGGTCCAGCATTTCATCCACGGATGTCCATTCAGTCTCGGTAATCTTTGAAGAGACAGAAGAGCCAGCTAGCTTATTTTGACATCTCCTTATTACTAACCAGCATCGGTGACATTTAGACTTTACTGAAGTATCCCTGCATTGTATTTACCAGAAGGTCAGAGCTACCGAAACTTGATGCTTGCAAAAGCTTTTCAAAACCATCATGTCATGATGATTTAAAAAAAAAAAAAAAAAAAAAATAGGCAAGCTGGCCAAGCCGCCGAGTGATCCAACGTAAGTTTTCATGTCAGGAGTAGACCAGAGGAAGTCAATAATTAGTTATCTTTATTCAGAAGAGGCTTTACCAAGTGGTGAATAAGCAGAGCCCCTGCTTGCTTTACAGGTGATTTGGTGGAATCGTGTCTTATTACAGCATTTGAGGGGTAAACACAGTGACTCACTGTGACTCTGGGGAGCTGCAATAGGGGACAATACGTTACATTTGAAACAGAGCTGCCTAGCCAAGTATAGCTCCCGTTTCTGGGCCTGTAGTTTTAATCCGTTAATAGACTTTTTTTTCTGTTGCAACTGCTAACTCTTTGCAAATGCACCACATACAACATAGTGAAGTCTTACGAGAGAAATCACTGCAATAACATACATCTGTTATCAGCTCTGCTGCACAGCTCGCATCTGAAGGGAATACAGCACTGTAAGGAAGGACGGGAACTCCATGGAATGTCTTCAGAGAAATGGGCACAGAATAGCTCAGAAAAATCTGAACCAAAGCTGTAACATACATGTAAATTGTTTGGGTTTTTTCCAGTTCTCCATTTAAGTGCTGGAAAATGATGAGAACGGTAAGTTAAGAGACCAAACTTCCAGTGCTTGTGAAGTGTGTCTGATCAAAAGTGTAGTTCCAAAAAGTCACCAAACCACCTGCCGGGTGTTCTGCAGAGGGCACGGGGCACACTACAATGCAAACTGATAGGCTCAACTGCAGTACTAAGATTTTGTCAGCCTGTGCCAGACTCATCTGAAGGATGCTTCTCCTGAGTCACTATCCAAAGACCTCAGAAAAAGAAAAAAAAAAGAAACAGAACAAGAAAAAGAAGAGCTGGACAGGACTTCTAAAGTTCAGGTCTCCTTTGTACCTGCTGAAGGAGAAGGGAATGGTACCTACACACAGATGCTTATCAAAGTTTCTAAAGAATAAATTAGATGAAGACTCTACAACCTTGTCAAGATGCATACTCTAATGCTTAATTTTCTTTTTCACTATATTAGCCTTCGAGGAAAGTCTCCCCTCCTGCAATTGAAAAATCATTGTGGCTGGTGTAGGCAGGACAAGAAGAAACAGACTGTTACTTTCTTCAGCATAATACCCTTTAGGCATTTGAAAACTTCTGTCTTCTCCTTTCAGTCTGTTCTTCTGCCAGCTAAGCGCATGACCCTAGCTCTTCCAGATTTACTTTGTAGGACTCATTTTTCAGATCACCAACGGTTTTGTTTGCTTTTGTTTTGACTTTCTCCGATGCACTTGGGACAATATTATAACCTTCCCATTCTATGCGTGTGTGCTAGGATTAATGGCTTCCAATTCCAGGGTTATCTAATGATCTACAGGGTAGCTTTGTTCTTTTACTCATGCAAGAACTGGTATAAGATTCAATAAAGATTTGATTCATACCTCAGAAGACTGAGCAAGTTCCAGTTCACAGTGCAGTGAATTCATCCCTTCAGGAATATTACTGTTAAATTTGTAGAACAATGGGAGACTCAACCCATTTCTAAAAGAAGCAGAAAAAAACCCAATATATCAGACCTTTTTGACTTTTGATGAACTGTGTTTCCTTGGACTTGTTCACAATACTCACAAGATCAGCTCTTGCTGCATGTGTTGCATGTTTTCCAGTAGCTTATTTTTTTCTGCCCGCAAAGTCTAAAACATACATCACACCTGGTTAGGGCATTAGTTTATCATGCAGAATAAACATAGGATATGCATGCTTTCCCCTCACATAGTCAAAAAATAAAGCCGGTCCCATACCTCTATTACTGAGGAACACTCCACAATGGTTAACTTCAGTTCTTTGATGTCTTGCTCCTTCTGCAGAGATTGTGGAGAAAAGAACCTTTAAAGTACACAACTTGATAACTAGCACATTGAAGTGCATTTGTAATATTTACAGCTGTGATGCTTTGTAACCAAAATAACACTATATTCTAACCTACATTACATAACTAAGCTCTATGATTTAGGTTGAGCAGCAATCTAATTAAGTAACACAAGTTGAGAAGAAAACAGTCAATTACCTTGCATATTGGCTAACAGAAAGCACTCAGAAGACCTTTTCTATGTAACTCCTGAAATTAGGGAGACAGAAAAACTCTTTCCAGGTGCTGTATTTTACTGTGTTGCTTATGTGCTTTCTGTACCAGCAGTAGCAGACTGAACTAGACAGAAGCACTCTAGTTTTAGCTGAAAACCTGGACTATATTATGCCTGGCACCAGTTTTAAACCCAACAGACCCTTAAAACAAGTTGCAATGTTCTCAGTTTAGTCTCATTAGTTTTCATGATTAAAGGCAGAGTGTAGTGCTCTGCAGATTAAACACTGCCTAATAGAAGGGCTCATAGCGAACGTATCAACCCTCATGGTAAGACCGAGAGGTTAGTAGAAGCGGTAGCTTGCTTAGCAGCACAAACTAGGAACGGGCTTCAGTCACGTTATGCCATTGCAATAGAAGACAATGTCTCAGCTGACAAAGAGCCTTTCTTAGAGAAAAGAGGAACTTCAGGTAGGAGCTCTGGTCCTCTCACCCCTTTTGTGACTTCTTCCTACTCTTCCTCTTTAAAAAGAATTGAGGGTTTTGAAAGAGATGAAATACATAGAAAGCTAAGCAGAGGTGAGGTTACTGAGCCAGATTTTTCCAGCCTTGGCAGGGACAATTGATGTATGATACTGAAGGCCAAAAAAGAAAATAAGAAGTTAAGTGTTTTCTATCTTCACATACCTTCTGCAAGCCTGGAAAAGAAAGGTTGTCATAATAATTTTCAGTGACTATTAATCCTGTCCTATTTACCTTTGGATAGAGAGCCACAAGAGGGCTTTTTTAGCTTACAGGTAAACCCTTATCCCACAGATCCTAATGCTAACAAGCAAAGTCAGTTTTCCACACCAATTTCTTCAAGGTTATACAAACCAGTCACCTTTATCTACAAAAACATGCAATTTAGCAGTCTGCTTTCAAAATTCTTGTTTGGTCAATAGACTAAAAAAGCCTTTTTAAAAATAAAAGGATACTACGTAAACCACAAAAGCTTTAAATCATTCAAGGAGAAGAAAGTGAAAGCTATTTTAAAGAAAAACAAAAAAGTTAACTTATTTGTGCCCTTAAGCTGCTTCTGTCAAAAAACCTAAAAACCAAAAAAACTATTCAAAACCACTCAGCAACGAAATTATCATCAGCTGGATCACATTGAAATTAGGTTCTCTCTTGTCACTAGTTAAATTCAGCTGCACTCATTTTTTGCAGATAGCAAAAAAGTCAACTGTATAATCAGCTAGTTTAGAGCACATTCTGCTAAATAGAAACTCCATTAGCCTAGAAGGCTGTGTGCGTAATTCATGGATCCAGAGAATGCTGACACCCTTATGTAGTTTTATGACTTTGTGTTCTAATACAAAAATACTAGTTTAAAAACAACCTCAGAAGTGTTCGCTCTTCAGCAAAGCCTAGATGATTACACCTCAGTAATGAGAAAGGAAAATTTTGATTTTCCATTGGGCTCTGAATCATAATTGTGACACAAAAATTAAGCAATTTAATTAAAAGACGCAAAGGAAAGGATCTTCTACAGGTACACCCTTTGACCAATTGTTGAAGGAAGTAGCCTTTAGAAGCTTCTGCATGTTTTTCTGAAGCTTGCAAGTTTGTTTTGTTTTAATAGGTTGTGATTTTTTTCTTTTTTTTTTTAAATAAAAGCAAGCTCTTGAGACCTTTAATTATGCTGACTCATAAGCAGGTCCTAAAGCAGATCTCGCCTACTTTGAAGCCATTAATAGGATGAGGTTCTGTAGTGTGAGAACAGTAGAGATAAAAGTGCTACAGCGAAGACTATTGCCTTGCCTTTTTACAAATCATCCCATAGTCAGTATTTTCAGCTGAGACAGTAATGAAGTAAAAGCAACTAACCTGGATCAAGCTTGCCTCTTTATTCACCAAAGTGTTCTCATAGGTATGTGCTTGGATCTAAAGATTGAAAAGATCAAAAATAAGTTCAGTCATCAGTATGTACCATAACACAAGTCTGTTCCTGTCTCCTACACTTGGAAGGGGAAAAGGGTATCAACAGTCCTTGCTCCAAAAAACCAAGTTCTTCTTTGAAACACAACGTGGAAAGTATTCAAAGTCCAAATCTTGCACCCAGTTAAAAGCAAGAGCTTTCTCAGCTTGCCTTGTCACTTTTGATTCCTCTTGTCTGTCCAGGCTAATTAGTTTCAGCAACATCAGCCAAAGCCTGACTTTCTAACATATTTGCTCAAACAGCAGTGAAAAAGTTTCCTAAAAGTTTAACTTAGAGAAAAGAATGAAACTGGGGATTTTTACTTTTTCGTATTAGCCCAGTTTTTAGCCTCCAGACAACAGCTTTCTTAGTCAAAGCTGTCGTACCGTCCAAGCTATGGTTGCACAGCAGTTCTGTAATTACAGACAGGTTGAGGGCCGTCTGCCTTCCAGAGGTAGGCATTTCCCTCACTAGAGCTGAGGAAACGATAGGCTGTCTTTTTGCTCCTCCTAGACTTGAAATGCTTACTTGAAGCTCCGCTGCATTTTTAGACAGCTCCAAAATCTTCTTTTGAAGTTCATCAGTGTCCATGCTATTCCTAGTAGCCTGAACAAGATACAGAGCATTTAGGCACAGCTGAATGGATTGACAGCTTCTCCTTGAAGAAACAAGGCAAAAGTGACATCTCCACCCACAAGCTACTGCCTACTCTAAAGCACTACCAGCCTGTACGCACGTACGCTGTTTATATTTGCCCCACTGAAACTGTTTCTGCTACTTATTCCCCCATTTCTCCAGAGCACTGTTAGAAGAGAAAACCTCATGACTTGATTTATAAGCACTACCAGACCTAGAAAGCTAAAGAAAAGCTTTCAGGTCTTCAGCATGAGAATTATTTTTGGAAAGGTGCAGTTTAATAGCTATTTGGGGTTACGAGATTTTTGGGAAGCCTAATTTTCAGCATGGTAAGCATGCAAAGAACAAGGACTAACCTGTGGTTATAACAGATAGTAGATTCCTGAATCCGTGAGGTGTTTCTTTTCATTACTATGTCTGATTTAACCTGTTTCTCTATTTCATCCTAAACATTCTAAAATACAGGCTGCAACCAAGTTTTAAAACATTTTAATCACCTGATAGATCTGGTTTATAGAATGTTTACTTTAATGAAACAAATAAAGCAAAGTAAGAATGAATAGGTCTCCTCTGAAGAAAAAAGAAGGAAAGAAAAAGAAAGAAAACCTAGAGACATAGCTGCATTAGCAGTATGTTCCCGACAAGCCTCCTGTAGGTCCTTGGCCAGTGCCAATGGATCCTTCTGTGAGTGAAGCCCCCAGCCACTGCATTTTTTTTTGGTGGGGTTTACAGCTCTATACAGGGGGCTCCTCCTTTGGATCTTAAAGGAGGGAAACTGAAGCAAACAAAAAGAAAAAAGTGTTAGATAGATATTGTTTCAATATAGAATTAGTGTATATATATAGCTGTGTTAACTAGAAGTAGTTGGAATTTGTCTATAAAGCTTTGAAAGAGGTGGGGGGGTGAAAAAAAGCCGTTTGTTCCTGTCCCCCGTACTTCCCCAACCTTGTATCCTTACTTACCCATCAAGCGGAAAATCTGAAGCACAGTGCAACTTCCAAGATATAAAGGTTTATGATAAGTCATCCTTGTAAAATGCAAGATATTTTGATAACCTAATTAGCATGTCAGCCTTCAAAGTCTAACAAACATTTCACTTCTTAATGGTGAGCTTTTAGCTAGACAAGAACATGTGCTTGCAGAGTCTTGATTTACTTTACCTCTTCCTGCAGAGAAGTAATTTTGACGATGAGAGACCGATTCTCTTTTTCCTGATCAGGTTTATTAAAAAAAGAAAAGAGAAAAAAGGAGAAAAACAAAACAGTTGTTTTCAGCATGTCAAGTTCAACATTCAAAGCCAAACACTTTGTAGGAAGAAGGTATTCAAGGCCAGAGTGAGCCAGATGACTTGTGCTCATGCTTGAGTTAAGACAAACCTGGAAAGCCTATATGCCACACTACACATTTTTTTCCATATCAGACACGAAGAATGTCTGAAGACTGTGGCATCCCACTCAGTGCCTCCACTGCACAGGGAACAGTAACTAAAGGACTTATAAGCACAGATACAAGACTTCTAATAATATTCCTCTCTCCGACCCCACCTCCTTCTCACAAGGTGAATTATGCATGTAATCTCAAATTAAAAAAATATACATGCACTGCAGCAGGATAACACCAAAAAAATACCTTGTGTTCTTGCTTGGCATGGAAGATTTTTGATTTCTAAATACCCACCATCAGCTGCACACAGAGCTATGGAACACTGATTTACAGCGATGCCCACACAAGACGACACAGAGATGCCGCTGTAGTATGAACAAGACGCCTGGCAGTAACATAAACATACGTTCTCCAGAGAGCATAGGCTCTGGTGTCTGGCAACGCCTGCTAAAGCTACAGCCACATCAGCCTTGTTACCAGGCTGCTTTACACCTCCTACAGTCGTCACACGGGCTTTGCTATTCAGACACACGGTACGCAATTCAGACACTCTCACGTAGGCAGCTTGTGCCCTTTGAGACACACCAAGGTGTGCTGCCTGGCTTCCAGCTGTCAGTCCAGAACGGACAGGTTTCTGGTAGGTTCTTCTGTGCGGACATCTGAACAGAGGCTCCTGTCCCTGCTGGTTCTAGAAAAGTTGTGTGAATTTCTAGCAGAACATCACCAACTTCAAAACAGACAGGGCTCGATGATGGAAGCATGAGGGCTGTTGTCTTTAAGCATAATTACATGTGAGACCAGCCCTTTTAATGGTTTACTTCACTGTAACTGACAAGAATTTAAAGAAACTTCCATGCAAGAACTTCAGTGTTTTTGTAACACTAGTAAATCACATTTCAAACATTCTCAAAAAGCCTCAGCACCTGCTATTACAGAGAAGGTCATACTGATGGGTTTTACCCATTGAGAAGTCATGCCATTGCTACAGCAAGGTATGAAATGCTGTACAGTGGAAGCTAAGAAATAAGAGCACCTACTAGCTGTTTATTCTGGCAGAGAATCTGTTGTCTCTTCTCTTCTGACAGGTTCAGGTTGTTTTTTGCATCTTCTAGTTCTTCTTCCAATGATTTGGCTCTCAGCACGGAATACCGGATGCTGTGTCGGGGGAAAGTAAATCCAGAGAAACTTTAGCAAATTACTGTTGGTCATTAGGCTTGAAATACCAAGAAGAGTATTTTTAGAAGCCGCCACAGATGGCTTCTATTCTTTGGCACAGATACTTAACAGAAGAGCGACAATCAAGTTTCAGCCTATCATTTTTGTCCAGTAAGCAAGGGCTCATGGACTTACCCTCTAATTATCACTCCCTTCCGCTCTCACAGCATGGGATGAAACCCCAAGCAAATGTAACATCCAAGACAGCATGCTTTTGTTTGCATCCACCAAACAATCTAGCTTGTTACAGTCAACTATATCAGGTTACCTGAGCACGTAATGAAGTCTTGTAAAGATGAGTTTGCCAGCACTTATGGAAACCATTTCAGTTCAGTTTTCAAGGATAAGGTCTGCATCGTTTTCTTATCCTGATCTGATACCCCAAACACTGTCTATTTAACCAATGGGGCAAGGCCCTTTTCCCAGCTAGCTCTAGGCTGCCGAGCACATGGTCCAACGCAAGGGCACACGTCCCATGCCAGCTACACTGCAGGACTCTTGCCTTAATCTCCCAGAAGATAGCGGGAACAGTTTGGCAGTTGCCTTAACTATATCACATTTGAATTAATTGGGTCAGTTGAGCATTAGGAACTCACTGTAACAATAGGCTCATACTCATGGCATAGGCCACACGTGATGGGCCCCCAGGCTGCAGCAATACTAAGCTAGTGAGACAACTCACTTTAATCCCTCAAGGGACTAGCAAAATAGCTCTTACATGCTCATTTCCCCTCTGCTTGGCAGCAAGCGTGTGGTCTAGGATTGGAAGCCTTCCAGTGCCTGGCTGTTCTCTTGGTAATATTAAGCCTTTTTATTTTTGTTTTGTTTGTTTGATTTTGCTTTACCCTAAGATTTTGCCTGTGTGCGCCTGCAGCACCTCACGCCGCAAGAGCCAGGCTATAAAATGAATGGCTGATTTTATAATAACCAGGAGGTACGGAGCAGAACAGTCAGGCAAGATAATTAAACCTTACAGATACAGACATTAAGTCAAGAAAGTTGCTGTCACGAAGCATCGGTGAGGCTAAAAGCATAAAGCAAGGCTGGACCACTGGGAAGAAGATAAGCCTGCCTACAGCCATTACACTGCAGGCCTGGTGCCATCAGGGTTTCCAACCTTTTTATTTGTTGATGCAGATCCTCATTATCTGCCAGTAGCTTATTGTTGGTCTCATCCACAGCTTCCAATGTGAGCTTCATCTTTGTGTTCTCTTCCTGAAGCTTCTGGTTCTTATACTGCAGGTCCGCAACACAGGTTATCAAGTCAGAAGTCTCCCTGCTCCGGTAACAAAAACAGGAAAGATTGAGAAAGATGATTTGATCTAATTTAGGCTTTCTAAAAATCCCAGGGCTGTGCTGCACTGATTAGAGAGGTGAGAGGAGAGACTTGTAACACTGCAGCGCATATTCATTTGTTCTGCACAGAGATATCAGACCATCTTCAGATCGGTTCTGTAATTCTATGGAAACCAGGAACTGTTTCACTTTTAATCACTTTTTTTTTTTTAATGTGCCCCGCAATTGAGGTATGCCACCAAACAAGTGCCACATCTGAATGTCTAAATGACAGATCTTAAGCTTTTGCTAATCAGCTCTTAAGGCCACCACTAATACTTTTGGATTAACTCCAAAATTTCTGGATCCTTTCTTTTCCCCTAAACTATCCCCAACTTAGGCTTTCAACTGAAACTTGAACAAAGATCACCCTTTTGAGATCCTGAGAAAGGATAGGGAACCACCAGAAAGCAGATTTTAAGATTTCTGACCATGCATAAAATGCAGAAGTTAAACACCAGAAGTTTCAGAGATAAGTGCTTTGCTATTAACAAAATCTAAGTCAGAGTCATGACTATAAAAAAAAAATTAAAACACCCCCAACAAACAAAACCAAGGACCAGATATTCAGGAGATAATGTCTTCTATTGTTATATACCTAAGAACTTGGGAGAGGGAAGGAACAAACCAGTTTAAAAAGGAAAAGAAACACATGCCAGAGCTCTGACCACAGGGAATTAAGGAGGCAAATGGACACAGGACCAAGATATCAGTAGGAAAAATTATTAGTGTGGTTTTAAGCTGGAGCAGAAGCTGTGAGGAAGAAAGTGATAACATCAAGAGTTGGTGCAGACTGAGGTCAGCATTAGAAACTCTGCCAAGATAGTTTTCTGGAACAGCAGTTCTAGGAATTGCTCTCAAGTAATTCAAAGCTAGGAGTACGAAGTTGTGAGAAAGAATTGCTTAAGTGAACTTACATGTCTCCTTTAGACACATCACCCCCAAAGGCCTCCAAGCTTCCTGATGTAACATTCATCTGGACATGCATCTTCTTTGCTGAAAGAGGAGGTGGTTTTAGTTATAGAGTAAGAAAGTGGTATTTTCTTGAATAAAGACAGAGTAAAATGGTCTGCACCTTCAGAGACATTTTTATGTACTTTAAGTTCCGGGTCTTCCATGCTTGCTGTTGATTCCTCGGTGGCACCATCCTCCCTGAAACAAGGAAGCATCAAGAGTCACAAAATCAGTATGACACTAGTTTGCTTACCAACTTCATAACATTTAGAAGGTTTCAGTCAAAACCCACACTGTGGTCACAGTGTCCCGATACCATCTTTGTTCCAGAGTACGGAAGGCACAAGCCACAGGAGAACTTTCTACTGTCCTGTTTTCACAGAAGTTTTTATGAGATAGACATTGATAAAAAGCAATTACCATTTTCTCTTACAGTCTTCAATCCACTCTTTCATGATGGCATGATATGTTTCCAGGTCAATAGAGACATCTTTCTGATCTGGGTCAAGCATGTTGCACAGCTCTTCAAGACCACTATCTTCCGAGCCCCGACTAGTTGTATGTCTCAAAAAGTCAACTATGTTGGAAACTGCTACTTTTCCTAAAATAGATACAGATGTCCATGTGCCAGACTCTGAAATCCAGTAGGTCATTATAAAAAGCTGTTAAAGGGCATGCTACGGATCTGCACTGGTTTTGTGGACTTCAGTTTAAGAACAACAAACAACATTTGGTATGCTGCTCCTTTCAGGTCTCTCATCAAATTGGGCAAACCCTGTGATTGTCATTATCTTACTCTGCTAGGTGACTCCTTTCTCTACCATTTTAGTCACTTTTGAGGTGGAACTTGGAAGAATTATCTCTAGCTCTGAAGTTTCCCAAAGTTCTCATTTCTAACGGGAAAAAGCCTAAAAGAAATAAGCAGTCATTTACAATAAGGTTGATTTCTAGAAGCATGTTGCTCCTCTACTTCCTCTGCACTAAAATTCAGCAGAGATCAGGTGGCGGAGGGGGGGAAAGGGGAAGGAGGTGGGAAGAGACAGGCACTGTGCAAAAGAGGCACAGACATTTGTTCTGCATCTGCCACACATATAGCCACCTAGCTAAGGGAGCTAGTCATATCACAGATTTGCACGTCTCAGGAATCAACAGGATCTCAGCCTTGAAAATTTCTTCTGAGAGAAGAATAAAATGGAGCAATGAAGAGTCGCTGTCAAACCTGTATGCTCTATGTCACATGCACAGAAAACAGTTGTCAGTAGGTCTTCTTCACAGATCAAGCTCACGTCATGCACATTGTCAGCTTTGTACCCCGGTGACTGCTTCCATCCTATGAAGAAAAAGTTTGCTGCCACCCATCTTTGTTTTCTCCTAGTAACTTTCATGCACCACAGGTTCTAACTACAATATTATGTACGTAATAGCATGAGCACACAGAGCCTACTGTAGTTTGAAAATGCTTTTTAAAAAAAATATTAGGGTGATTAAAAAAACCCAAAACCAACCAACCAACCAGCTGCATCCCCTCCACCAATAAAACCAGAGCTTTTACTGACAACTAACACCAGGAACTGTTCGTAGCTGGAGCCTCTGCATTGGGAACTGGTTTATATATCTACTTCTACACATGCACTTCAGGCAACTCTGGCTACTCTTTTGCTTGAAGTAAGCATATAAAACTCATTACTTCTGCACTTCTTACAATCACATCAATATTTTTTAAGGAAAAACTAAGATTTTACTCAACTGTTTTTGCAGTCTTATTGGATTTGAGTGATTCTAAAACATATTGTTTCTAGCTTAAGTAGTGAATAACTAACTGTCAGCTATTCGTCTATGTAGGCTGAATGGTCAGAGGTCTAGGATTTTGGATTGGGAGTTCCTCCCCCCACTTCCCGCCCAGGATTTTTACCTTTTTCACTCAAAGGTAATCTCTTTGGCACAGGAGATTGGATCACAGCACTTTCTGACTTTTTATCAGATGTGAAGAAATTTAAATTTGGACTTGACATAAGATACTTCTTTTCACGAGGCACATCTTTAGATTCAATACTTGATAAGGCACACAGTTTGTTACGGGTATTGGCTTCTCGGGATCTGAAGTAGGATGGAGAACAATTCTCCAGAGGGCATACTGCCATCCATGTGTTGCTGGATCTCTCTTCACTTTTAATGGTTGTATACAAAGCATTTGCAGAACAGGACTCTGAGATATGCCTGCAACAAGGTGACAACAACTCAAAGTCTGAAGAGAAAACACCATCACTCCTGGGACTGATTAAGTGTGGACCTGTACTACCATGACTTCTCAAAGTTCTTTTCTTCAGTATTTCTTCTAGATTTTTTTTTATATTGTACTGTGGACTGTCAAAGTTCTGGGACTGAAATTTTGGTATCTGCAAAGCAGGATTAGAGACTTGGTCCATCATTTGATTAGATTTGATCTTTCTGCGTATACTGTCCACTGGGTTATGACGCCGTTTGTTAGCTCCATGTTCTGAAGCCATTATCAATTCACCTCTTTTGCAAAGCACCTGGAAAGAATAAGGACAAGATACAAGACTCAGGATGATCAACATACACATAGCTTTTGCGCCAATTTTTCTTTCAGCAGACAACCTGGTGCTTTGGTATCAAATGATTTGAAAATGCTTGATGCATATACCAGCTGTGATGTAAACCTTCAGTCACGATGGTTAGTTCTCCAGGGAACTAAAAGTGGATTTGGAAGAGGTGGAGAAGAAAAAGAAATACTTTCAGAAATCTCACTGCTTATTCTAAATTATAATAACCAAGGTGGGGGGTGGGGTGACAATGACAACAACAATAAGAACTGAAGAACTCCCTGCAACCTAGCAGTTGACTATCTTTTTAGATTAAAGGAAGCACCAAGCAACGTTACTTAGACCAATTCATCCCAAATTGTGTATTCCTTTTTTATATAAAGTGTTCATTAAAAAGAAACAGAAACCTCACACAACTTTTGTGGCTATTACTTTTGACCCCGTCTGCAGCATGTACTTCCTTCCCTGACTCCATAGCTTTTTGCTCAGGTCTAACAGCAACAACCGTCCATCTGTTTACTGAAGGTATATCCTACGGCTATAGATGTTTCCAGTTTCTGATCCCTTTCAATTGCCTCCCAGTCAAACCCTGCAAGCCACAGCCACACAAATCAGATGAAATATTCCGAGCCTGCAGCTTTCTCCATACTGTCTCATAACAGGTTTCAGAAGCTAAGAATTTACTTTCAGGAAAACATTAGGCTGTCTTTATGGGTTTGCTCTTTGTAGGTACTGGCTTGGGGGATGTGGGGAGGCTGGAAAAGCAAGTGCAACAAGAGTGTCAGCATTTCCATGAGCCTACAAGATCAAAAAACCCACAAAACCCAGTTGTTTCTTATACTAATTAGCCACAACTACAGCTGTCACACTGCCACACAGGGACTTACCCAAGATACATAACCTACAGCAGCACTTCAGTTCTAGTTATATTTTTATTGTCTGTTCTCCCAAACAATGTTTTAAAATATATTTCCAAAAAGATAAGCACGTGCGTGCAACCAAAGCACGGAAGGTGAATTTTGCAGGCGTAAAGCCACCTTTCAAGCAAGATATTTGTCTCCACCTTGCAATTTGCAACCTTCTCCTCTGAACTGAGTAGTTGGGAGCTTTCATCTGGCACTGCGCCACTGTGGACTTCACTCACAGTTTCTCACCCAAAAAAGAGCATCTGCTGGAACATCAGCACTGAGAAACACCATCCAGTGTAACCCGATGAACATGATCAGACTTGAGCAGAGCTCTGTGACAGCCATCAGCAGCTTGGCTGAATATTTGTCATTGGAAAGAAACAAGAGGGAAACAAGCAATACTTTTGAAAGTTAGGTATGACGTTTAGAGATATTATTTAAAAAAAAATAATGCACCAGATAAAATTTGATTCTTGGGAGCTTCAGCTACCTTTAAGTGATATTTTGCAGCTTTACACCTACCTTCTACCACTCCATCACTTTCAACTCCTCAGCTCTGAAAATACACTGCATTGCTTCTCTCCAGAAGATTATATAAAACATGAAACAACAAAAACCAAAACACACCCCAAAACCAACACTTGCTTTGAAGTAAGAAGCAGGGAAGCAGTCAAGAGTCCAGTGTATGTCAACTGCATAACCTAAATGACCAGCAACAACAGTCCTCAGATCCTCCAAGATTAGGTTTTACTTGGAGCCAGCCTATCAGAATAGTACCATTACAGATCACATTTCTGTTAGGGGTAGAGTGGGAGGAAAATTAAACAACAGCTTTATAACTAGAGCTCATGAGGAGGTGTGTGCATGTGAGAGGGACAAACGTGGTTGCCCCCAGGGTCAGAACACCAGACTCCTTGACCATGAAGGGATTTCCCCCTGCATAGTACAAATACCAACTTGCCCCCAGAAGGCTATAAACTTCACTGAACTCCTTCTTTTTACTCAAACTGTGCATCAAGAAACAAAATGAAGCAAACGCCTACTCCACAAGCAGTTAGCTCCCTGCTTTTCTTTTAGGTAGAAAAATGTATTTCTTTTCTCAAAAATAGCAACTTTCTTTACTAGCATTTAACACAAGAGTTGCTACTTGTACAATCTTGTGAAGCAAAGAGGAAAATCACATGTAAGTATTTATTAATCTAGATCACAACAGCCATAAATACTCAATGTTTTTCTTAACTTGGCTTATTACAAGTTTTCTGAGTGGCAGCAGCTTGGTTTTATATGTGCAGAGTCAAGATCTCCAGGTTTATTTTTCTAGTTGTTGTTTCTGTAAGTAGTAACATTTACCTTAATCACAGAATCTTCATGGTTGGAAAGGACCTTTGGGATCATCGAGTCCAACCATACACACACACAAAAAAATCCCCATTACAGTCTCTGCCACTAGAGTATGCCCTGAAGTGCCAAATCTACACGTTTCTTAAATACCTCTAGGGATGGTGACTCAACCACCTCCCTGGGCAGGCTGTTCCAGTGCCTGACCACTCTTTCAGTAAAGTAATTCTTCCTGATATCTAACCTAAACCTCCCCTGCCACAACTTCAGACCATTTCCTCTGGTCCTGTCATTATTCACCTGGGGGAAGAGGCCAACCCCCACCTCTCTACATCCTCCTTTCAGGTAGTTGTAGAGGGCAATGAGGTCTCCCCTCAGCCTCCTATGTCTTTAGCCACAGGAATACTTAAAAAAACCCCAACAAACCAATAGTAAGAGTCTCCAAATAGTTTTAGGCAAGACACCACTTTTTATTATTCTGGCTGTTTCGAAAGATTTACTCCTTAAAAATAAATGCCAGGAAGTTAAAGCAGTCTCCTATATTAGAGATACAGAACATCTTTGAAAAGAGAAACTTAAAACCAGTACAGTTGGATTTAAGTATGCTCTCTAAACACACAAGAGCCTTCAAGCATATAAGTAACCCTCCATTAAAGAATATTAGCCTTTTTAACTACAATGCGTTTTTAAATATCGCTTGCTTGTAATTCCCCGTTAAAAAAAAAAACCAAACAAAAACCCAACAGTCCAAGACATTATACTTACAACAGCATACACAAAAATACCTTCTATTCCTCTCTGGTAGAGCTAGCACAGGAGGACAACAGCTATTTTAGCTCTTCCTCTCGGGAGGTCTAGCTGACTGGACTCTGGTACTTAAATTACCAGCGGGCTCGTTTGCTGGAAAATCAGCTTTACAAGATCCACCTGGTGCTGCCTGCCACCCAGCTCTCAGGCTGAGAGGGACAGCAAGCTGCAATGAGGTGTGAATTAACCATCAGTCTCCAGCTTTCTAGCCTTTCTGCTTGGTCTCTCCCATCTCTCCTGCAGCTGTTAAACAAATTGCCTGGAATTTCAAGGCATCGTGATGTCTCCCCACTACCCTACCCTTATTTTTCAAACAGTGAGGAAAATTATATAGCTCACTGCTGTGTCTGAACTCAGGTTCATGAACCTGGGATGTTTCTCACTTCTATTAGCAGTTCTTTCTTACTTTTCGCACCTACTGCAAACTTTCAGGCAGGAGCAGCTCTCTCCTAGTTTCTCCTGTGACAGTTTGAGCAGAGAATCCAGAAACTGTATAAATTTCATAGCTCTTACCACTTTTTAAAGGAAGGCAGAAGTTGCTATGTCTTGGGCTGATAATGTCTTGAAGAGTCTCTGTGTTACTGTCTGCTCTGCATTTGCTTCTGTGAGCAAAAAGAAAGAGTTTTGTCCTTAGGACTGTTAACCAAGTCCTCTTTTTAGTATTAAATTCTCAAACAAGTTTGCATTTTAAAACTGTGGATCTTTAGGTATATGCTGTACAAAATAACTGGAAATAATACACTAATGTTGTTGAGGGAATACTACCATCTGGGCAGTACCTACTAACCGCACTGCCCATCAGACTTCTCCAAACCCTTGGAGAAATGACACCTCCCAATCTACCACAGCCTAGTTCAGCACTCCTGGAAAAAAAGTAAGAAGTGCTCTCACAGGTGCTTTGCGGTTAAACCCCAAAATGCGGAAGTGAGCTGACATTGCTGTTCCCTGTTTTGTGGGAAAACTGTTAAATAAAAGTGAAAACTTGGCACTGTCATCCAGCAGCATTACCAAAGACCATGGAGCTGATGCGTTTGGTTCTGGTTTGGTTAGCAGATGGGCGTTCTTGACTAGATACTCTTTCTTCCAGGAGTAAAGCTGATAATAATATGGAGGTAACATTTCTGACATCAAACCAGTCCAGGTTTCCTCTTGCCTTCGAGAAATTTATGTGTACGGGAAGACTTTTAAGTGAGTGGTTTGAAGAGAAAACCTCATACATTAAAATAACACCCCTAATTTTTTCATACTGTGACAGGAACAAGTGACCTCTACTCAGGGAGGCTCCTCCGGTTGGCAGTGGTTTGTGCTGCTGTACAGCTAGCAGAGTAGGCGCTGAGCAGGAGCAAATGACCTTTGCCTGTAGACCTTGCAAGCTAAACTGAGAGATGGAGAGAAAAGTAGGGGCACAGGAAGCAGTGCTTCGTTCACAGGGTCTGAGATATAAACTAGGTGCCTGATGCACTCCCGAAAGTCTCAATGACATAGTCCGCCTCCTCCTCACGTTGCTTCAGATGACAAATGCCATGGGACTTTGTAAAGAGTTAAGTGTAACTGCCTAAGATCTAAGCTGTTAGTTACTCTGCTTGAGTACAAACTCTGGTAGTACAAAATTCACAATAAAGTTTCTAATTTAAAAAAATAGCAGGTCCTCTCCTTCGTATTCCGTCAGGACAGGTAGAATCACAGGCTCTTGTAACAGCTGCATCATCTTGTGGGTTTTCCGCTGTTTTATTCAGCTTTTCAAAAAGAAATACTTGCAACTTGCTGTGAGACCACGATTCAGTGATGTGGGAGATCCGGCAGCAGGAAATTCCCACCGTCCCCCATTCGCCTGGTGTGCAGTTGGAGCACCTGTGGCTCACAGCCCGCCTTTGCTGTGCTACACTGTGTATTGCTTAGAGCTTCACTGTGGGCTGAGACAGGGAAGCACTGATAGACCCGGCTGAAGTGGTTTCCCACCCACTTTAGGAACATCTGAAATGCCCGTCAGTCCTGGTGACCTCATGTATCAGGTAGAGCTGTTTATTCTCCCTTAAATTGGACTTCTACCTCTAAAGCCAAGCTTTGTTTCAAACAACCATGGTGTTTGTTGTTACAACAGTGTAACACAAAAAAATAACTCTCATTTGAGTAGGCTTCCTGTTCTCTGCATGGTGAGATTAAAATACATGCTATTCAAGGGTAAAGTGTACCTCATGCTCAGTGTGCATAGGCAAATATTGAGGACAAATGTTTTCAAAGTTTAACAAACATTAATGCTGCAGAGTTCCTAAGTTACTTGGTTTCTTTTGAAAACACTGCCCAGGGTTTCCTGTTCGGCCTTTAACAGCATTTTCCTTTACATAAGTGATGCAGTATAGCAAACTTCCAGTACCTAAAGGGGGCCTACAGGAAAGGTGGGGAGGGACTCTTTATCAGGGAGTGTAGTGATAGGACACGGGGTAACGGTTTTAAACTGGAAGAGGGGAGATTTAGGTTAGATACTAGGAAGAAATTCTTCACTATGAGGGTGGCGAGACACTGGAACAGGTTGCCCAGGGAAGTTGTGGATGCCCCATCCCTGGAATTGTTCAAGGCCAGGCTGGATGGGGCTTTGAGCAGCCTGGTCTAGTGGGAGGTGTCCCTGCCCATGGCAGGGGGGTTGGAACTAGATGATCCTTCCAACTCAAACCATCCTATGATTCTGTTTTGCATATAAATATGTGTAATTCTATATAAATATATCAACCCCTCCCCATCCCTTGCGGTATGCATGGGTAAGGAAAACCAGCCCAAGAGGCTGCACGTTTTATGGACCACGTTCACAGAGGCTGGGCGCTTTGTCTGTCAAGAACATGGAGTAGGCTTTTTCAGTCTCTCTCTGACACCTGACTGCCTGGTTATCATGCGGTCTCTCAGTGTAACTTGCCCAATTCCGTCCACTGTTTACAATGAAATGTCATCATCCAGCTGCTCAGCAGCAGCGTGTATTTCTTGCCCAGCTCCATGGGTGAGACTGTGTGACAAACATACTGCTCAGCCAAGAGGAGACGACTGCATGCATAATGCTCAGCACAGTTTGTAGCCCGCTAGGTAGCTTCTTGACAAAGACAGAAATCCTCTTTGCCAAGTTCATGGGGGTGGAAGAAAAGGTCAGATGACTCCTCGGCCTTTGGTGCTTCTGTCATTACAGAAAGCAATGTTCTGCAGGATATTTTCAGTAGTATCTGCCTGTCTGAAGACCTGTACAGCTTCAGCTAATGTACTTTGTAAATGCCTATACTTAGATGGTCAGGTCTCTTTTCCAGCTTGCAAACTGGAGAAAACTCTCTTTCAGCTGGTCTTTTTTTCCTGGTGTTTGCCCTCGACGTGTCCATTACTGAAAAAAAATTTGGACCATCCTATGGTTCACTGAACTTTAGAAGTAATTCCTTTCTGTGATGTTTACATATTTCAAATATTTGTGGATTTCTAGTCTTTACGGATACTTTTAAACATCACTCTCCCCACATAACACACTTAACTTTTACTTATAATTATCCCTTCAAGTTTCTTCTCTTTCGTCAATACACTTTTGAGAACAGTAGTGCCTGGACCTGAATGTAGCACTGGTCACGCTGTAGTCCTCAACAAAGGCTCTGTCACCTCTGTTGTGTGAGGCGTTTACACGATCCCTAGCAGACTGGCTTTTCTACAGCTTGTTCTGTACCTCAATTATTTTTTAGCGCAGTTCTTCTCATACAGTCTAGAGAAAAGAAGAAAAGCAACTCTAGTAACTATGCAGTAGCACTGGAATCAGGCCCGCAGACGTTATGGTGCTGAATGTGCAACAGAGTGGTTAGCTAAATTTTGGGCCAGCAAACAATGGCCTCTGTAACCACGCACCTGGTTTTCATCAGAGAGGATCTCTTCTCTTCAGAGCTGCACCATGAAAACACAGCTTCCCGGAGAAGTTGAAGATGTCCCTCCTCATCGTAGAGGGGTTTGGACTAGGTGACCTATAAAGGTCCCTTCCAGCCCAAACTATTCTATGATTCTAGAAGTTGGGACCGATTCTGAAAAATAATATTGAAAACCATGTTAGTGTGACATGGCGGACATAAAATGTATTGATGGATTGCAGATAAGGTTTGCTCAGTCAACAAGTTTTACAAGGCAAATATGGAACTTGTATACAAAGTTCCCCCTAGTCTGAGTGGGATGTATGGGATTAAAGTCTAGAGTCAGCTTGGAAAGACCACAGCAACACAGAAGACAGGCCCAAAAGAAGATGTTAAGAGGTCATATGGTTCATCACCATGTTTCTGGGCAGGACCAGCTTACCAATGAGTCCTAAGAAGGGGCTGGCTAAGCTATTGGCTGCGTTTCTCAGTGATAATAGATTCCCAGCCTTCCAAGGCAATCTATTTATATTTCACTGTGGTACTGTTAGAAAACTTGCCTCACTATCTAACTCAAATCCCCTTACTGCAAATTAAACACAAAATTCTTTGTTTGCAATTTCCTACTTTTCGGACTCCGCCATGATAGTTCACAGCCTTTTAAGATGCTATGGCTAGCAGGTACAAGCCAGAAATACACTCTGCTAGGTGCTGTTCAGACGCCAGAAAGAAGTGAGATGTATTTCCCAAGGAGTTAACAAACCAGCAGTAAGGCACAAAGGAAATGAGAATAAGCACAAGAGACAAAGGTCATAAATCTCAGGAGATTTATACCCTGACACATATTTGCTGACGTAGCTACTGGCCGCCTACACACAACTGCTACACCTTTTACTCAGGAGCAAGCAACGGATCACTGGTGTCCTTACCAGTAGCTTAAAAATAGACAGGCACAATGACTACAGCCTATAGTTTTAGGGAAAGATTTGGGCAAGTACACGGTCATGACGCAAGTCAGTGATGTACGTTTGACCTCACTAGGTAAAACTCCACCACACGAGAACTTTTTCACCCTCCTCAGCACTGAACTTCAATTCCAGAAATTGGCTTTTTATCATTTACAGTGTCAGGATAAGCAGTCTCTGCCCTTTAGATCATCTTTAAGAATAAGAATAGGTTATGTTCTTTCTAATAAGGGGCCCCGCTGCTACAGCAAGCTTCACTCTACTTCCCTCACTTAAGGTATTGATTACATGCCAAAGCCACTTCCTCATTTATGTGAATCAGCTGATAAATGGCAGGGTTGACAGTGAGTGTTTCACATACAGCTCATCATCCTGAAGTGCTGTAGTTTTTTAGTGTGTTATGATCCATAACCCAATTATAGGCTACTTCATTTTTCAAGAGTACAAACTTTCATATGCCCATACACATCCACACATTTTCTTGTGAATGCAAACACCCTCAGTGCATGCTTTTCCTTCCCAAAGCATTGCCTCTTGTTGCTGTTTGCAAATAAGTGATGTCCCTTATGCCATTTTAGAAGTGGTTAGATTTCTGGGAAGAGTGAGATTACAAGAAAGAGCTATGAAGGGAGAAGAAAAGTCTTTTAAATTTTAATCACTAAAGTAGCATTGACAAACCTGGAGTCCTTTGTTCTGCATGCAGACTTCTTACAGATTTCCAGGAAGGTGGTGTTGAAATTTGTTTGGTTTTTTTTTTGAAACACCAAAGCCTAGCTGGTCATAGTGAAAAAAAATGGATGTAGGGCCCTATGTCACAAAGGCACTGAGAATTTTAGGGAAAAATAAAAACCTTTTGAAGGAAAGAAAACATTATGGAAATTCAATTTGGGATTGGGTTCATTTCACCTGATGTTGTTTGTGTAAAAAGCCAATGAAGAGACACAGGCATCTCCAGAGGGAAATTCAGTCCTTACATCTTAATCATAGAATCATAGAATCATAGAATCATAGGGTTGGAAGGGACCTCTGGAGATCATCTAGTCCAACCCCCCTGCCAGAGCAGGGTCACCTAGAGCAGGTTACACAGGAACACGTCCAGGTGGGTTTTGAATGTCTCCAGAGATGGAGACTCCACCACCTCTCTGGGCAGCCTGTTCCAGTGCTCTGCCACCCTCAGGGTAAAGAAGTTCCTCCTCATGTTTAGGTGGAACTTCCTATGTTCCAGTTTGTGCCCATTGCCTCTTGTCCTGTCCCCGGGCACCACTGAAAAGAGCCTCGCCCCATCGTCCTGACACCCACCCTTTAAGTATTTATAAGCGTTGATAAGGTCACCCCTCAGACGTCTTTTTTCCAGACTGAAGAGACCCAAATCCCTCAGCCTTTCCTCATAAGAGAGGTGTTCCAGTCCCCTAATCATCCTTGTAGCCCTCCGCTGCACCCTTTCCAGCAGTTCCCTGTCCTTCTTGAACCGGGGAGCCCAGAACTGCTCTACACTCTGCAACCAGAGGGTGCTCTTTGAAGTCCTGTTTCCCTCCACTCTGTAGGAGTGATTCAGTTCCTAGTCAAAAGCAATTAGTGACATTTTAGGTGCCCTAGGGATCCTGCCTGCCCTTCAGCTGCTTCTCCACAAGTCTTGGGTCTCTTGCAGGCTCTGTGTCACAGCCAGCAGTCCCGTGTGCGTGTCTCAGGTGCCCCGGATGGTGTTGGGCAAGGTAGCCTGTCTCTTGCTACTGGTTGAAGCTGAACACTTCACTTCTAGACACCTTGGTGCCATTGAGACATCCGGTGGTACAACATTAATACCACGTAATTTAAGAGGATGCTGTCAAGGCCCTGCGTTTGCTCTTGAGCTGATGGTCACCTGGCCCCACAACAAGCCAGTTCAGGTTTTAACCTGTCCAGTTCAGCTCCCTGCTGCCCCTCAGGAAGCCTCAAACAAGCCCCAGTCTCTACAAGGAGGTGAGTGGGACTCCAGCACTACAGCCAAGCATGGAAGGGAGAGTGAGACTCCAGCAACACTAACTCAGAGCAGCTCAGACTTTGCAAAGTCATGAAAAGATAAGAAAAGCTGAAGTTGTTTTTCTACAGTGTGGTAACAACACACATCTTTCTCCAGTCCTCCATTTGCTTCGGTCTTTACTGCTCGGCCCAGCCCTCAGGAGTCCCAGGCATTGAGGGAAGTAATGGGGAAAGAAGACTTCCCCTGGGTTGAGGAGGATCGAGTGAGGGATCAATTAGGTCAATTAGATATTCACAAGTCCATGGGCCCTGATGGGATGCACCCGAGAGTGCTGAGGGAGCTGGCGGAAGTCATTGCTGGGCCGCTCTCCATCACCTTTGAAAGGTCCTGGAGAACAGGCGAGGTGCCTGAGGACTGGAGGAAAGCCAGCGTCACTCCAGTCTTCAAAAAGGGCAAGAAGGAGGACCCGGGGAACTACAGGCCGGTCAGCCTCACCTCCATCCCTGGAAAGGTGATGGAACAGCTCGTTCTGGGCTTCATCTCAAGGCATGTGGAAGAAAAGAAAGTTATCAGAAGTACCCAACATGGATTCACCAAGGGGAAATCATGTCTGACTAATCTGATAGCCTTCTATGATGGCATGACTGGGTGGATAGATGAGGGAAGGGCGGTGGATGTGTTCTACCTTGACTTAAGCAAGGCATTCGACACGGTCTCCCACAGCATCCTCATAGGGAAGCTTAGGAAGAGTGGTCTTGATGAATGGACAGTGGGATGGATAGATAACTGGTTGAAAGAGAGAGCTCCGAGGGTGGTGATTAGGGGCACAGAGTCCAGTTGGAGGTCAGTGACAAGTGGTGTTCCCCAGGGGTCAGTACTGGGTCCAGTCCTCTTCAATATATTCATCAATGACCTGGATGAGGGGACAGAGTGCACCCTCAGCAAGTTTGCCGATGGCACAAAGCTGGGGGTGGTGGCTGACACACCGGAAGGCTGTGCTGCCATACAGAGGGACCTAGACAGGCTGGAGATTTGGGCAGAGAGGAACCTTATGAAATTCAACAAGGGCAAGTGTAGGGTGCTGCACCTGGGGAGGAATAACCCCACGCACCAGTACAGGTTGGGGGCTGACCTGCTGGAGAGCAGCTCAGCTGAAAGAGACCTGGGAGTCCTGGTGCACAACAGGATGACCATGAGCCAGCAATGTGCCCTCGTGGACAAGAAGGCCAATGGCATCCTGGGGTTCAGAGTGTGGCCAGCACGTCAAGGGAGGTCATCCTCCCCCTCTACTCTGCCTTGGTGAGGCCACATCTGGAGTACCGTGTCCAGTTCTGGGCTCCCTGGTTCAAGAAGGACAGGGAACTGCTGGAGAGGGTGCAGCAAAGGGCTACCAAGATGATGAGGGGTCTGGAACACCTCTCTTATGAAGAAAGGCTGAGGGATTTGGGTCTCTTCAGTCTGGAAAAAAGACAGCTGAGGGGGGATCTAATCAACACTTATAAATACTTAAAGGGTGGGTGTCAGGAGGATGGGGCCAGGCTCTTTTCAGTGGTGCCCAGGGACAGGACAAGAGGTAATGGGCACAAACTTGAGCACAGGAAGTTCCACCTAAACATGAGGAGGAACTTCTCTCCTTTGAGGGTGGCAGAGCACTGGAACAGGCTGCCCAGAGAGGTGGTGGAGTCTCTGTCTCTGGAGACATTCAAAACCTGCCTGGACGCGTTCCTGTGCAACCTGCTCTAGGTGACCCTGCTGTGGCAGGGGGGTTGGACTAGATCATCTCCAGAGGTCCTTTCCAACCCTATGATTCTATGATTCTATGATCTCTTCCCCTTTCCCCCAGTTCCAACAGAAGGGTCTGAGTTGGTTATCTTCGTGGTTTATTTTGTGTTAACTTGTCTCATTCCAGTGGCAGGAGAACCAGGGCTTATTTTCAGCACCAAATACGCTCTGTTTTTTCTACCACAAGGAGAACCATTGTGAAGAGAATATATTTTACATTGACGAATACCAAAGGCAGGGCATTAATTTTCACAGACTCAGTTGTATGTTTTGATTCTGGCCCTGTGGTCTGTGCATAAAGAGAGGCTCTGAAGTCACTCCAGAATGGAAGAGGTGAGTAGCTCTGTCTTTTCCAAGTCTCTGCTTGTTAAATGTCTCCTGGATGGAATGCATAGCCCCCTTCTAAGGCTAAGGGTTAAACATCATCAAGAAATGTCTCTGATCTGCCAGAGCAAGAGGAAAAGAGCAGGGAAAATGTAAACTTCACATTGAAGTAGATGCAAGTAGATTCCCTTCTGCTGGCTAGGGTGCATCATGGCATGGCCTTTTTAGAAAGATAGAGGTATAACACCAGCTCCCAGCCATCACAAGAGCTTCATGAAACCAAACCTCTTATTTGCCTCTCATTTCTTGTATCTGTACCAGAATGAACTGCAGCTAATGCCACTTCTGTATATTCGATGAACAATTCTGTCTGGCACGAGCAGAGAACAGAACAATATCCCCCCAAAAGCAAGGGGAGCAGTTGCACCTTCGCTAACAGCGTGCTTCAGAGCAGTCTTCACAGACACATCAGGAAAAAGCTCATAACAAGCCTTAGCGGTGCCTATCTGCATGCTCCTCACTCAGACGCCACATACACGAGCACGTGTCTGTCACACGCACGGGCTGACCTGTATACTTGCTAAACCACCGCCTGGCCCTGTTTGTGAGGCTTCCACAGTAAACTCTCTATTGGCCAGTCTCTTAACCAGCAATTTTCTAGCTCCTTGTTTGCTTTGCTTCCCCTTCTGCTTCCCCCTCCCGTTTCAGAAAGGAAAAAATGAAGGAGAGAGGAAAACCCTAGCTACAGAACCAGCAAAGCTAGGCATCAAGCATGATTAGCCCTTTGCCTGAGGATCAAACCGGCTATCCATGGATGCAATGAGTCCAACAGTCACTTAGAAATATCTTGTGGAAATGGCTTCTCTGATTCCCGCTTCCTGCCTTTTTTCTGTTTACTGCTCCACTGCTTGACCTATTCAAGCCCACAGTCTGGGCTTTTATTCCAACCAATCCATGAGACAGACAAGCGTTTCTGACTTTTAGGGATTGGTGGGTTTTCTGGAGTGGTTTTTTTTTTAATTCAGCTTTGTATTTTTACTTGTGTGTAAGAAAACTAGATGCTAGAGATTGTTAGAGAATCAAGCGAGAAACTGCATCCTCTAAATGTACACTAGGAATAACCCCAAGCTGGTAACACTGGGTAAGTCACCTTTTTCTTGATGTTGGCATGCTACGACTGGAGAGTAATTTACTAACTTTTTCAGCTCCTACAATGGATAGCAATCTGATATATGTTAAATTATCCTAGGTAAACACTCATCATCCATATTAATACCTGCTACTGGCTGTGGTTATTGATCGTCTAGTGAGAAGGTGACGTATTGCAAATGCACAGGGTTGATGCTGATGTATTCAGAAGGTATTCACCTGGCTAATGGGGTGCATCTCCAAGTGTATCCATCTTTCAATCATTTCTCTGACTTCCTGCAAGACTACAGGTTTCCCTCAGGAGTCATCAGACCTTCTACTTCTCCATCTGCAGGGCTGACAAGAGATCCCTTTAGACTCCTCCACCCTGCCACAAGAAAGGGAGGGTCTCTTCACTCCGAAGATTTAAAAAGGGACCCCCAAACCTGTAGGAGGTCTTGTGATACGTTATCCCAAGAAAAGAAGACTGAAGATTTGCCACTGAACTAGAGCATGAAGGTGAGTGAGATTCTTTTGGTGTGTGGGAAACATTTAGTTTGCAATTTATGCTTTTTCATGTGAGTATAATACTTAGGAACTGCAGGGGGGCTGCATAACTGTAAACTTAAAAATAACCCAGGAGGAATATACACATAGTTATATTCAGTGTGCTTGAAAAAACTGCGTTAAAAAAACATTAATAGCACAACGTGCTCTCAAAACCAGGATGAAATGAACTACTGTGAATCATGATGTTAAATACTCTCTGTTGCCCATCACTGTTATCAATGCATGAATAACAACACGGTCTGTGCGAACAAGCAGAGATGCAACTTGTTTGCAGAAGATTCATGTTCAATGCTTTCCTTTGCATGTGCTGCATCAGTGAACAAACTCCAAGTATCAAACAAGCCTCTCTCGTGACATAAGTGTAATCATGGTTGATGCAAATAGGATGCTAATTTTAAAAACTTTTTTTCCTGAGGAAGTAGGGACCCCCTCTCTGTTTGGTTGGTTGGTTGGTTGGTTTGAAATGGCAAGTCCCCTACATTTGCTTGTTATCTAAACTCTATCATTCAGGGCTTGGTGAAATCAAGATATGCTTTATATCATCTTTCCCCCTTGGCGTTTGTATGTTATTCTCATTTCTGGAGGACCTAATGTCCTCGTAAATAGGAGCACAAAAGCTGCTTGCCTCAATGTCGGTTCTCACCAGTATGGAACCTTTATAATGAATATGAGTAAAGAGAATAAAGTATATTTGATTTAAGATTCATCCTCCCCTCGGATCACTGTGTATTGAAGCTGAAATAGACACTGTGCAAGAGGAGGTTTGGCAGCAAGGCAGGGAGAAATGAGGGACTGGAAATACCCTCACATTTAGATTTTAAGTCGAGAGGATCTACGGACCTGAAAGGCTTTTCCTGGACCTCATGGTTCTTTGTTATGCACAGGGACTGCGTAAACTGACAGCATCTGCAATGGCACTGTTCTTGGCAGTGTCCTTCATATCTTTCTCCTGGAGCGCGCCTCAGGTAAACAGCTCGCTCAGGCTGAATGTGCATCATCCAGGAATCTCCCAGGTTGGTGCCGTTTAAGTATTTACACTAGTTGGCAACAGCATGCAACATTGACATGTATCTTGTCTCTTTTTTGGCATAAAGGCTCATTTCCAAAGGAGAAATTGGACTCCTCAGGCTATGCTCTATTTGAAGGGTGCACGTAAGTCCCGAGCTCTTTCCGTTTTGAGGAGATAACTTTCTCTACCGCTGGATTATTCCTAATCTGCTTGGCTCCACACAAGCAGTAAATCCTTGAGGATGTTGCTGAGGCCTGCAGGGATGTGTTAATTGTTATGTCTTCTTGTCTCTGAAAGAGTGGCATTGACAGTATTATTCTTATTTTTTGAGAAAATCAGATTGAAGAAAGCAAGTGTTGGAAGAAGCAAAGTAAAACAACGTACTGAAAATGTATAGAGTTTGAAGCTTGATTGTAATACCTATTGGAAAAGCAGTTTCCTTATCTGAAATAATCTTAAAGGGGGCTTAAGACACACTGGGTATAGTTTTCATTCCTTATTCTCACCTAGGCTTTATGAAAACATCTTCTCAAGCAATAGAAGAACACACATTCCTATTACAAGCACCTTGCATTAGAGTTGGTATTAAGACCACAAGTGACCTCTTCTAAGGAGAACTTGGATGTCAGTGTTAGCAGTATTGTGGTGTTAAGGTTGCATAAATGACCTTTTGAGTTTCTATCATTAGTCCAGAGTTAAAGAAGCATTAAACATAAAGATAAAATTTAGAGCCAAAGAGAGATTTTTTTCCTTTGATGCAAACACGCGAAATTTAACAGAACTATTATTTTTAAAAAAAAATCTATTCTGAATTGTTGTTTCAAAATTAAAAGCTACCAGGTAGGGTAGGTGTTAAGAGAGCAAGTAAAATAGCTTCCTTGAAATTAAAAAAAATATTGAAGCTCACAATCCTGAAAGAAATGCAAAAGGGAGACAATACAAATAATAACACCACAAAATAAATATAGGCTCCAAAGAACTGTAAGTGTAACTGGAAGAAGTTCTAGTGACATTAGTAAAATTATTTCTATTCATAAAAGCAAAGAATTTGTCCCTTTTTTCTTTTGTTTAAATCTTCCAACTGAATAATGCACTGTGTTACTTCTATACTGACCTGTGTATCATCCTTATTGATGCATAGGAAGTAATGTGATTTTGGGTTTTTAGTTTTTTGGTTTTGTTTTGTTTTGTTTTGTTTGTTTGTTTGTTTTTTAGTAGAAATATCCCTTTAAAAGACAATATTTTATAGTCCAGCAAAGAGACCGTACAGCACTCGAGGAAAGAGTGAGGAAAAACCAGTAAATTTCTCCCTAAGTACAGTTCCTAAAGCAGGTTAATACAAGAAGGAAAAGGGCCGAAACACCAGTTCTATGGAATAAAGTATGTCTTGAGTGTTCCGGTTCAGGATGGGCTATTGCTGATTGGGAAAACCCCGGGATGGACTTATGCCTCCCATTTTATGTTTGTAGAAGTATTGCTATACTTTTGTATTTTGAAAAGGCTACTTTAGGGATTGTAAAGTAGGAGTTACAACAGATTTGGGAGGTTGTTTTCATCCTTTTCCCACTGCTTTTGTAGAGGGACGTCGATTCATCTCAGATGAGAGCCAGCGAAAGGATCTGTATGACAGAACGCAGCTTGGTAAGTACATGTGCACAAGTGTATGTCACACATCCTATGGGAGAAATCTGTGGAAGCTGGAGGGGATTTGCTTTCCTGGAATTATATTCAAGGAAGCAATGAAAGTCCCTTTTGTTAGTTCCTGCATTCAAAAAAGCAAATGATAAAGACTGTCTGACTTTCCTCTCTTGTGCATGTGTGACTTCTTTTACTTAAGTGATGTTCCAGACTGACCTGGCTGTTAAGTGGGATTATCATCGGTACCTTTGACTTTCTTTTTCCACTGGAAAAAATCAAATCAATTTATTAATTGTGCTGTACTTACACGTGACAAAACTAGACAACATTAATTCATGCTAGACAATGTTTCTGGGTAAACAGAATGATGTAGCAAAGTAAAAAATGTATGAAAAAAAAAAGTTGTTTTTACCTTCTAGGAGACTTTAAAACAGCCCCCTTTTTAATAACATTGCTAGTCTCTTCTGTGCTAGATATTTATCAGGCTGATTTTGAGCAGACAATGTTACAGAGCAGAAGAGACAGCAGTATTTTTTTTCTCTTTGGGTCTCTAGTTATAGAGATAAAAACCCAAAGAATAAAATAAGTAAATGTCAGTAAACAGTAACAAATCATACACCTCTGATTTTATAATTCTAGAAACACGCAGCCAAAACACAAATCCTTTATCTCTTTCTGAAGCTGCAGCGCTGTTCCTTAGTTCCTTACGGGAAGCCCAAGAAGGTAAATGCATGTTTTGTATTACCCTGACTTTTTTAAAAGGGGTTTATCAGAATTTCATTTATTAACAATTTAGTAAATTGATCTAAAAGGCCTGGTTTGAAAAGAGATATTATTCCACAGACTGCATTGTATTAGAGTGTACATTCACACAGATTAGAGCATGAATCAGATAAATGATTCATTTCTTTCATTCTGCTTTTAATTTGCTTTTCAGATTTTTATTACTTTAGATTAAAGGGAATCACTATTTTGAATTGATTTTTCTGAATGAAAACTCTACTGGGGCTCCTTTTTCTGCAGAATGTTTTTGCTTGTGAATTTTTCATTCCTCCATTGTCTTTTATGACCTGGTGGAAAGGCTTAAAAGAATCCTAAAAAGCCCCAGCAGAGGAGCTGTGGGGTGCACGTCTGGCTCCTGAGAGCTGTGTTGCTGGCATAGCTGACAACGGGTCCCAACGACATTTAGAGGCAGAGCCCTGAAATATCCTGAAAAATCACATACTTAATTCATGAATTCCTAGCCTCCCAGATGTATTGTCTAACCCTCCCATCTCTGTCTCCTCACCGCCTGCTTTCTCACTACCTGCTACGTGCTTCCACTTCTCACTTCAGAACCTCAGAAGCCACGTCCCCCTTCCACAACAGCAAAACCCAGCTATGGAGTCAGGCATAAATAACTTGTGTTTCCTCATCTCTTCCATGCACATCGCACCCCCTTAGATGAGGAGCCCTATCATGTGTTCCCCAGCTCCCTCACCCTTCTGTAGTTCACCTTTCCTCCCTAGACCACCTTTCCTGCAAAGCTATTATCCTGAACCCCTCGTCGTCTGATGCACAGGTACAGCTCACTGGGCTGAGACCCTAAGTCAATGCTGTTCGTTTTTTACTTCTTCAGGTACATAGACTATTGTTCGGAAATGGAGCTGGCGACAGGGAGCTTGTAAAAGTAGGATACATTCTACAGTACTGTGGCGAGTCCGTGCTGTGCCCCTGTCTGGCCCCTGGGCGCTGAGGCGGCTGTTGTAGCATCTACAAGCCCAGGAGTTTGTCTAAGTTATGCTTTTCCCCTCTCTGGTCCAGGACAGGAAGGAACAGAAGGTGGCTAGAAGCCACCCTAGAAGCCACAACCACTCCTGGTTGTGAGTTCCGTATTCAGACTCTCGATTCCTGTCAGAAAAAGTGCTTTGCTTGAATTAGGAAATGTGAAGTAAAACCCTAATAAAGTATGAGGTAGTTTTGCACCTTTCACATAGATGAGCGATACGACAGGCCTGTTATTGCCTAATTGCCTTTGACATGATCAACAGCACGTAATAAATAACTGTCTTGCCAGTGCTGTGATACCACCCCTCCTTAGTTATCTGAAGTTTGCAGCTTTCCTGAAATGAAAAGACGGTGTGAGAACCACCTGACAGAATTTACCTGGTGTACGTGTAGATATGCTGGAATCACTCCTGTCTTCTCCACTTCCTAAAATCTCCCACTGCATGTCACGTAGCGCTGTGGCTCTCTGCTTAGCTCTCTCTTCCCTGCCCTGGCAGAACTCTGCTAAGCAAAAAAATTCGGTGGCATTTTGACTGAGAGAGAAAGGCAGAATTAAAAATTAAAACTAAATGTAATTAATTTAATGCAAAATCAAATTAAAAATGAGCAGAATGCTTTGGACAAAATATATGAGAAGTCCTAAAAATAAATCAGTGAAAGCGTCGTTCGTATGCTAACAAAAAGAAAAAATCCTCTGAAGGTCACGATTTATAAATTTTAGTGCTATTTTCCTGCCAGCTGTTGCTATTCTGGAGGAGACAGAGGAGGGTAACAGCCCCCTAAGAAAAAAGGTGACATATCTGAGAGAGCTAAGCAGAACTGGCAGCTTGTTTGAAAAATACTATGTGGGATAACATTGCCATCATCGTAGAAGGGAGTAACAACGCAGTCAAACCTGGGTAAGCTGAAAGTAATCACTGTCAGCTGATTTTAGAATCCTCTTGACTGAGAGAAATGTGCAAAGAAAGAACAAATACATTATTTTCTTCTGCATGAAAAATTTGCGCCTTGTACTGAGACATCCCCCTGGAGATGGTTTGTATCTTTGCTCTTCAGCAAACAGAAAAATTCCTACATTTAAAATGGGAGAAGGTATGATCATTTCTACAGGTGCCTGCATCTCTTATAAGTAGTCACATACGTTAGTCCTGTGCCTGAGGCACACCTATCTCATGAAAACTTTGGCTGACTGAACTTTCCTTTATCTACAGCTTATTTTTCCCCATTGTGTCTTGTCTTACAGTTGAAGAAGAAAACAGTGATCACCCTGTCTACTTGACAGATAATCTGTCAAATTGGTGAAACATTTCAAATTTCTTTAATGTTTGTATTGTATATACCCTGAAATCATGATTTGTGTAAACAGAGTATTTCATCCATCCTCACCTAATTTCCCAAAGGGTGACGTACACACTCAATGTAACATTTTGAATGCCAACTGATTAAAAGTTACTAGTTCAGATAAGGAAGTTCTTTATAAAGTTCCTGCCTTGTTTAGACCATTTTGCACGTCCCACACAAAATTTAAAGTACACTGTACCATCTTACCTGAAAAGGTGATTAAAACTGTCCTTTTGGTCAACTACTTCCTTAAAGACAATTTTTCAATAGTATTTGGGAAACCTTTTACGACCTTCCACCCTGAAGACCTGATAAAGGTAGATTTATTTATGATAAAGGTAGATTCCTTCAGCACTTCACTGCTGGCCCTGTAAGTTGCTGATGGGCAATAAAGTCAGCGAGGTATTAAAACAATCCAGCTATCTTTGACTGCAAAGCAGGTGATTTTTTTTTTTTTTTTTGCAGATACTGGCTTAAAACTAGAGAAGGGTAGATTTAGATTAGATATCAGAAAGAAATTTTTCACCATGAGGGTGGTGAGACTGGACTGAACTGGAACAGGTTGCCCAGGGAAGTTGTGGATGCCCCGTCCCTGGAGGTGTTCAAGGCCAGGCTGGATGGGGCTTTGAGCAGCCTGGTCTAGTGGGAGGTGTCCCTGCCCAGGGCAGGGGGGTTGGAACTGGATGATCTTTAAAGTTCCATCTAATCTAAACCATTCTATGATTTGTCACCACAGAGAACAGGCAACAGCACTTACTTAGACCTCAGTGCTGCCCCGGTTACACACATACGGAAATGTATACTCTGAACAATCCTCCGGAGCAAGTCCCACTGCATAAAGATAGTATGGGGATAGGTCTTACAGGATCAGGGCCTCATTAATGACCTCACAGTCAGTCACTACTGTTGTCAGGAGGTGCAGTGCTGCTAGAGCTGGTGTTGGTGTAGTAGGTACAAATCTGGTGTCATGCATGACAACAGGCACACAGAATATTAATTACATCGTTATTGTACTTTTCTGCTGTTCTGGTTTTTGAGTTGCAAAACTGGAGTTTTACATAAATGGGTTAATTATCATTCCATGCTGATAAGGATATATTTAACATTATTTATGTAGTTTTGTGGTCTTTACTGGAAGGTCCTCTGTAGTTCTCATGTAATTAAAAAGCAGCCTCATGATTCTTGTGTCCAAGCAACTATGTTTTATTTTTTTAACCTTTAACCCTAGTTGTGCTCTCCATCTTTTAATGCTACTTTCCTCTGATCTTTCTCGTGACACTGCTAATTAATTTTGTTATCTAACAACTGGCTATAATGTTGCTTCTCCCCGACACAAAGAAACGCAGCTGAAGAAACAGAGGAATTAATTTCTATCATGGGACTGCTGGCATTTTCAGTAATCCATATCATTTCAGGGAGGAACAAAACTGGAGAAATCAAAATGTCGTTGTTTGTTCATTTTTAAGCACAAATGTATCTTTCAATAGCAGTATATGTTGTGTGACAGAACGTGTCCATGATGAACTTCGTCTGAAGACCAATGGTATCCACCAGAATATTTCCATTAATTCAATTGCTCTCCATTTCAAGCATACTCTGAATATCTCAGGTACACCTAAGTTATTTTTCAGCATATTTTGCAGGATGATCAGTCAGGGCTTACACATCCTTTGGTTTGGTAGTATCATGAAATTCATACGCCTCTCAATGTCACAGGCATGCAAAAACCGTACTAAACACATTCCCAGTTGACTGATTTTTGTATGTATTCCTGATCTAAGCTCACTAGCTGAAACAATTGTTTACAAATATTGTGAAATAGGATAAACATTCTCCTTGTTGGTGAGCTGTTTGTGAAACCCTAATATTTTCAATCTGGCAGATAATCGCTTATGTGACAGATAGCTGCTACCAAGCTTGTCAGATGTCAGTAACTGTTAGAAATGTGCGGCATTCAAGTTAGACAATCTCGCCTTGACTGAATGAAAAGGCATTCCCTCTAACACTGCAAATTCAAAAGGCAGAAGTGCTTTGCTGTGGTTGAATTGCCTTGCTACTGACGGCTAGTCCTACCATTCAAGGCAGAATTAAAACAAACCTAGAGGCGTGAGGTAGAGGTCGCTTTGACCACTGCAGGGCCATTGCTGAGAAGAATGGGCATAATACTCACATTAGTTATACCTCAAAAGTTGTGCATTTTCTGTCACCAGGCAAGTGCTCAAAGCATGTGAGTGTGCTGACACAAATACAGCTGGATTTGTGCGAGACATCATGCCAGCTCTCTGCTGTTCCCAGGGAACTCAAACATCATAAACACATATAAGAGAACCTGCAATCTGGATCATACATGTTGCTTATTTCTCTCCTCTGGGACTTGTCCAGAAAGAAAAAGTGTAGCTGTCTTAATGCAAACCCTAGCAAAAACTTTCCACTTCCCATATTGTCTGTGCTGTGCCTCAATCATTTAGCAATATTTACAATATGTGTGTAGTGATCACATCTTTCAGCACTGCAATGAAGCTGGGTCTGGAATGATGATAAACAGATGTTCACCAGCCCGTGGCTACTAGAATATTTTCAGGCAACAAAAGAAGTGCTGGGTCACTCTCAGATGATGTTAAAACAATTTTGGTGACAGGGAATTTGGGGTGAAATGCTTTTCTTCAGTACAACAGTGCATTGAAATACACACGATGTCAGATTTCTTAAATTATTTTTTTTAAGGGAATGTTAACTTTCAACCAATATGGCCTTTAAATGTTCTTTTGTTGAGACGCTCTGCCATTACATTCTTTGAGTCTGCAAGGGAACTTTGATTAAAAGCACTTTGGGGAAGAATATACATTTCTGAACTCACAAAATGCAGTTGTTCTCTACTTAGTAAACTGTATGAAGGAAAATATTTGAAGAATCTTTGCTTTCACCACAAATGAAAAATAACTACTCATTGTTTTACTTACTTTTAAAAAGGCTAAAAAATACTGACTCCTTTTAAATCCAATTAAGTTTTTGCCATAAGAGCCTGAACCTATCTTCTGAGAATAGTTATTCTTTCAGGTATCCAAATCAGCTTAAGAATGAAAGTCCAATTTTAAAACAGATTTTAGGTGGCCAAAAATACAAATAGGCACCTAATCTCTTTTATTCTATATGGTCTATAGTAAGAACCATGTCATCTAACTTTGGTTAAGTGTTTGAAAGGTAGGTGTCTAATCAAAGTTGCACATCTTGCTTCCCCGTGGGATTGACAATGAAGGTAAATAACCCCGAAAGGTTACATCGTTCTGCCTGCTGAAGAATAGGCTGAATCAATTCCTGGAAATGTCTTTTCTTGAACAGCATGAGAAATTCTTGATGCACAAACTTCTAAAATAAAAGGTGAAGTTCCTTCCTAATGTCTTCATGTCAAGATGTACTTCTGAAGAGCATGTTCTGGCCCTCACTGCATCTCTAGGAATTGAAATACTTTTGAAAGCTTTCTGTAAGGCAAATGAAACGTCTAGTTCTCCTTGTGAGGCTCGGTTATTCCCCAAACACTTTTAAATTTCAGGTATTTTTCAAAATTACGTCTGTGGGGGAGATGTGTTCCTGGAATTCTTTTAGCATTATTTGTTGTGATTAGGTATGTTCTAGAAGAAGGGAAATAGACCATGGATTAATGGGGTGATTGGAAGAACTAGAGTTACTCACCTTTGACTGTTGTCACATTGCTCTACGGCATGTAGGTTTGTCTGCAGGAGAAGGTCTTACTTAAGGAACTGCTGTCATTCTCTGTAGCCAAGCCACATTAATTTCTTCCCAAATTAGTTTGTTAACAAACTTAGACTCTAAGACAAGATGAGAACAATAAAAGAGACATACCAGAGGAATCAGAAAATAAACGGTCTGCTGTTTATTGTGGGTCTAAATGACTTCAGAAAGATGACTTCAGTTGTCTCTCAAATTAAAACACCCACTGCAGAAGACTTTATATTGCTCCACAGGAAATATGTTTTACCACTGGATCAAGACACTTCTGTGTGCTGTAAAAAAATGTTTTAAATGATGTAAGCTTACAATAAACAGCATCAGGAAAAAGAAAGACCATTTTCTTTTCAGTGTATCTTTTTTAACCCTGCCAAGGTTTCCCCAGTGTAACACTTTTTTTCTCTAAATTTGTTGAGCTCTGTCTTCAAGTTCATGTTAGTTTAGGAGGGGAAAAGGGGGAACATAAATGAAGCAGGAATACATTTGGGACAGTCATAACGGAGCTATCAGCATAGACTATGATTAATATAGATGATTATGTAGACAAAGGTATGATCTGCAGTTTGTATAAGCTTCTAAGGGGATTGTCGCATTCTCTAGGTTTATTAAGCTTGAGAAATCTCTTCTACCTCAAAGGGGCACAGAAGAATTGTCATTTAAACTACTTTCAAGGTGAAATAATACTAGGCTTTACAACAGTGTAGCTCAAGTAACATTTAAGATTCACCTAATTATATCACACTGTCCTTAATACAAAGCTTGCCAAGCCTACAGGAGAAACTGTTGAATGGGTGGAGAGACCCTGCCAGGGCAAGAGCAACAAATTCAGTTCCTGTATTCTCCATGCTGCTTCTTTTTTCCTTGCGGCAATACTCCAAGTGAAAAGGGAGACTTGATATTTTGCCTATCCCTTTCAGCTTCCTCATCCTCATCATATCTTTCATCCTCTTCTTCATCTTCGCCTTCACTCTGGTGAGGGCTGGAATGCTGAGAGACAGAAGGTGATGGTGGCACTGATGAAGGCCTGGGATACCTGAAACCTTCCGTCTGGCAGAGAGAGAAGCAAGTTGTATATGTTATCACAGTGTTCCTCAATTGGTTGTATACGGCAATTTAAGGCTATCAACACTTCAAAGGAAACCAATGGTGGGATGGAAGCTAGACCTGCTCTGCACTCTAAATTTAATCTCCCTTGAACCCAGATCCCTCAGTCCTTCTCTGCCACTAAGTACATCCTTGTATGGCAGTGATCTTTAGCCTGTGCCATAAAAAATACGCTACGCTTCCAGCACTGCTTTTTGCAAAATATCACTATCTCTATTGAGCCTTAAAACTGTCAACACAATACAAAATCCTTCTGTACTCCGTAGTTAAATATGCTTATTGAAATTCAGAATACAGTCAGAAGTTTTAAAACAGTTTTCTCAATATAATGTCAATATCTGCAAAATCAGAACCAAGCAAGGAGTTTTGGCCTGAGCCTCCCTTCTTCTTATTTAAACAAATGAGTTGCTCTCTGGAGGTTTCAAATAAGATGGTTCTTGCATTGGATCTGAGCAGCCGCCCTTCTCAAATTAGTGCTAATATGCACTACGCAAGAACTGTTCAAAGGTGTGCCTTTAAACTGACCCCTTGTAGTTCCAGCCTCAGCTTCCTCCTCACATACCATGTTTAGATGAAGGCGATACTTTGCCTCATTTTCCCTAGGACGTCGTTTCCCATCTTCCCTTCTATTTGGTTTGTGCAGAACATCTCATTGGCATTTATGAGAAGAAAAATTAGAAGCTGCCACTCTTCTAATAGTAATTTCAAGGGCCAGGTCCTCAGCTCATCTAAAGTGGCATAGTACCATCCAGGTCACCCTAAATCACCTAAAGAACAGTTCCTCTATTGCACCTGCTACCCCTAGTGTTTCCATTTGATACCATTAAAACTCCTGACTGAAGTTTGGGTCAATAACTTGTTGAGCTTTTAACTATGAGTTCCTATTCCCCTTCAGTTAAAACAAAACTTGCTAACTCTCTTCTCTCTCTTCCTGTCTCACACACACACAAACACACATTCTTTCTCTCTCTCTTTGTAATGTAGCTAAAATGGGGATGAACGCATCTCCAAAAGCAGACTTTACCTTTGGTGGAGCACTTGGTTCCATCTCAAATTTATCTGGGAATGTTCTGCTGAGAGCCAAATGTCTGGCATGCATGTAATACTGCAACATAAAAGAGAAGCCATTACAAGTCAAGGAAGTCATGGGTAGATTTAAGCAGGAAAAAAAGGAATATAAAATGAGTATCTTCTAAAAGATGATGCTGAACAAAGGCTAAAAATGTTTCAGTTAAGAAGAATCTAACTGATATCACTGCTTGTAATGAACACATTGGTGTGAAATAGTGAGCCATTCATGTTAGATTCACACCAAAGTAGAATCTGGAACAGAAGCTGAAGAAGGTTTCTGTAAGACTAAGATGTATCAAGACAGAACCCAGCACTTGCCCCAGGCAGTGTAGTTCTTATTGAGTGACAGGTATTCTTTGTTCCTCAAGACAGAACTGGTTCTTTTTTAACCAGGAAAATTTATATCTTTAAGTGTGCATGTGTATACACCTAAATTTTGGACTCATCCTTGCATAGGAAGCATGTGTAACAGTTACAGAGAAGTAACATTTATGAGTTTATTCAGAGCTGGTGTTTAAGAATCTGGCAAAAGTATTTATGGATCCACTATACTCACGAGTCTCCATCACATGTGCTGAAAAAATAGTTTGTTGTGTCAGGGTCTTATGCTCTGTTGGGAACCATACAAACAGAAAGGTTCTCACACAGATATCAGGGCAGGACAAGGTCCAAAATAGTTACAAAACTGATATATGCACATCCACTTCTTTACTCCTATGGACTTGAGAATACTGCTTTGCTACAGTCTTCTTAGTAGGTAGTACTGCAGTGTTTCCTACGTCAAATTAAACCCACTATTTTACCTTTAAGGCACAACAGATAGTTTAGGAGCGTTGAGAGCCACAAGACCCAGAAACAGTTTAGGAAGAACAGGTAGGTTTTTTGAGAAAGCCCAGATGACTTTGGAGCACAAATCCTACTTAGTGTAGGGTTGCCAGCGTTGTCAGAGACACAAGCTTTTTCCATTGTCTTCAGCATGAGGAATACAAAGACCTCAGTGTGACTGTCTTTCTCTCTAACCTTAAGTCATGACTGTCCTTACGAGTGGCGAATGGAAGCATTACACTGAAGTGTAAAGGCAGACTTTGCCTTCAGCACCTTTGAGAGGTGTTTTTCAGAACAGGGATGTTTTGAAATGTAGCATGATGATGAAGACTGATAGTCAGACCTATGTGTTTGGAATTTTTAATACCTCTATGACATAATTTCACACACCCTGCCTAGGTATCTCCAGTCCAACAGATCTGAGAGCCTCTCAGTTCGGTTTCTTTGGATGATCCTCTGGCGACGGGACTGCTGACAAAATCCATACAGGAACTGAGTCAGCTGGTTGCATGATTCATCAGGTGAGCGGAACCTCCTGTCAACTATGTAGATGCCTGAAGGACACAAAAAAGGTGAAGATAAGTGGAACTGAAAATGGGATCTAACCTCTCACATTTCCATTCTACCTTTTGTCACATAATCTTACAAACATTACACGTATTATATGTTCTTTTTCATGTGAAAAGGTAGCTATAACTGCAACATTGTTACCATTCTGATGGAATGGAAAGCTTCAGAGAAATATGTATACTTATTTTAATTTTCTTTACCTGTCAGGCTGAAATTCAGTAAATTATTCAAAACTCAGAGACTTTGTTGTTATTCTTGTGTAAGTATGTCCAAAAGGATTCCAGACTTCCTGGATAAAGGCATTTTTATCTCCCATAATTTTTAAAATACTGACTGCTGAAATAAAAAAAAAACCAAACTACTGCTTCCCTAGTTTGCAGTAGAATTTAGAAGTGTGGATTGTCAGAATCAGCCTGTAGGAGAGAGGTTGTGTTTTCTGTAGAAATACAAGTGTTTCCATAGAGATAGCTAACTCACATACGTTAGCCAATATACAATTCTGGCAGAGAGACAGCCCAGGTAAATTTTGCTGCTACATAGTTTGTCAAGATCAATACTTTATTCGTGCCACCTTCTAGTACACTAGAAGAGGGTACTAGACCTCAGGTATCTTAATGGACAAGACAGATGCACAACTACCTTAGCTGAAGTGCCCGGTGTCCCCTAGGAATGTACAGTAAGTTATGTCAACACTCGCATCTATGTTTTGGCAGAGAAAAGCAAGTGACCTGTGCTCTTGGTCTGTGACCTTTCTGAAGGCTCTCGAAGACACAGCTACCCAGGCAGGCATAGCTATATTTCGCAACTGGCTCTACACCTGCCTCTAGGTCAGGGCATAGTTGGTACTAGTGCGGAGCTGTCATTGCCTGATTGTGCAGACAAGCCAAGGTACTTAGAAAGAGGCCCCGGTTTGCGCACAGTGCCAATATTGTCTTGACACACCAGGAGATGGCTACCCTCCTCCTTTACCACACTCCATCCGTGAACCATTTCTAAACCCTTATGAGCAGATTCTAATTTGTAAGTAGGTTGCTTTTATTTTCACAGGTTTACTTTTTAGCCTACATGATAATTTACTCTTTGTTTGGTGGGGGTACGTTTTCCTGGCCTCGAGGTCCCAGCACATAATTCTCGGACTTTTCAAAGAGAAGCAGTTTTTCACTGCTGCTTTTGAAGGGCCTAAAGGGTTACACTGTAACCAGAAGCATTACAAGGTTGGGCTGGAAGACTCCAGAGCAGGTATGAGGAGTGCTGAGTTAGGAAGGATAAAACAGACAAAAGGTTAAAGGGAGACAAAAGAGAGAGAACCTGGGAAGGGCTTGGATAAATATGAAAGCTTGAAGGGCTTGTTCAACATAACGAGATGTTCAGAGCTCAGAATATATTCCCCCAATGAACCCCACTGCACTAGTGAAAGCACGAAATTGAGGAGTAACAGAATTGTTGCTGTGCTTTTTCTTTCCTAACTGAGAGGTGGTATTTTGAGATGGTGTTAAATATTTTACCATAAGCCGCTGGGTCAGCAACATGTTCCTGCATAAAACAGCCAAATCCAGAAAGGTTTGTGGTTACACTGGGAATGCCCATCACAGTACATTCAGCTGCCGAAAGAAACAGACAAAAAGCGTTTCAGGGAAATATGCTTTGAATGGGTTCACCTTGAGAGAAAAAAGAAAAAGAGGGAGGCAGACAGAAGGTTCCATAACACTAGAGCTGCTCTGAAAAGGTCAAGTGAAAACTATTATGCTTTGTTGTGGATTTGAAGAAAAAGAAAAAAGAAAGAAAGAAAAAGAAATTTTAAAAAGAAAATTTCACACTCTTTGTGAACATCTTTGTGTTTCCCAGCAGCTAAACTGAAAACTTTCTGGGAGTCCAGTGTTGAAACAGAACTGCAATATATGGTCCATACTGTTTGTTTGCATTTTAAACTGAAGCTTGTTGTACACATATGTTCATTAGTTGTTCACAGCTGTTTACAAAACTGAATCTCTTAAGTGCAGGAGCATGTTAAGCTTTGTATTTTGATATTGTTTGTAAACTGGTCCCTATAGCAAGAAAAAAACCCCAACAAATCCCATGGTTAACTCAGGACTGCATTCAAAGTAGATGCGGAGCTAGTTTTACAAAATTAGAAAATGCATGCATTTCAAACTATTTCATATTATTTCTATCATTGCTGTAAGTATAACTGTTTACTCAGGCTAAGAGTTTTTTGCCAATGAACTTAAGCCTAAACTAAGCATGCAGATAAAGATTTACTCTAGTCTCTGAAATGCTGAAAGCCATCTACATGGCCTTCATTAATATGACAATAAAAATGGTGCCTATAAAATAGAGCTATAAATCTACCTTAAAAAAAATCACTTTTTATTTCTGGGAGAATTAAATGGGTATCAACAAAGAGAATCACTTTTGCACTAGTAATAGAAAGAGAAACTACCCTTTTAGCTAGTGTAAATCACAGCTTTCCTCAAAACTGCTAAATACCAGTCTAACTTTTCTGTCCAGGTTTACTTTAATGTTCACTTCAAAATCATCCCTGGCTGTCACACTTTCTTTATAACTTAGCCGACATTAGAACAGGAAGAGAATTGATGGAATGCACAACAGTTGTCTTACTTGGAATTGAATAGCTCTCTTACTTGGAGAGAACTGGAGAATGACTAAATTTGCAAAATTTCTATTCTGATTCATTGGCTTACAACAAATGCTCTTCAGAGGGGCACCCCACCTTTCAGATGTGTATTCTACAGGAGGTATTTTGCAGGACATAAAAACCCCAGGCACCTAGGCTTTGATCTTCATAGGTATTCAAGTTCATAGTTTGCCTAATTTCATCAGGTCTTAAGTGCCTTTTGTAAATCTGGGGCAATTTTTTCAAGTCAGAGACTATATGCTCTCTGTATCTTTAGAAATTTCCATTTAATTCTGTGAGATTCTCTACCACTGCATGTATTTGTGGTAAATATCTTAGATATGGTGTTACATAATTCTATCAAACTTCATTGTTATCTTTAATTAAATCCACTGAAGTATGTTGGCTGGCAGCATCAGATTTCTTGCCCTACTTTTTTCCATATGTACGTTCCTCTAAATCTTTTTAAATCCTTGAATCAAGTTCAGAATTGAGTTTAAAAAATGATTTTTTGTTCTAAGGCCACAGAAAATCAAAAGATTACATGTTAGTATGGGAAAGCATCCAGCGCAGGGACATATGTGTGTAGTTGTCAGGCAGTAGATGCCATTTTATACCACCTAGCCCCCAGTTTTTGTCAGCAGTAAGACCTTTGCACTGCAGAAGCAGCAGAGCCAAAAGAGTTTTCAGCACTCCAGTAGAAACTTGGTACAAAGCTATTCTGCATCAACAGAATGGGTAGTCATCTTTCGATACTAGTTAAGTGTAAAAATTGCCTACCTGGAGTATAACCCCAGGGTTCATAGTATGATGGAAATACACCAAGGTGGCAGCCTCTAACAAACTCCTCATAGTCCAAGGGCAGCAATGGGCTTGTCGAAGAAAGAAACTCTGGATGTAGGATCACCTGGATATTCAAAACTTACATTAGAGGTGAAAGAAAACCATCATCAACACATTTTAACTATCAATAAGCTTAAGCAATTTCTTCACTCTGGTCTTTCCTAAGTATATGGACAACACTTCCTTTGCCCATCTGTTACCTAACTCACTTCCCACACTAAAATGTGTCCTGCCTGTGTACAGGATTGTCCTGGAAATAGTACCGATAATGAACGCTTTTTCTGGACAGGTCTGCAGTTTTATCCTTGTTGATCAATGAAGAACATGTGCATTGAGAATTACGCCTAAGGCTGTAGCACTTAGCAATACTAAATTTGTTCTCTTAGTCTGTTGTACCAAGGTACAGAGTATTGAGATGTCTTGTGCCAGAGGAGGCCTCAAGAGGATACAGCACTTCTGAGCTTCACAGTAACCAACTGAAATACAGGAATGCTTACAGCACTCAGTAGATCTCTCAAGAACTGAGAGAATTTTGAAACCAGACATATTATAGCTGCTTCATCACAATCCTGTCCCTAGGCTAACTAATCTTGCTGAAAGACAAAGCTTATTAACTTTGGCTAATGTCTGCCTTCAGGACCCAAGCTAATTTATCTGCATGACTCTGCAGGGCTTGCAATCACTGCCCCATATTCCACTGCTAAGTAGAGAAGTGCCTTGCGTATGCTGTCCAGTCAGCTTTGTGAGGAAGAAATGTGAGAGAAGGGTTTAACCTTTCCTAGGCTTTTTTCCCCATACAAACATACTGCATCCATTTTCCCATGTCAAGGATATGCTTTTATCCTTTCTTAATAATATAGTCATGCTACTCAATGAGTAAACGGGCTGTAAACTCATTATGCAAGCTTATTTGATCCCAGTGATTCAAATAAGATTTTCCTTTGGCATTGCTGAGGCTATTTTTCACGTACCAACTGTGTCTGCATGGATATGACATACATCTCTCAAAATGACTTTCCATTTGAAGTTTATGGAATTTTTGCCCCTGACGTTCAGCTCATTAAGTATTACGCCAGTTCATGCAGCAGGTAATTTTCCAGTGGTAATGATAGTTTTGTACAAACTTGACACAGCTAGACAACCAAGTATGCTGAAAAGCAGCAAGAGGTGTCTGCGGTGTTATATTCTATCTGCTTTCTAATGACTTAGTTTCGAGGAATTTTTTATTACACTTATATATAAGGCATCCTTCCACCCTGCTTGTGTTACATCTAGTATATTACCATATTATGCTCTCAGAGCCCATTGGAGACACATGCTTAGCAGAGAATACGTTAAGCCAGGAAGAAGTAACTAGGATGAGGAGAATGTTTACTTAGTTATTGTCATGGGTTTAAAAGCCAAAACACTGAGAAGAAGTGATATGTCATTGCCAGAGATACTATGAATCTGACTTTAAAAAGAAGGTTTGGAAGAGGAAGTATTCGCAATTTTAGGTTCTACTTTGAATAGAGAGATGATGAGATAGTCATAATTAACAGAGAGAATGCAAGAGATTGCCAGACCAAAAAAAAATTTTGGGAGACCTATGAAAGTGGGAGCTGATAATTTCTGTGTTCGGGCAAGACAGACGTGGAAGTAAGGAAAGGAATTATTTACATGCATTTAGCTTCAACGGTTGATGTAACATAAGCACAGTATGAACAGGAAGCATTTCTGCTCAGGATCAAAGCCCTGGTTACCTTTTACTGCAAATGCCGAGTGTCAGGGTGCTGTTCTTAAGAAATGAACCAATACTCCAGAAACATCTGTGCTCCAACTCTGGACCTCCAGTTTTAAGCAAATGAACCTATTATAGAGTTTTACATCTGGGTGCAAATGACCTGTGGAACTTTCTGGATTTCTGGAGTAGCTTCTCACTCAGTACAGGAGGCAGCAATGAGAACAATACCCTAACATCAGATTTCTAACTTGAAAATAGCTTGGTTAAACAGCAACTGAAGATATCTGTGAAGTGACTAGTTGTTATTCCTGGAAAGGGAGGAAGAGGGAAGAAGTACTCTATTAGTATAATACCGCCTATCAAGAATTTGACTACACTCCCCATGCTAATGATCCAGACTGAAACTGTTTAAACAAATTCCATTTTATATCTAAAATGAAAATGACAGAATGTACCTTTACTCTATCTGTCCGGTTATTGAAAAGGCCAATGCGTCGGATGGTATTGAGGATTGGATCATTGCCATCATCAATCATGTTGTGGGTGGTCACTGGAGGCAGACAGTGTCTCTAAAGAGAGAAAAGGCAATTCATAAGCCAGACAGAACTGTTGGCAAAGAGTCCTGCTACCATTTTCTAAGGTTAGTGGAAGACAGTGGAAGATTTTGTCATCGATGTGGACAAGTTTTTACCCTTGCATTTTAAGGTAAGAAAGGAAAGCTATGTTCATATAATGTTGTCTTCTATATAACTAAGGCCACAAATGAGACCATAAAATCTGTCACAGGACTTGTTTCATTTACCTCAATATAAAGGTATTTGTACTAACTTTTAGAAAGGCCTACCATTTAATTTTAAAGGTTTTTAGTCAATATGTTATGTCTTGTTAAGAGACTGATTTTACATATTTAATAAAAATGGCAGAATCTGGGCTTCAGGAACAATGCCAAGTTCACATTTAGTGCAGAAGAAAAGAATTAGGAATTTTGGGGTCCTGCGTGTGACTGGGGGAATATCCATGAATTCCCCAAAAGAATTAGTTTGGGCCATTAAAAACAATCACAGCTAATCTTTAAATGTTACTGCGGAGAAGTATATTTCCTGAAAACTTTTTCAATACATGCATATCACTATGTCATACACAATCCTTGTACACAGTCAGGTTTATCATTTATACTAGATGTTTGTGTAAATAATACATTTTCTGACCTGAGTTGAAAAGATGGCTCTTTTCATAATGGTTATATCATCTCGGTCGAGAATCTTGTTCAAGTCTGGAATTTCTCCTCTGCAGAGGCAACACAGAGCCTATTTTAACAAATGCCTTATTATCAGTTGTATAAAGAAAATGAAGAAATGTCAAACAAGGTCTGATCTGAAGTCTGCTGATGTCAACATGAATCTTTCCTTTGTTTTCATGGCCCTTCTATATTCCCTACATTTTGTTCTCCCATGAACTCGCTGACCTTCCAATTATCTTCCAAAAAAGCGAAAGAATTATTTTTTCTGTTTTCTAGACACCCATTGTTTTTGCTGACGTTCCAGTCCTCTCCTCTATGCTTTGGGTCCTTCACTTCCAACTGTCTTTTGAAAGGATATAATTAAGCCACTAATAAATATTACTTTGTCTCTGGTGCTTTTTTAAGCTGAGGTAGCTAATTTTTGACAGTGACTAAGCCTTTGTGGTTTTTTTTCTCTGTGATTTGCCTACTGAACATGTAACCTTGAGAGTCCCATATCCTTCTCCTTTGCCCTTACGATGCATGTCAAAATTTCTTACACAAAGAGTAGAAGCACAAAAACACCACAGGAAAGCCAACTGAATGTGTGGCTCTGCAAGGCAGAGCAAAGTAACATATAGACTCACTTTAGCAGGGCATTGTAGAGTTTCTTTCCAAACTTTTCTTTCACAGATTGCGCAGTGTCCCTAGGAAAATAAATAAATAAATGTATAAAAACAGGAGAATCCAGGACAAAGACAGAATAAAAGAAATTCCTGCTGTTGGAAATTAAATTGTGCTTTCACGTGTGCTGATGGAATCAAGAATGCAGCAGCAGACAAAGGTCTGGTTCTCAAAGCTCTTTTATCCAGACAGCAGCCATACTGATGGATTTCAGGACAACTGAGGATTTGACCTGCATCCAAAGATGAAGGCACTGTGAAAACCAGGAGCAGACCTCACCAGTGATTACTTCTAATATTTCGCTCTGATCAGTAGACCAAGCTTTCATCTAAGCTATGCAAAAGAGAGCACATATATGACTCTGCACAGAGAAACATGCTTATTAACATTGACGCTAATCAAGACTGAAAGGTCTCCAATTTAAGCCAACCTAGTAGAAAGATCTAAGTTAAAAGAGTTAAACAGATAGGGATTTTAAAGCAAGCTTCTCCCATCACTTTCTGCCCTATTTTCTAACTCAAAGACTTTTGAAAACAAGTGTTAGACTAAAAGGTAGTTTGCCATAAATTGGTTTGCAAACCAAAAAACTTCCTGGAAAGCTCAGGCCATGTTTTAAGCTAATAATAAAGCCTGTGCCAGACAAATATTATATTTTATCTAAGAAAGAACTCCAGTGAACAACTCTTCTAAACACATCTATATTATCCTGCCCCTAGCTGAAATAACTTGAAAGTACAGCTGGAAGTGCTGTTGCTAAAACAGCAAATGCACTCTCAATTTGAGTAAACCACCCACTTCATGGAACTTTTCCTACCTTCCTGATTTCTAAGGACTATACTTTGGGCTAAGACAAAACTTGTTAAGTAAAACCCTAAAATTTACAAGGCTGAGAATCCCACATACCTGTTAGCTGCTCTCTCCCAGCTCACACAGACACAACAGTGGGTTAGTTAACTTTGGACGAGTTGCAAAGCAACTAAATGTTAAACCAAATCCCAGCAAGCTAGTCCCCTCACGAACATATTTTCATAGACTCGTGCCATGAACAATATCCAGAACTTTACCCAGACAGGATAGACCACTTTTTCAGAAGCAGAGGAAACAATTGATTTTATATCCCCGATCAGCCATCGTCTATTCCTTTATAAGTGCCAGCATCTTCTTGTATTTAATTTCTGTGGCATCCTTAAAATAATCTAATACTATTATGTAATATTGATATCAGGTGGCTTTTCCAGGAGCTCCAGATTATGATAATGCTGCATATGATGATGCAGAGGGTCTTTTGATTTTCACAGACCACAGTGGGAAGAATAGCTGGAAACAGCATTTTTTGCATGATTTCACACCTTCAGGTTTACCTTTACAGTTACTATTGTGCCTGCATTACTGAGTGCCAGAGAAATAACCATGTAGCAGAGATACAGCAGCGATACAACTGCACTCACATTATTTTCCTATAGTTCTTGCGTACACAGTTCTCATTAAAAACTCTGGCTATGTTACCTCGCTTTAGCCATCTACAGTTTAAGATAGTTGTGCAGATCCTCCACACATCCGCGGAGGGTGACAGTCCATTTCAGAGGATGATTCCCTTCACTTATCTATTCCTGAAGTGGTATAGGATGAAACATCATTTGGAATTAATTCCAACCTCTACATTTGTGGTACCTGTTTCCAGAGTGGTAACCAGGTAGAATGTTTCCTTTAAGTCCCAAGAAGTTGCCTTGTGGTGACTCCAGGGATAATCTGGAGAGTAGACAGATTTCTCATATCTGTCTCCTTTTCTAGATATGGCGAAAGCTAAATTATTTCAATGATCCTTGTTAAACTGTTTCTGTCACTGTTTTTGTGCAGGTTTAGTATCTGTTTATCAAAGACTTCAACTTGATTACCGATAGCCAGAAACTGAGCCAGAGATCACCTGCTTGGAGGCAGTTAATGAGATAACAACAAAAATAGTATCCTTCTCTTACAGAGTACTTTTCATCTACAGATCTCTGAGTCGTTTAGATTTCTATCGTTTTTTAAATATAGAACTGGCATCACAAAGAGGTTAAACAGTGTGAGACACAGGCATAAAAGCAGAAGCTAGGTCTTGTGGGTTTTAGTCCCTTAGCCTTAAGACCAGGTTCCTTACTTCTGCAGTAGAGTTTAACCGCTCTTGCCACCTGATAAGGTGCACATTTCCATTTCCCTGCTTAGATAATTAATGTGTAAATACATTGAGTGAAATGGCATTTTTCACTTTTTTAAACAAAAATCATCCTTGATAACCCATCGCTGATTTTCTTTATGAATTTCAACCTTCAGTTTTGCCACATCTCTCAGCTTAGGAGCACCTCACAACATATGCCTTTTCCTACGTAGAATCACGTAGCACGTAAAGATTAAATCTGACCCTGCTTTGCTTTTTTGTTTGGGAAGTTGTAAAATTAAAACTGTTAAACTGAGAAGGGCTGTGACAATTTTCCCTTTATAACTCTAAGTTTCGCTGCCTGGATATGGCCATTGCTTATTGTAGGCTATACAGAAAATGACACACATTTTTTATCAACTGTTATTCTGCTGGAGTAGACAGTACAAATTTCCATATTTCTAAATAAAGGAAGACGTGTATTTAATTTCTTTTTCCCGCTGGTGGCAGAGAAGCTCACTCTGATAAATTAGCAGGTGGTCCTTATTTTGTGGAAGGTCAATGGTGTATCCAATTAGAAACAGTCAGAAGGCATCCAGAACACCAAATTTTCTAGAACCTTTGACTTTGGCACTGCAAAACAAGTACTATTTTCTAACTTGTTACAAAGAATAGCAAGGCAGGTTTACTAAAAATAACTTAGGAGAAAAAAAAAGAGGAGTATTTGCCCTTATTTAAATACATTCTAGTTACCCACAATCCTTGATTTTGCCAGAGCAAAAAGAAAGACCATTATTCTTCATCACAAACTTTTGCATGTCTCTTCAGTTCACTGAACAAGGCCCTCAGTGAGAATGGCAATTACCAGAGCTGCTTCCGGACTGCTTGTCCTTTCAGGGTTTCCACATTGAAATTGTTTGTCTTTGCTGGCATGATGAAGAACACAACAACTGTAACATTAGTCTTATGAACCTACATGGACACAAGATGGAGAGAAAAAAAAATCTCACTCCAAGGTATCACAGACAGTATGAATTAGTCACAGGAAAAGCCAATGCACTTTGACTGGTTGTCCAGGAAGGCTCTGATCTTAGACCTCTCCCCTTAGCTATGAAGTTTTTGTCAAGTCAGAGATATAGCTGAGGATAGATACAGGTAAACAGATGTCACCCAGTTTCAGTTTGGGCAACAGAGATCTTCCTGACTTCTCATGGTTTAGAGGTCATGGCATAGGATGTGCGCATAAAATGCAAAAAATAAAAATCCAACACACATTCCCTCACATGACACAAACTTCATTGGCTCAAGGGAGTGAGCAATTAGTTTACTAGCTAGGGTGGGGTATGCCCAGACATGGGGCAAGGGATTCCCTACAGCAGCAAGCAGAGCTACCTTCTGTAGCAATAGTGCCCCAGAAGTGTGGGCAGAAAGATGCACGATAGCAACCACTGTCTACTTGAACCCCTGGCAAAGAACCTGCCAGATCCACAAAAAGCTATAAGTAACTTCTTGCTCATCTCTCGCATCTGGATACTGCAAAGGCAAAAAACATCGGCTGTAAAATCTGTCCCTTTACTTATTGACGGTTTCACTTGCTGGTTTCCCCTGTGAGCTAACAAGATTCAGAATACTGGCCTCCTGAGGGATACCTCACACAGAGCAGAACAAGGTTGTAGCTCCTGTCAGCAGGTATTTAAAGAAGAGCTAAGGGTGAACTCTGTTCAGAGCTGTAAAACTTAAATTATTTTTGGATTGCCTCCATTTTAAACTTTGAACACACAAACATACTATGAGCATGCCTTTTCCAGATTGAGGTACAGGGAAATGTGTAGTTTAAAATAAACTATTGGAGTCGTCTATCGTTTTAAGGTTCTTCCCTCTCTTCAAGGCAGGTTCAAAGTCCATCATGCTATGATCTCAGAGTGTATCAATAATCTGTTCCAACATTCATATTTTATTTCCAAAATGTTAGTGAGGCTTTCAAGTAGCAAAGAAAAAGGACTCTATAAAATAAAATAATTCCATCAAATGCTATATATTTTTTAGGTTCAGGCACACCACTGGGAATCATTTAAGAAACACCATCATTCCCACATTCACAAGTAGTACAGGTATTCTGCTGTTCTCAATGGAATTACCTCTTGAAATAATTACCGAGCAAGTGTTCTTTGAACAGGTAATTGGGTGATAGCATGCATGTTGGAACAGTAATGCAATAAAGCCAGGCTCAGCTTATGGAGAAGCAAGTCCCAGCACACCGTTCTAGAGAGCTTTGGAAAACTAGCCTCAGTTTCCTTTGACTTTCCATCAGCCTAGCTTGTCATTGATGTCATATAAATCATTAGATACAATAAGAGATTGCTGTAATCATTGCTCAAGCAATTCTTTCCCTCTTACCACATAAGATCTTCCACATTATCAGCGTTTATAGTTTATAGCTATGTAAACGCCACGGAAAGGGAGCTGACATTGCACAACATTGCCAAACAACTGAAGTCAGTTGTTTGTCAAAGTTGTAGAAGAAATACATAAGTTATGTGAGGTGACCTGTTGTGTGAGTGAATGGATTCAGTATTTCCAAAAATTCCACTGGACTTAGTGGTGTACTAATAGAAGGTGGCAGTAGAACAAGTGTACTTGGGACTTTAAAAATTAGTATTTCTTCAGCCCTGCTGACAATATAGCGCCGAGATTTTTATCCACATTTTCCACATCATTTAAATGATAGAGCACAAAAGACAGAGTCTGGGACAACAGCCAATTGATCCTTGCTAGATGATTGAAAACTGATTAGCATTTTGAAGATTTTTTATTTTAAATGTATTGGTCTTTTGGACACATCTGGAGACATTTTCAGTGTCACCTCATACGTGGGTACTAAGTGTTCTGCTCTTTGATCATGACAAGACTTATCTTCATTAAAGTATTCCATAAATTCATTTATAAACATTGCACTCATTTTTCACTTGAGGAAACAGAAGCATGGAGGAGTGAGTGGCTACCCCACGCTTATTCATCAGGCTACTGCCACACTGTGAATTTTAATGCAAGATTCCCATCCAGTGTGATAATAGTACTCAAAGATTTAAAAGATCATGGTCAGGTCCTAATGAATTAAGGAATTTGCTTAAAAAGATATTTTAAAATTGCATCATTAAAGCATTATTTTTATTTGCCATCTAATATGTAAACCTTCAGGGTAAATTCTTGACTCGTATTTTCAGTATTTTTCTCTAAAAACAAGGGAGGTAACCATGGATTAATTTCTTGAACTATGTAATTGATTATTTTTAAGCAGACTGAGATTGTTATATACTCTGATGATTCAGGGAGAGAGCTTTATGAAAACTCTGAATATTCCATTATTATTTTCCTATAAATCAGAGTATGGCATGGAAATTCTTGCAGGTGACTTCCATAGTATGGTAAGTTTCAGCATAAGCTCTATGTTCTCTACATTTGCAGAAGCTTTCTTACCCTCAGCAAAAAATTTAATCTTGATAAGGCTTCTAGAAACATATCAGCTCCTTTGTTGGAAAACTCATATCTCCCAGCAATGAAGAAAAATAAGGTGTTCTCAAGACTGAAGTCAAGGTGGCTGAAACCAAGCAAACAAATAGACAAGCACAAAGTATTTCTCAAGATATAATCAAACAAAACACACAACAGCTTTCTACTCCTGAGGACTTTATTATCCCAAGAAAATAAAGAAAGGGAGGCTTTTCTGCTGTTCTTTAAATTAAGATGACTATCTTAATCTGATAAACCGCATCTTGGGTAAATACTGAAAAAATCAAGACCTTCTGCCTGATCCCACAATCCGTTAAGCAGAGTTAGAACTGATGTCTAATATTCCTTTAGCCTCTGACTGAGAAATCCCAAAGTATTAGAATAAGTTGGTAACATTTCACCTACTCTGTGAAGTACTTGTTAGTCTTCCTGCTTTGGTTCTTGCTTTAAATAGTGTTGGACAACCATTGCTAATTTTTGAAAAGTAAAAGCATACCCATAGAAATGACCTCGAATGAACTCTTGGATCCTAGCCTTGTACATGGAATGCAAATTCTGAAACTCATGCATTGCTGAAAATTTCTTAATGTTCAAGCCATTTGGGGTGACAACATCTGGAAAAGCAGAGAAAAGGCAGAGGTAGACATCTTCAGAGTCAGAGAAATCTTTCAGGAAAGAACCAGCATGTCTCTCAGTTGTCAGTATGTGAACAGTTTATGTACTGTTGTTACTCATGGATAGGGAACAGCACTGTCTAACACAATGGTCTCCACCAGCTTACTCTACAAAGCTATTGTATGTGGCACTCGACTGTCTATAGCATTGAAGTGGCTTTGCACCATCTTGACCTGTACTCAAGATTAGCATAGACCCTGTGAGGTCTTCCCATGCCCTTTTGTCCTGTCAAGACTTAAGTAATGTCTCCATTTAGCCATATACTTTTTGTGCAATATGGCCTTTACCTCTTTATTCTTGGTATCACTGTTGCTTGCTTTATTACTATAGATTGAAACCATGCTGTGCTATTGACTTGTTTACTGCATGGCACAAGAGAGGTCTGTTTTGTCAAGACTTCTGAGGATTTACCAGAAAAGGGACAATATAAGAACACTTTAAAAAGACGACCATTCAGGAATCTGTTGGATTTCTCCTAAAAATAGCCACAGAATAGTATGCTTTACACTTTTATGGCTGCTCTCCTCAAAGACTCCAAAGCATCTTACAATTAAAATTTGTTCATTTCCAGTATCTTCTAAGACAGAGTTATAGGATATACCATAGAGTTATAAGGATAGGCATAGCTCATTCCAACCAACACTGAAATTCAGTCACTCTTCACCTTTCTGGTAGAGCACAGCAGATGTTTAAAGGCTTGCCATAAATCTAGTTGAAGTAAATGAAAAGAATGTGATTTTCTTTTATTTGAGTTGGCTTATGAAAGCCATGTATGGAAATGAAAGAGGAGGCTGGTTCCTCAGCAGATGTATTTCATAGTAACACAACTGACATCAGTAGACTTATACTAATTCATGATACCAAAGAATCTTCAAAGAAGCAAGGAGTGCTAATTGTTAAAGGATGTACTGGTGCCTATTTCATACTTTTCTCCTGGAAAGTGTCAACAGGTGTCTAGTAACCACAATCATTAACTGTAGTAATTTTAAAAGTTCTATGCATCACCCAAAGAACCTTCAATAAGATCTCATTCCCTACCACACATGGTTCATGCAAGCAAAACAGCATCTCCTTTGATCTCAGCGCACATGGTTAACTCCCCCTCACACTGATGGGAGGACAGTCTCTTGCTTGCCACTGATACAGGACTTGAACATTACTTCTACTGTGGTCTTTCAGTCAAGGATGCTTGACATTCAGGGTTTCCTGTCCCTTCCCCTAAAAGCACAGGTTTGTGTGTCTAGCATTAAGCATCTGACCTAGTACAAAACTGTCTCTTATTTCTGGAGAGACTTAGGGAGACGTTTTTAAAACATCTATGGCTCCTTTGGTTGATTACATATCAAGATGATCTTAAAATAAGTACAAACGGTTCTCCATATGTTGTCCAGTGTACTTGCTTCACATTTTTCATGCAAATACCATGGCCATTTTTAATTACTTTCTTGAAATTTACAGTCTACTTTAGCAGAATATGTATTTCCCTGTCAGGTAAGTGATCACCGATTACTCTTTGTCTTGTAAAGCGTTTTGAGACTCTTTAGGTTAAACAGCAGTACATAAAAATATAACCTTTATTAATAACCATGCAATATTAAAAATTTTGATGGATCTGTCTTGAAATACCACATTTCAAACTCAAGACCAGTCTTTACCAAGAAATCTTTACTTTTTAGGTACTTGTGATTTAGTTCTCAGTGACAAGAAAGGAGAGTCTTGGTGGGCCTGACAAGAAAATTAGATACTCAAGGTTTTGACAAATATGGTTTGATAAATTATGGATCAAATAACAGCAGCAGCAAGTGAAATCAGTGTAATGCAAGAAGTCATTCTGACAGGTTTAGACTGGCAAATCAGCCTTTGTCCTGGTGCAAAAGCTCTTTATGCAATCACGTTTACTGAATTTTAAAGGGGCTTTTCCAAGTGATGAAATTTATAATTTATATTATAATCCAAGTTTAACATTAATGAGAATTAACAGACTGCTATACTTACCACATTTCCTCAGTTATTTTAGCTAACAACTTTGTTACAAAGTTTACCTCCCAATCAATTCAAATGCAAACAAAAGTTAATTGTGCCAATTCTGCATCCCTCTTCTAAAATTTTAATTTTAAAGCACATTGAGAAGTGTACAAATTCTTTCAGTATTCACGTTCCTTTGCAGAATTCAGTCTTAATGATCTACTGAAAGATTGCTGACCTTTCTGAACAACCGATGTCTATGCTGATTTCACAACTTCAGAGAGAATAAATAGTATGAGAATAGACTCCTACACAGTTTATTTGTGGTCTAAGATACAAAGAAACTATTCCCATCAGAACATATTTTTCCACTTATAATTGTCTCCTAGAATTCAGGGTACCAATTCCTATCGGATTTCTTTCTAGCTGCGTCAACATGAAGCACAATATGTCAATTTTTAACCCAAACATTAAATATATTTACTTAGTTTCTTCAAAGTTTCAAGAAAAATCAAAAAAATCTCAGGCCTGTGAATCTCTGTGCATGGAATTCTCTTCAGCTTCAACTGACGTTCTATCTGTGAGCAGTCTGCAGATTTTCTCTCCCAAATTAAACTGGATTCAGACTCATTTCAGTCTCCTAAAATCCCAAAACATAAACTATGATTTTCAAGAGTAGCTATTGTGGGGTGAAGCCTCGTGCCAATATAAAACAGTTTCAAAAGCCTGACCTTCAGAGATCATGTGCTCTGCACCTGGTAAAAACCAAGACCTTTCAGGGATATCCCAGATTAGATGACTGAACACCTAAATTACTTTTAAAACATGGCTGTCATATTTAAAATAAAAAGGAAAAATCTCTTAAGTTTATCATCCTATTGACAATTTTTTGCAGTTTTTCCCCCATGATGCTTACCTGCAGATGGAGTATTGTGGCTTGTCCTTATAAAGCACTCTCCTGATTTAGAGAGAACTTTAAGGACACATCAAACGGGGATCATGACTTTATTCAAACTCCATGCATGGAACACAACACGGTTTGTTGGTAAGTTCCATATTTTATTAGACTAATACAAAGGGGGAAATCAGACAAACTGTTGGGCACATATCTCAACTATTTTTTCAAACTGTACTGCTTGGTCTATAAGAAAATATTGTATCTATTGAACTTATCGCGGTTAGGTCCTAAGATCAATCATGGCCACAACCATACTGCTATTCCTAGCCGTGAGAGATACAGGGAAATAAACTGTAATGATTTACAGTTTGTTTTTTGCCTTCTCATCTCTTTCAATACTAAGTAAAGAAAAACAGCATTAGCACTGGAAATCAAAACTTATCTAACATTCTGTTTTGCATATGAAACTTTTTGCTACATTTTTAAAAGAATATATCCATCATCTCTAGCAAAGCAACAAACCTCACACTGTAAAAGATGGTGAAATGAATTACAAAGGTTGCAGCTTCTGCTTTCATCAGTTGACCTGAATATACTACCATAGACAAAACTCCTGAAGCTGAGATGTCCTTGCAAAGAAAGCCTAATGTCCATGAAGTTAAACTAATGCTCTCCTGGAATGGTAGTTAAATGTTGAAAGTGGTGCTGAACTTGATTTCTTCTGGATTACATATGCTACTAGAATGTGTTTCAAGAACATTATCTGCACTTTTCTTTTGAAAATTGGTTATTCTCTGTAATGTAGCCAGACATACACATGCATGTGTCCTTGTTCTTCATGTTTTTATACCTGTCTGTTGTTTTCATTCAGTCTGAGGAAATGTTGGTACTCAGAGGAAATATAATAAGAACAGAATTCAGGTCTTACCAGGGTTTCTTTTAAGCATATGTTCTGCTTCTATAGCTGTTATCTGTGAGACTGTGGTGAACACATGGGCACAATGTACAGATGCCCGTTCCATACAGTACCGATGGTAAATTTGTCTCTCTCCTGCTTCCTTGTCAATGTCAAACTGTTAAATAATAAAACAAACAAAAAAAAGACCTGTGTGATATGCTTATCAGACTTATTACCACAAAGAAAGTTGCTTGTGTTAAGCTTGATTTCCCCATGGAATAAGAATCATGTGATTATGCTGTTGGTTTCTCTTTCTGGTTTTTGAACTATTTTATCAACTTCAAAGAGTATGAAGGAGCAAGAGATGTCTCAGTTCTTGCATGTTTGTGAAAAAAAAATGTCAGCTCTGCATTGGAGGGAGACCTAGATTAACGATCCTGTGAAAGGTAAGGTACCATGCTACTTGGCGATATGTCATACAGCATCTTTCCTGGGCTTGTTGAAAAACTTGGAGAGCAGGGAAGTCGCTGGTGACTGAGGGTAGAGGAGAGAAAAGAAAAAAGGAATGGGGATGAGTAGAGAACTTGGGGACTGGGTAGAATGGTGGGAACCATGGGTAGACAGGAGAGAAATGGAATTGTGGTAGAGAGGTAGGGTGTAAGAACTCAGTCACAAATCCTGAGGGAACAAAGAAAACAGAAAATGAGATACTTTCTGGTACTCAGAGATGTTCTTCTTCCAACTCCACCACTATTTTTTGCTGCTCCTTTTACTTCAATTTGAATTCCTTTAATTTCTAGAGGCAGATGCAAGTTAAACTGCTAGATAAGACCATCCCAAACACCAAAGTATTTCTAAATCACCTTTAAACCTTGCAGCTACCCCGTTTTTTTTAGTGAGCTTACATTATCCTGATGGGAAGAAAATGCACAATACCCATTAAACCCACGCTTAAGTGTTCAAATGTTCGCCAATGCCCACTGCAAAAGCACTACAATGTAGTCTAAAACAGAATAATGCTTATGGGGTGTCAATGATTACAATTAAGTTACAATCCTCTTAGCCTTACATGATGTTTCACTTCTGGGAACAGAAGCGTTGACCTCCTAAGGTCAACAGCATGGGCACCAAATAGACTATGTGAGATACATGAGAGTGACAGTGACTCTCAATGAGCTCTGTCATTATCACTGCCTAATGCTAGGTGCAGTCTGATTTTGATTGCATTTGACTCTGTAACTTCATTGACCATAATAGATTTAACCATTCTTACAAGCCAGGCAGGCAGCACTTTCTATAGTTAGGACTATATGACCTTTGCCACGGCTAGTTGCTTTTAGAACTTTAGAACTTAGAAGTAAAGCTATTTAGACCACAGCTTTTCATGCTGAGTACATGCTTAACATTGGTATAGAAGATATTTTAAGAAATTTCAATTTCTTAAATTGAATAATTCTTAAATAACCAAATGCGAACCATGTCAGGGAACAAGATCTAAGCAAATATTTTTTTATTTTTACTCAGATAGGTATAGATGTAGATATAGATATGTTAAAACTGTTTTGCTAAGAAACTTAAGTGCTTTTATCCACCGAGAACTCTAAGGCACACTCTAAAGTGGCTTCCATTATATTATTTGAAAGTGCCATCTTAATGTGACCAAGAAAAGGAGTCTTGAAAAATTTCAGCTGAAAAGTTCTAGAGAAACTACATGGTTTCTCTTGGTATTGACGATCCTCCATGTCAAGAGTTTCTAACCTTACCAAAGAGATTTTTAGAAAACCTAGGAAATATGCTTTACCACATAACATGCTATATATTATGATACCATTTTTTCAGTTGTATTGTCATATATCGTATTTTCCGCGTTCACCATGAGAATTTTGGTGCATGAAATGCAACCATGTCACAAAAGATCTTTTCTCCAGAACATAACATCTCATTTGTCACAGAAGTTGAATGGTAGAAAAAGCACAGGGCAGGAGGGTAGAGGAAGATAAAAATAAAGCTGAATTAAATTGCCTCCTTAGAGTGCCACAGATCTCCAGCATGATGCTTTGCTTACCCTAAACCAAATCTTCCACATGCAGTTCTTAACTGTGTGTTCCTCCTTTTCTGGGAGACTACCTTGGTATCTTTAAGTTTGATTTGCTGAAGTGCTGAACATTCAAATCTGCATCTGAAATCCAACGTACCTATGCTCTGAGGTTATAATGCACTTCATACTGTTAACTCAAATAAAAGCTTCCCTAAGAAAAAGTGGATGATGTAGCTATCTCCCCTCATATGGGTGTGATAAACTAATTAATTTTCCGGAGCATTCAGATACCACTGATGAATGCTGCAAAACAGCTCTTAAGAAATATGTTCTTCAAAGCAGAAATCTTAATTACACATTGTAAATAAGGTAGGAAGCTGCATATTGAACAATAACGAAACCCAAAATCATTATGCTTGTTCAACCATTCTATGTACCAAAGATACAAAATAGGACAGTTCTTTAGCATGCTGGGCAAACACACAAATGGGGTGGGATACCACTGCACAGTCAAAACTATGCAAATTTTTTCAAATACATCTGATTTTGTGTTAAAAAAGATTCAAAAATTGCTAGCAAACAAATAGCGGGCCAAACTTTACGAGGTTTTTGCTCTCTTTTCCCTCTTTCACCAAGAATGGGTTCTTTATAAAATGTAATTAAAAAGTAAATTTGGGACATATACACTGACTGTAAACAAACACCCCCGCCAACACTAGAAATGTTCATAAAAGGGTTGCTCGCACTATGGCTTATTTCTTGGTAGCTTTTATTTCTTTGGTCGCATGAAAGCATATAAAACATTTAACACGTACACATATTGTTGTTTATTTCTTCATTGCTATTCATTTTTTCATCTTCTGAAAATGGGAAATATTTTATTTTGCACATGCTTGCATGACTTTTGGCACGCTTTTTCAAAGGTACACAATTCCGTGCCTATTAGCAAGTATAAACTGAGGTCACAGAGTTCTCACATTTCATTTGCTCTCACTCTCCAGCAGTTCCCTCCACCGATCGGTAAAGCAAGATCTTGACCTTTGACTTCACTTACAGTGTGGAGTTAGAAACCTCACTGCGCACCTCTGAGCAGGCGAGACGAGTGACTACAGAAAATAAGCCTTAGACAAGTTGAAGGGCAGGTTAAATGGAACTTAATTGATGAGACAGCACAGGAAACAAATTTAGTCCACACAGTATTGTGCAAAGACAGCTGAGCTTGCTGTGACAGTATTATCTCCAGAATTAGAGGCAACACGGGGCATGGCACCGTATTGAGCCAATACGCTGAAATGAAGCGGAACGCTAGTGCAGCTAGTTTGCTCTTCACCCTCAAACGACGCTTTCTGCTCAGCAATTGGCTCTGCTGTCTGAATGCTTGTCTGCCATAGCTCAGGCATCTGTGAACTATGTTCCATAGCATTCATGTTCAGCAAGAGCAAAGCAAAATACCTGTGAAGTGCGTCACGCTTACTTTTGTTTGTTTGCTGTTATCAGCAAACGGGAACACTAGCAAAGTCACAAATGAAAGCTGCATCAAGAGAAAGGCGTCTATGCCAGAATTAACTCTTTATAGAATTACTTAGGTTGAAAAATACCCTTAAGATCATTGAGTTCAACCATTTCTTCCCTCAGTGACTTTTAAAGACTAATGACTTCAATATCAACTTCCCTGTAAATATTCCACTGCTCCCAGTGAGGATCCCCTCCCATCCTGACTGTTAGAAACCAAGCAGATTATTAGCATTTACATGATGGCAAGGGGGGAAAAGGCCTGCCTTATAAGGCCACTCTAATTTCAAAGCAAACCAGGAAGATGTTCCACAGGCTTTGGAGTAAAACTTGCATTTGTTGCAATGCAATTCTGAGGAAAAATTTCATCTCGTTTCTGTTCTTTCTATGGATCCAAGCGATGGGCATAACATTTCATTCACATCTCAAAATTTAGCATGCTAGAGGGCACAGTAAGTAACCACTGAGCCTCCCAATATGACATTCTGGTTAAGACATCTAAGATGATCTCTGAATGCAAAAAGGAGAGAATATCAAGCAGTTATGGGATACTGTCATTATGCTTCTCTTGGAAACAGTGAGCGGTCACTGAGGTAATTAAAAAAAAAAATCCAAATCAGACATTCCTACTTCAAAATAATAAAGACAAATTTCAAAGAATTTACAAAAGCGCAAGAAGAATGATTTGAGAGTTGAAAACCAGGAAAGACTATACCAGCTATGTAAATACTTTTCTGAAAGACAGATAAATTATTTGTCACAGTCTGCATACAATCTATAGATACTGATACCAGATTATGCTTTCAAAAAGAAAAAAAATAAAGTATGAGGAAAGCCAACAGAAGTTAAATCAAGACAAATTCAAACGGGAATTAAAATACATAGTTTTGATAATGAATAACTGTGACACCTTTGCATAAATAATATAGATTCCCCTCACCACTTGAACCTTACCTCAAGAGTGGATAATATTTTTGTATGTAGTTTGTATCTCAAACAAAAGGTATAGGTTTGATGCACAAATTTTTAGCTGAGGATTTTAAGCAGAGAAAGAAATGATCTCTTCTGGTCTTTAAAATCAGTGGCACACTCAAGTTCACAAGGTGATTCTGCAGTGGAATCAGGAACAGTCAGAGATAGGCCTGAAGTTCAAATTCCTAATCTAACAAAACAAAAGGTAGAATGGAAAGATCTTCACTTCTCGCATAATCTCACTGGCTGCCATTGCCTGAATTATGTAAGAATTACTCTTTTTAAAATCCAGTTTACGTCAAATATAACTCCCATTGAATTTTATCTTGTGCAACTAGAATTTTCATTCTGGTATAGCTCTGCCATGGCAAGTAAGAATGAAATTCACACTTCCTGGCTTAAGTCAGATTTCCATTAGCTGCTCTACTAACAAAGCGGATCAGCTTTGCATAACAGCGAGCTCAGTGACAGCCGGCACAGTACTGTACTAAGTGGAATGAGAGCTTGTGCTCCTATATTGTCAGCATAAAAGCTCTTGACTATTCATTTTCATTGGGATTTTTAGTACTTTTCCTTTGAGATCTTTTGGGATAGAATTCTCCACCACTTTGCAAACTAGATTCATCTGCATTTGTACGAGTTGAATGTAAAATGTTACTAGGTCTAAATAAAAGTGTTACGCGTTATCAGGTCAATCTTATATAGGGAAAAAGGCAATGAAGAATTAGACTGATTTCTTTTTCTTCTCTTTAGAGCACTTTTTCCATTATAACTCAAGGTGATTTTTTAGTAAGAAGCATCAGATGCTGAAGCCTACAAATTTCTCCATTATGCCAGGCCAGTGGTCCACAAAACCATTTCATATGGTCACCTCTCAGATGAAATTACAGGTTAGATCATTTGCCAAAAAGGACTGCTCCCGAGACAGCTGTCTATTCACCTTTGAACTAGCCTGGATCATCAGTATCTCTCAGTCAATTTATGAAAGGTGGTGGTCTATTTAAAACTCCACAGGGGTGAAATGAGACCAAAAAACCCACCAAACAACCAGACAAAAAAAACCCCAAACAACTAAATCAGATAGTCCCCTTAAACAATGGAGAAAGCAATAAAAGATGATTAACATTCTTGATCTTCAGCTGAGAAGTCAGTTCCTCCCAAAGAGAAAAAGGCTGCACAGGCTCAGGACCTTTTTTACAGAACTTTCTACCTGCTGGATTAGCTATTTTGGTTCAGTTTATCTTAGCAACAAACATAACCTTACTTTCTGTGGTATAAAAGCTACACTGGACATGGGGACAATGGGAAAAAATGCATTGCTGGTTTGTCCTGGTTTGAGGTAAAACAGAAACAATTTTCTGTTCAGTAATTTTTAAGACAGTAAACCGCTTCCAGAGCAATGAGACCTGATTGTTTATAAATGTATACCAAGGAATGGTACACAGAGAGACTCTTTCTTGTACTTATTGCTATAACAACCAAGGTCAGCTAATTTTGATACATGCCCTATTAGAGGGTCAGAAGCAGAAAAGGTTAGAGGGGTCACGCATGTGGGGAGGAGGGGACAGGACAGGTGACGCAAAACTGACCAACAGGGTATTCCATCCCATCTGCTTCATGCTCAATATAAAAGCTGAGGCATCAAAGGATCAACCCTCTTTCTTCAATGGCCTTCTCGCCCTGAAGGGAGATGCTTTCCCTTCTCTGAAGGGGAGAGAAGTAAAAGCGAGTATCTGTCATTGGTTTTATTGGCCAGCCCAGCCCAAACCATGACACAGTTGGACTATTTAAATCTGCGAAACTTCTTAAGCATAGTTAAATCTATGATAATATCTCTGTTGGGAATTAAGATCACAACATACCCTGCTTGTTACTGAAATTATAAAGTGTTGACTTTGGAAGAGTTCAAGCCAGTAACCTGTAGGTAGGGTTAGCAGTCCCTGATCCAGCCATTTACCATGGGTTCTTCAGATGCTTAAAAGTAAATAAAAATATCACTCAGTGTACCAGTCACCATGCAAGTCACCTTCTGTTTTGTTCTTTTTGTTTTCCCTGCCTTGGTTCCTCCAGAATCAGAGTGATTTAAATGTGAATCTAGGAACTGAAACGGACACTGAATCGCTGTTACAAGGTTATCGGCTCAGGGTTCCTTAGCTCAGACACAGCCCTCTGTTGTTTGTTACACGCTGCTGAGAACACAACAGTGTTACTGCTCCCGTGCACACTGTTAAGTGTTTAACACCCAGGTTTCCACTGGAGCAGAGGCAGCTAAATTTCTCCCAGTCCAGATGAACTCAGTTAAGACTGTAAGAATATAAGAATTATATAATCTCATACAGTAATACTGTATAAGAACCAGGATCCTGTCTCTAATTGAGGCAAAGGGCAGATGGCTCGGGAAGAGGTCATGAGTCAAGACAACATTACAGTCATTATACCGAGAGTGCACCCTCCTATCTTCCAGGAATCTACTGTTCTAATCTACTAGGTTGACCAGGTTTTCAGTTCCCCAGAAGACGTCCTCCTACAGCTCACAGGCTGACATGTGCCCTCAGCTCACAAAACAAAGAGTTTTGGTAGCCTACAGTTCAGGCCTCTACAGGATTTAGGGAGTCCATAAGAATCATGCATCACAGCGTGGCAACCCTTCACTAAGTCATTCTTAGCTTTTCCCCAAAAGACTAATAAGGCTGAAGGTCAAGTTTTCACAGGATCGGTGTTTGTGAGGGCTATCAGAAGAGCACAATGGAGCCTCCCCTTCCAGCTTTATCACCTGACAGGGGCTGTTGACTTGAGCTCTTTGTTCACAGAAGTGCTAGAGAAAATGTCAGCCACCCTGCACTGCACAGCCCTTTGCCTGATCATTGATATTGACGTTCACTCCAAACAGGTTGGGACTTCGTCCAAAGTCTTCTCCGGTCTAAAGCTACTGACCTTACTGGCTTACTCCAAAGAATACGTGTGTACCTGCTATACTTGTGCCAATTGGCACCTATTGAGCCTTGCTAGGATGGTGAATTAAAGTGGTATTTTCCACAGTGGAATCCAGAGAAAGAAAGAAAATCTCTGTAATCCTTTACATTTTTAGAAAGGGACCTTTCAACTCATCTTGTAACTTCAGGTCCTGCTTATCTACAGGGTGGTTTAACACCGAAGCGGAAGAGTGCTGCACTGTGTGGGCATATGCACATGCACGTCTGTGTGCGCAGAGCAGGCAGGGCTGATGGACAGTGGAAGACAAATTGAGAGTGTGTTACAGTGTCAGGACTAACAGGAAATATTACGTTGAGGAACAACACACTGGCCACACACACTCAGGGCACTGTGAAAAGAGAAAGAGAAAGGACTGTGAAGATGCAGGTTTAGTATCTTTTATCAGTCATCAAACAATCATAGCACGGTTTTGCCTGTGGATTCCGCCGTTGAATCCTTCGACATTGCAGAACAGCACTTGGCTTCAGAGGGCTGAGTAGAGCTCTCTCTAGCAGGAGTTATGAGCCAGCTTTCTGTGGACTGTGTTGTGGACTAGAAAAGGGAACAGGAAGTTTCTTCTTTCCTCTGCAGTAGCTGTGCATACCTGATTGTCTCTAGGCACAATTAGACCATAGCCTTTCCTTTTGTGCTGCAAGTATTTTTCTGTGTTATGTGGCACAGCGCATACTACAGTTGCATCTTTCCCACACATCGCAGCTGCGGTGCTTAGAGCTGGCGGAAATTGCGTTCTAACCATGAAACGCTGATCAAAAGTGAGAACTTAAAGTAAATTATTATTATCATGCTTTAAAGGAAGAAAATTATGCAACGGCACTGAAACAGGAAAACCAGCTACTCTACTTTGGGGTGGGAGGGGATGATACACCCTAAAAATATATTGCCTCATCTAAAGATTAAACACTACGAAGCCTGGAATAATCTTCTCCACTGGACATATTGCTTGTTTGGCCTTAATAGTTTACTACTAGAAGACACCAACAAGAATAGCCTCTGAAGACTTAGCTATCATCTGTATCATTTAATTACTGTACTCCAGATCAACCTCTCATGTTTCTCAACTGACTTTTGGGCCAGGTTGACCTTTTTACAGCCAAGAAAGCCCTCATTAAGATATCTGATCTCTTACTAAAAGTTAACTTTTTCAGGGAGAGCTTTAGCATGCTATAAGCATGTTAAACAGTAGTATAACAGGTGGGCATTAGTACCTTTAAATATCAATCCCTCCACGGAGGGCATAAAGCATTAAGGTCCAGAAATCCACAAGTTTCCTACCTTAAATGTTATTTACAGCAGTTTATAATAATACTTCAAAATGATACATATGTTTCATTCCATATATTCATAAAATAAAATCTGAAGAGAAATTTATGTATTTATCATGCAGCTGATAGTTACCAATGGGACTTTTGAAGCTTTGCAGAAGGATGGACAGTACCTTATCACATAAAGTTGGCTGTGTCAGGTGTGAGCAGTAAAAATTATATTAATACCATGACTAGATTATAAATGTATTAAAATCTGTAAGATGTAAGATCATTACTTTTTCTTTTGATTACACAGACAAGGGTGAGGTCCCCAAAGTTATCATGAAGGAGAAAAAAAGGTTGCTTTTGAGAAAAGCAGGCTATTTTACCAGAATACCTGTAGTTGACCAAATTAACCAGAAGTCTAAAAAAAAAATTTGATTTGTTTTGTATTTCCTTTACAAAAGGAAGACAAGGCTCTAACATAGTAATTTTAGCATCAGTTTGTAAAACAATTAGCATTCTCTTTTTTTTAAAAACTCTAATTTCTCATTTTTAGTATTACCCCCTCCTCCTTTTTTTACTATGGCTTCCTTACTAACAAATTATCTGTAAGATGCAAGGCTGAATGAATGCCGAAGAGTCACCAATTTCTCAAGTGTTAAACCTGAAACTGCAAGGTTTTAGTTCTTTCAATCTAGGTCTGTCCAGAGAAAAATAATTTAATGTGACTTTAAAGTTAGATTTTGCATATATACACATAAGGATAATATGAGGGAGTAGGAATGTCTAGACTCCTGAAACGTGGGTCTGACAGTATGACTGGGTTATTCACACTGCCTCGTTAAAGCGCCTAACTAGTGTATCTGATGCAGGAGGCTAGTTTTCCTAGGTGATGGGTGGAGACAAATCTTTCAGATGGTGATTTGAGGATGTTTACCTTTCACTGATTGTGAAGAGGCCAGTGTAATTCCACTGATGACAGATGGAGCCTAGGAGGAGTAACCACCTATGTTAGTTATCTCATATTGGGCAGAGAGAATTCCCCCTAAACACCACCATGCTGCAACCTTTACGTGTATGAGTAAATGAGTAGACAGTGTCTTTTACTCTTAGTGTGTTCAGTAGATTCGATAATTGCCTTTGGTGTGAAAGGAAAAAAAAAAAAAAAGAGTAAGGTGAATGACTGTTTCCATGGAGTACAATGGACTGACAATCTATTCTGTGCTTCTGAATAAGGCCAGTAGCACACTACTGCTTGGGCCTTGTCTTTGGAAGATGCTGCTTCACAGAGTATCAAACTTCAAACACCGAACTGAAAATTACCAAGTGAGTAATTTTTTTTTCATTTATTTTAGCCAAGGAAATGCATGGACAGTGAATAAAGCAGTTGTTTTAGCCTTTTAACTACCTCTACCCTCAGTAAATGCTGGAATGCAAAAATCTCCTGAACTCCGTGTGTCTGTAACTGTATTAGAAATCTCAGACCAAGTAATGTACCTCTGCTGAAGGCAGTGCTAGAGACACCCGTGTCCTTGAAATGTTGGTTTGTGTTATGCTTTGAGCGGAAAGAGAACAGTGAAAACCAAAACCACTAGACAGTTTACAAAAATTCCAAGAAAGAGATGTGGGTCTTTTGAACTCAGAAAATACTTCCTACATTTTCCAGTTACAAATTAAGCCTAATCTGAGAAGCTTGACAGTAGGATTTACGATTTGGAAGAATTAAGTAGTAGGCTGGGGAAAGAAACAAAATAATAGAATTCCACGGTAGTTTCAGCGAGAAGAGGGCTACTGGCTATTTTTTCTACTGCCTTTCATTAAGACAGACCACTGTGAGGCAGCACCTGAAGTGTCAGATGATGAGTGCAGCTTAATAGGTTTTACATTCACTGGTTACTCATGCTGCTAGCAGTAATTCCCAAACCATAGCAATCAACTCAAGCAATTGATGCCTCTCCTGAACACAAAGGGAAAGCTTTTCAAGGACGCTTGACCTGCAGCAATGTCTGGGCCTGTAACTTTCCCCTTGCTTTCGAAAAATGTCCCAAACCATTGCCAACAGAGGTTCTTAACCTTCTTTTCAGTCTCCTACTGCTGAAATATTACTCCATGTATCAGTGGATTGGACTAAGGCACTGACTTGACTAGAGACTGAATTACTCTCATTACTCTGCATGAATTACCAGGGCGAATCTGATAAATCAAAATTCACTGAAGGTAGTGCAAGTATTCTAGACTCCACTGAGCTTTAAGATCTGTCGGCTGATACAGAGACAAAGGCACTCATACCCAGACACCACATGGTCTTACAAATACTATTTCCTGTGCTCTGGAACGGACAGCCTAAGACTCAGCTGTGGGTCAAACAGAAGTGATTGCACAATATATGACGTAGGACAGTAAATAGAAAAGAAGCCAGGAGCTGATTAACTCGAAAAAGAAGGAATGAGAAAAATGACTCTTACCTGGTCAAGATTGTTGTAAAAATCTATATTGGCTGCACACAGGTATCTCCCAAGCAGAGTCGCATGGGTAGTAAAAATTGTGGCAACAGGAAGTTTCTGAGATCGAGACAGTATTAAACCCACTCCTGCCTGCCACTCATGGAAGTGGGCAACTATGTTGGGCTTGTCATCAAATTGACAGGAAAGCTGAAAATAATTAGAAAGAACATATGAAACACACATTATCCTGCTCATCATCCAAGCCCCAGAAACCTCTTTTTTTCATGCCTCGTTCTGTGTGCTTGCTTTCTCTCATATGACAAATCAGTACAGCATTTAAAGTGGTGATGCATCCTGATTGCCATCAGCCCTAATCCTTAGCACAAGAAGCACACTAGTGCCTCAGAACAGTAACCTTCCTAGAGTGTTGGGGAGCTCTGGCAAGCACAGTCACTCCTTGTTTCTTTTAACTTGCCCTTCTGCTGTTGAAACTCTTGTTTGGATAAGAAAACCATAAACACCCGTGACACAAATGATTCTGCAGCTTAACAAAGTTTCCTCTCTTCAGGTAGGCCGTGGTAGAGAGACATGTGAAGTCACAGTGCTATCATTAATTCTTGCTGTCTGCCTACATTCCCCGTGCAAGGTAGTACCCTAATCGCTGAGATACGGCTTGACTGGCTTCAAGGACAGTTTGTCAGTGTCACAAATTCACTACCATTGGAGAGAAAAAGGGAGTTTGAGATCATACTTGTAAGGGCATCCAGTGATAAACAAGAGAATTGAGAAGAAAGAGAGAGGGAAGTGACAGTAAAGATACAGCAGATTTCACATAGGTCAGTATCCCACCACCACCCCACATTCTCCCAGAAAATACAGTTAAATGACCACTTAAGATTTAAGTTTTAAATACAAATTTGATCTACATCAGGTATCAACATCCTTAAAATCATAGTTTTCAAACTGGAGAATAGGAACCACATTCCAAAGCTTTTTTGTCCTGCTGACAAGGCTGAGGTTTGAAAATCTTTATAACAACTGTACCTCTTTTAAAAACCATGCTGTTAATGATCCAAAAATCACAGCATCGTTGGCTTCTCGGTCATGAAAAGGGATGCCTATGTTGCTGACATCCCAAAATTCACCTTTCCACTTGTCCAGATTCCAAGCTGCTGATCCTATATCAAACAATAAGACATATGGACTGCCCTCTATCAGCCATCTTCCAAAAAAGACCTATGGGAAAGAGGCAAGGATATAAGCAGGAAATGTTAATGTAAAGGCCAGTTAGCATAACCATCTTGATCCATCAAATCTTAAGTATTTTACATAAGGAGTATGTGATCATAGTCCTACATACCCAAGATCTGTGGTTATCCTTGCAAAACACATGGAGTAATACTGGACCAAAGGCAGGGGTAAAAGGAAACTCCAATCTTTAAGAACATTTTGGTTTTAAGACTTTCATTTTAGATTTTTGTTGCAATGTTAACTTTTTTTAATGAAAACAAGCTTAGGAAGACTATACTTGGTTGAATAATGAGGTCTTATGTTCTTATTGAAGTACCTGTGCCATTTTCGTTCTTATTTCAAAATTATTACTTTCTTTCTGTCAGATTTGTCACCAATCTTTCGCTATTTATGCTAGATTACTGGAGATAGATTATGTAGGACGGGTGCTTGGGAACTGCATTTACTGTGACATTTCCTCATTCTCTCCAAGCGGCACAGCTGATGCCCTTTGGCAGAGGCCATGGGGAACAAACAAGAGGTGTTAGAGATGTGTGCACGCCTTCAGGGTTATGATCTCATAGGCATCACGCAAACATGGTGGGATGGCTCCTATGACTGGAGTGTTGGAATGGAAGGATACAGGCTTTTTAGGAAGGACAGGCAGGGGAGATGAGGAGGGCTGTTGCCCTCTATGTCAATGAACAGCTGGAGTGCATGGAGCTCCACCTGGGGACAGATGAAGAGTCAACAGAGAGTTTATAGGTCAGGATTAAAGGCAATGCAGGGGCAAGTGACATTACAGTGGGGGTCTGCTACAGGCCACCTGACCAGGATGAAAGAGTGGATGAGGCCCTCTATACACAGATAGGAGTGGTATTGCATTCACAGGCCCTGGTCCTCATGGGGGACTTCAACCACCCTGATATCTGTTGGAAGGATAACACAGCAGAGCACAAGCAATCCAGGAAATTCTTGCAATGCATCACTCCAAGTGGTAGAGGAGCCAACAAGGAGAGGAGCTATGCTAGACCTTGTCCTTACGAACAAGGAGGGGCTAGTGTGGAATGTCAAGCTCAAGGGTAGCTTCATGATCATGAAATGGTAGAATTCAAGATCCTTAGGGCAGCAAGGGGTGTACACAGCAATCTCACTATCCTGGATTTCAGGAGAGCAGACTTTGGCCTCTTGAGGGATCTGCTTGGTAGGGTTCCATGGGATAAGGGAATGGAGGGGAGGGGGGGCTAAGAAAGCTGGTTAGTATTCAAGGATCACCTCCTCCAAGCTCAGGACTGATGTATCCCAACAAAGAATGTCAGGCAAAAAAGCCAGGAGACCTGTATGGATGAATAAGGAGCTCCTGGACACACTCAAAAGCAAAAAGGAGGCCTACAGAGAGAGGAAGCAAGGGCAGGCAGCCTGGGAAGAATACAGAGGAACTGTACAAGCAGCCAGGGACCAGGTTAGGCAAGCTAAAGCCCAGATAGAATTAAATCTGGCCAGGGACATCAAGGGCAACAAGGAAAACTTCTGTAAGTATTTCAGTGATAAAAGGAGGACTAAGGAAGATACAGGCACTCTCCAGAAGAAAGCAAGAGACCTGGTCATCTAGGATATGGAGAAGGCTGAGGTATTCAGTGACTTTTTTGCCTCAGTCTTCACCAGCAAGGGTTCTAACCACATCACCCAAGTCACAGAAGGCAAAGGCAGGGGCTGTGAGAATGAAGAACCATTCACCATAAGTGAAAGTTGAGTACAAGACCATCTAAGAAACCTGAAAGTACACAAGTCCCTGTGACCCGATGAAATCCATCTACAGGTCCTGCAGGAACTGGCAGATGAAGTTGCTAAGCCGTATTCCATTATATTTGAGAAATTGTGGCAGTCTGATGAAGTTCCCACTGACTGGAAAAGGGGAAACATAACCCCCATTTTTAAAAAGAGAAAAAAGGAAGACCCAGGGAACTAAAGGCCAGTCAGTCTCACCTCTGTGCCTGGCAAGATCACAGAGCAGATGCTCCTGGAAACGGTGCTAAGGCATATGGAAAATGAGCTGATCCATGACAGCCAACATAGCTTCACCAAGGGCAAGTCATGCCTGACAAATTTGATGACCCTCTATGACAGGGTTACAGCATTTGTGAATAACGGGAGAGCAATGTCATCTACCTGGACTTGTGCAAAGTGTTTGACACTGCCCCACATGATATCCTTGTCTCTAAATTGGAGAGACATGGATTTGATGGATGGATCACTTGGTGGATAAGGAACTGGCTAGGTGGCCACATTCAAAATGTTGTAGTCAACAGCTCGATGTCCAAGTGGAAACCAGTGACAAGTGGCGCTCCTCAGGGGTTGGTACTGGGACCGGTTCTGTTAAACATCTTTGTTGGCAACATTGCTGAGACTGAGTGCACCCTCAGCAAGTTTGCTGATGACACCAAGCTCTGTGGCACAGTTGACACGCTGGAGGTAAGGGATGCTATCCAGAGGGACCTGGACAGGCTTAGGAATGCTATCCAGAGGGACCTGGACAGGCTTGAGAGGCGGGCCCATGCAATCCTCATGAAGTTCAGCCAGGCCAAGTGCAAGGTCCTGCACCTGGGTGGCAGCAATCCCAAGCACAAATACAAGTTGGGCAGAGAATGGATTGAGAGCAGCCCTGAGGAGAAGGACTTGGGGGTGTTGGTTGATAAGAAGCTCAACATGACGCAGCAATGCATGCTTGCAGCCCAGAAGGCCAACCATATCTTGGGCTGCATCAAAAGAACTGTGGCTAGCAGGTTGCGAGAGGTGATTCTCACTTTCTATTTTGCTCTGGTGAGGCCCCACCTGCAGTACTGCGTCCAGCTTTGGAGCCCTCAGACAAGAAGGACATGGACCTCTTGGAGTGGGTCCAGAGGAGGGCCATGAAGATGATCCGAGGGCTGGAGCACCTCTCCTATAAAGACAGGCTGAGAGAGTTGGGGTTGTTCAGCCTGGAGAAGAGAAGGCTCTGGGGAGAGCTTATAGAGGCCTTCCAGCTCCTAAAGGTGGCCTACAAGAAAGCTGGGGAGGGACTTTTTACAAGGGCATGTAGTGATACGACAGGGGGTAACAGTTTTAAACTGGAAGAGGGTAGATTTAGATTAGATATCAGGAAGAAATTTTTCACTATGAGGGTGGTGAGACACTGGAACAGGTTGCCCAGGGAAGTTGTGGGTACCCCATCCTTGGAAGAGTTCAAGGCCAGGCTGGATGGGGCTTTGAGCAGCCTGGTCTAGTGGGAGGTGTCCCTGCCCATGGCAAGGGGGTTTGAACTAGAAGATCTTTAAGGTCCCTTCCAACCTAAACCATTCTGTGATTCTAAGCAGCAGAGACATTGTGACCATGAAGAACAAGGTACTACAGGGAGACTAGTGCAGTTTATACCCCATGCAGAAGAATATTTTATGACACTGTTCAATTTCTTTTCATTCACCAACCCCTGGGACCTCAGGGGTTGAACCCAGCCCTGATGCTAGAATGTGCTGAACAGAGGTCAAGTCTTGAAAACAATGAGATGAAAGCTCTTACACCTGTTTGTACAAAAAACGCAGGGTGTAACAAAGACCGGTGTGTGAAGGAGGTCAGTTCCTTATGTACTTATTTCAGGATATCCAGGTTTCTTATTCAGGAAAATGAGGTTAAATAGCAGGAAATTTGTGTGAACCCAGACTTCACCTAAATATGAAGTCAGGCTGTGGCAAGGAATGCACCTGACCTGAGAAGTCTGGAAGCGTTCCTCGGTCCCCTGGTTTACAGGGATCCATTGTGATGCATAAGCAAAATCCAGACATAAATGTTAATAGGATAAGCACAGCTCCTGGAAACTAGAGCGTCATTATTAGAGATCAAAGCCATACTTGACGTACCTGGGACAGATTTGCTGTTATATGTGAATACTCCAGCAGCACAATGCACATGTTTGGCTGGCAGGGTTGGCTGATTAAATTGAAAGTATTGCTGGAACAGCAAGCAGTGTATAGATATAGCATTGCAATTAATCTGCCCCACAAATCTTTAGCTGTTTTCCAAACAAAAGAGTGTTACACAGCTTGCAGAGACATCTCTTTGTAAGCAACAGAGGCAACAAGAAAACTTGACCAATCACTTAGGAAAATTTGATTAGAAATAAGAAATGGCAGTTAGATTAGACCTTTTAGTTGGAACATCAACCTGAACAACGCAAGCATCACACAATGTTATTGTCCCCAACAGACACTTTCCCAAACTGTGGCACATAAACCTGCAACAATACACTTCTACATAATATGCAATAGGACATTGGATCCCAGTAACAGCAGAACTGATGTTACAAAGGGAGATAACACACTGCCAGTGCCACAGCTAGTGTCAGTCCACGAAGCTTATGAATATCTACATTAAAGTGTGTCATGCCCCTCAGCAACAGAAGCTTGTAAGAATGCTTTCTTGCTGCTGCCTCTCAAGCAAACATTATTTCCTCCTGCCAGCTAGCATCTCTGAGGGACTCAATGCTGAATCAAAGTGAAGGTGAGTTCTAGATATCTGATGAGGACTTTCAAGAAAGGAGGTCAGACTTAGCATGTGTTATTTTCCTCTCATTTTCAGGTAATCAAAATCAAGGTTGCAGCTGCTTGCAGCTTAGTAGCTTGCCCGCCAACACAGCAGATTCTATTCCTTTCCCTAGTTTATTGTTGGAGAAACATTCACAGAGAGGCTATGAGGTTTGACTGGGATCACACAGAAAACACTGGTTAAAAACTGCGTAGGAAACACAGATGAACTCATTCCTTGTGCTGTGGTTTAACCTCTCTTCCTAGGGAAAAAGACAACTAGTTGCATTGATCCGATGAAGCAGATTCTTTGTCAGTTGGGTGCTTTTCTTGACTCCACCTGTGGTTTGTCCCTTTCTGGCTTTCAACTCAATATAATGCGATATAAGAAAAATTCTCTCTCCAGCACAAGAACATCAAATGTAACATAAGGGTTTAGTCAAACTAAGGTCACATTATATCTACTAAAATCTCACTGTATTTAGAGACTGGATAAATAAGTCAGTAATCCAATTAAGTAGACTTGCAGGTAAATGACTGTTAAAACCTGTAATTGGATAAACTGGTTCTTCCTCAAAAAGAACCTTTAATGAATTGACTCTACTGTTCTAACAGTGCGTTCTGAGCCTTTCCTATTGTGACATTGACCAGGACTGCTGTGTCAAGTGGAACGGGAAGAGCATTAACCAAAACTGTAATCTCCTCAGAGTCAGCTTTGTTGCCCTGGGAAGCAGTAGCATATCTTATTTACCTGACACCCTTGGCTTTTCATGGTGTCCATTGCCTTCTTAACTGCGGGGTTTGGAGGCTCACATGCTTCCACCTGAGTCTTCACATTGTGCTCAAAATAGGGACCAACCAGAAAATAGTTTTCACCCCATTCATCTGCTGTAATTTTCGCTTTTGTCTGGATCACAGTGTAAATGCCTCCCACTGCAAAAGAAGATCACAAAGAACAAGAAGGAGAAAGGGGTACAGGCCACAAAGATCTGAAATAAGTCCAACACACTGGTGGATCAGATATACCTCCAGTTAAATGAGTTCACATATTCAGATTTTAAGTGAAACCCAGAGTCTATCAAACAAATAGAAGTTCGGTCTTATAAATGGGATCAGAGCTTCACCATACAACTTAGGAGTATGCACAGATAGTAGACTATGTATAATTCTTGAATGACAATTTAACACTTTGCTTACTCCCGGGTGACTGCATATGGCTTCCGTCAATTTCTCCTCTAATCTCAAATGGATGCTTTCTATCCTTAACTTTTATTTTTATCTAGTCTGTGATTTTTTTAAATTTATTTTAGGTGGCCAAAGTCACACCACAAATGTTCAATGAATACATTATTTAATTATTATTTTATTCCCCACTTTTTTGGAACTTTAAATCTTTACATTCAGACTGTGGGATTCAAATCCTGGGGCTCATGCTTCCCCTCTCCCATGCCTAATCTTGGTTCCACTGCATCCCAACTACAGCCTTCTGCTTTTTTATTGCAGCAGATATAATTTTCAAACATATTTTTTCTGATGTGGAAATACATGTGGTGAGAACTGAGCTAGCACTTCCAGCTTGTTTTACACAAATCACTGAGAGAAGTTGAGAGATATTGACTACTGACTATAAAAACAAATTTAAACCAATATCCTCAAGGCAAAAGGTGTCATCACCATTCTAAAGAGTAGTGAAAGTTGGAAGGAACATAGCCTACACTGCCAATATAAATGTCTGCAGCACTTTCCACCAAAATATTGTCCATTTTAAAAATAAAAACAATATAAAACGTATAAAAGAATGCGACAACAACATCCCCTGATGAGTCAGTACAGATCTAGCTAGTCTTGTGCATGGTATGCAACATTCACTTGGCTACTCGTCCTCACAGTTTTCCATAGCCAGCCCCATAATTCATGCATTGGCAGGGCAGCCTTGCAAAGCCCCCTTTGCCATGAGACCTGTGGAGCCAGGCAGTGGGCATTCCACCACCACAAATTCAGAAGAACAACAGAACATGCATGAATCCAGCAAATGGAAGGGAAGGCAAGGGAAAAGAAAATCAGAAGCTAGGTAGCTGCCTCAGAGACAAGTTTAGCATAGCTCCAGTGATTTTAAAGCACGGCAAGATAAATGAAGCTCAACAGGTACAAGCAAACAACAAAGGAAGGAACAGGAAGGGAATTAGTGTTCCTACTTAAAAATTTCATCCTCCACTGAATTTGAAAAAGTTCGGTAATGCTGCAGGCAAGAAGACTCTGCTATGCCTTTCAGCAGTGACATCAAAATTACATAAGAAGTCAGTACTGCAAGTTGCCAGTGATTGATAGCAGGTACTCCACACTTACTTTTTAAAAGGTACTGGGGCATCCGGAGGTGCCAATGCACTGCATGCAATTGCACATAGCAAGAATCTTCAGAGATTACCTGATTCTCCTTAAAAATCTGCAGCAAATGACCACTATTTACTGTACAGCAGCTGATGTTGCTCAGCACTTTGGAAGATTAGTTCCCAGATTAATTCAACTGTATCACCTGACAGTTGCAGAAAGCCTCCTGCCAAGCCTGGTACCTTGCAGACCCGAGGAACTGAACAACAGAGCTATGTTTTTAATTGTGCTCCTAGAAAAGAAACCACGTGCTTGAAATCCTTCTCTTAAGAAATATACCATTTGTTTTGAATGCTTGAAGGGTCCCTAACCCTACTATTTTTATGTCAAGTTGTCTCAGGACGCTAGGCATTTTACAAAGAAAAACAAATGCTGTTCTAATCTCCCAGATTGCTAAATAGAATTATTATAATAAATTATTACCCTACATAGTAATTCAAGACTAAGAAGACAAGAGTCTCACAGGTATATGTTCCTAAATCAAGCTCACAGTTCAAGAGTTTCACATCATATAGACATGGAACTGCAGACGGAAATCTATGCACAAGACTATTCTTCTCCACTTCACTAGGACCAGAAAGCTAAGAAACTAACTTACAGTCACCATATTCTTCCATGGCTGCTCTGGACAGGGACTTAGAGAAATCTTAGGTAAGTGATACTACATATTCCCTCCAAGTTCCTCTGCTCACAAGCTGAGAGAGACTACTTGAATAGCTTTCATTCAGATAAACATATAATTTTAATTATATGAGACAAGTCAGAATGTACAACCCATAAAGTGATGCGGTAATGATGACACGTCTGTTCTTATGGGGTGGTAAGTGCGTCATACGAGCATAAAGCACCGTAATCCAACATGGATAAATAAAGGGCTTGGTAGAAATCTTAGTCATGAAACTAAGTACTTCGGATAAAAACAAAAATGTATGTTTTACGGACTGTGAAAACTCTTCAGAAGGTAGCTGCGATAAAAGCTCTGGGTTACCTTGTCCCCAAACTTGCTTTTGCCTTCTCCATTACTATGGAAATATGATTCACCAAGCATGTCTTTGCATAAGCTTTAATTGACAGGAGAGGGAAAATGTGCAAGTGAAACTATGTATGTGGAAAGTGTTTGGCATAACTTAAAAAAAGACATCTTGAGAAGAACAGAGCAACATCTAGAATAATGTATTGACTTTTGAAATGACACTTTTCCAGAGCAAATTCAAGGAACACATTATATATTAAAAGATAGCTTATATCTGCCCAGTTACTTTGAATTCCCTGGAAATACCTGTGCTAGTAAGCAATGCATTATATATCCTACTGACTAACAGAGTAAGCGTTTATATATTCACTTAGAGCCTAACAGAATTCTCATATTACTTCCAACAATTTAGTAAACCTCCTTATTCTTCTCTAATATGATGTTCTAAGGTCACATTATAAACAGAAAACTTTTCCAAACAACAGGGGTGTACCAAAATCCCATGATGTTGCAAGTTTCTGTATGCAGCCTCTGAAGTTTTGTACTTTGAAACAGGTTTTAAAACAAACAGTAAAAGACAAAATGAAAAATAGATGCAGAATTAGGAAAGAACAGATCCAGAGAATTGGTTTGGATCATCACAGACATGGGGAATTAGCAGTAAAATGTGGATACAGGGCTAGTTTAGTGTTCTGATTGCCATAAAATGTTTTAAGCATTTTAAAGCATTAATTATTTTATTAAAGCATTAAGTTTTAATTATTTTAAAGCATCCTTGATGAAAAAATATTTCTATTATTTCTGTTTAAGATGTGTTTTTCACTTTTCCACTGGAATGAAGGAAATCAAGTTAAAAAGGAAATCAACAACAAGTCTTTTCCCCCTTTTATTTCCTTTCCATTCTTCGTCTTCTTCCAGGGAAAAAATAAGCTGGAAAGGGAAACTAAAATGTTTGGGAAAGAACGGTTTTGTTCATTTAACATAAGTTTGACTTTTCTTTTAGCGACCTCTTTAAAAAATAGAAGATGAAACCAAAATATTTTCTCAGAAAACTTCATAGAATTATTTTTAAAAGCTTGAATGTTTTCATACATGCTACCACTACTATGAATTTGTCTAAAGGAGTTCTCTGCATCACTTCAGTCATTTTCTTCTTTCCTTATTTCAGGTCCTGGTGCATTATTTCTTTTGTACATTTAAAATCCAAGCAGCAATTAGAGCCCTTCAGCATAGACATCAGAACTATCTAAATAAATTAAAAGTCTGTGAGTCAAGAACAGTGTCCTGATGTTATATCACTACTGAGGACAACATTAGGCAGAAGCGGAGATCTAACTGTGCAACTGAAGACCTTTGTGCAAGATCTAGTATGCAGATGTGCTCTTTCTTCTGCAAGCTTATATGGAAAGATGCATTTCCAATGCTTTTTGTCACCCAATGAGAAAGGGTCCACAACTTCCAAGATTACACAGGAATTGGGCTGACAAAAAATGTCTTCTGGAGGTGCAACGCTTTGAGCTTTGAATTGCCCATATTTCTCAAAACTGACAGAGATACCCACCTTTCATTTTACTTGCTCTCCCACCCAGCCCACATTGCAGAAGGACAGAGGCAAGGAGCAGCAGAAACCAAAAATGAAGGAGAGTGATAGGAAGCACGGCTATGCAAGTGAGACAGAGATAACTGTAGACTGTCACTGATTGGTGCGAGATCCCTTCCACGCGCACCTTTGCTACACAGAGACAGAGGATCAGAGTGCTCCCGAGGCTCTTCAGCTTCTTTGCTATAGCCTGACAAGGCCACTCTGAAATCACTAAAGCTTTCCAGAGGACCAGAGCTGCCATGGAATCCAAGAAAGCCATGGCACCCCAGGTTCAGGATTCAGGTTGACTTCTCTGCCACAATTACTAGTTACTTCAACTATCCTTTCACGCCTTCTCCTCAGAATGTATTTCTGATCTATAGAGATGTCATAAAATTGGGCTTAAACTTTTTTTTGTTCCTAACGATTAGTTGGAATTTTATTTATTGATTGCCTGTTGAGCTATCTGGGGATCATTTTTAGAGTAAGGTTGTAAAACACATTAGGTGAAAAAAAAACCAGGGTCTTCATATGCCCCAGCAGATGTTTTTCATGTATTTTTGGCTACGTTTCTGGCCAGGACTCATCAGAAGATAGACGTTCTCTGAATTCTGTGAAATTCTGGCATTCCAAACGTGTTCTGAAATAATACCAAAACACTGAAATTTATGACAGATGTCCACAATACAGAAGCTATTTCTGTGTGCATCACTCCCGGTGCACAAGATTGCATTTGAGATTGATTTGACATTGACAAACCACCCCACTCTAGAAATGCACAGGGCTTTGATGCTGTGCTTATGCCAAGTTTATGCCAGCACATCCTCACTCCCCACAGTGTGTTAGTTCAGGTGTGTCACCTTCTCCCAAGAAACTTTCATCATGGAACGATGCTTAATGCACAGGGGGTGAAATGCTGGTCCTACTGACTTCAGTAGATTCAGGATTTAATTTCCAATAGTCCAGATTTTCACCAGAGAAACTGTACCTAGAGCTCTGCTCCAGGGAGAACTGAACCAAGGTTTGTTTTTAGCAGAGCCTTCATTCCAATAGGGATGGGAAAAAATGTTTAGGATTCATCTATCAGTGACTCTTGAGCTAATCTGTTCACAGCTGAATGATGATACACACCGGCTGTTTGCCCAGCATTTTCAAGCATTCTTCTATTTGCTATCTAAAAGCTGTTAGCATTACAGCAGGAGATGCTAATCTAAATATTACTGGAATGATCTTAAAGACATCTTTATAGAGCACAGACCCGATCTTGAACATTCTCATCCCTTCTCATTAATGTATCAGAAAACACACTAAACTACAGCTAACTGTACAGAATTAGACTTCCTCCACACTCAGATTAAATATAAATTTTCAGTGGGAAAAAGGGACTGCTGCTATTACTCCTACAATGGCCTTTGGCTGCTCCCTGTTGACAATTTCCACCTGTGGGGCTTCAGACACAAGATCTACACAGCTTGTAGCCACTTGGTTTGTGCTCCTGTCCTTAACATTTTTATTAGTCTTCATGATATGGGTGAAAGAAAAGCAGTTTTCCTTTCCGACACGCAGAGAGATGTGACCAGTCCTGGCTTTACTGGAGCACGGCGGCCAGCTGAGAAGCAGAAGGGTGAAAAAAACTGAGCTTCCCCAAGATTACCACCAAACCATGTGGTACTGCAGTGCACTGGCACCCTTGCCTGCCTGCTTTTTCCCCCTTCAGCCACAGAAACACAGTAGATCCACTTCACAGTATATGTCTTACCCATCAGTGAAGAGTCAAATAAAGTGAGGAAAATCTTGCAAAACTAACTACATTTTTCTTGTTTCTTTGGCAGGGGACTTTCAATGCAAGAGGATTTCAATGTTGTGCTTGGTTTAGGAGGCAAGTTCCTTTTCACAGGGAAAGTGTCACTGGCAAATAAGCCTTTTTTATTTCTCATTCTTTCCTTCAACTACCTTGTGTTCCTTGCTCGAGACAGAAAAGGAGAAAGAAGAGCTGCCAGTGCTTTCCAACATATATGTCAAAGATTGCCACTTAGCACAGGCAGTGGCCAGGACAGAGAATATAAAAAGAAGTAGAAAGCTCTGCCTAGTTAGAGCATGTGTTAATATGATCTAGATTTAAAAAAAAAAAAAAAAAAAAAAAAAAAGAGAGACGCCTCCACTGTGTCAGCTACTGAGAAAGAAGTGATGAGACTCTGGAAATAATGGATACTTGCAGATCTCTGAGCACTGCATTCATACAACTGACTTGTCCTTCTCTACAGCTGCATCTCATGCCTCAGTACCAACCAGCACTACCTCCTGCTCAGGGAAATCCCAGTAAACGCACACTCCCTGTGGGCAGCCTGGAACATGAAGATCCTCTCACAATACATAATCAGACATGCTCCAATTTGCAGGACTCCTTCATCATCCTCAATCTCTGAGTGAGAATATATTTGAAAGTTTCAGAAAACAGCTCAACACCTGCAAAGTGCACTGTTTACAGCTGTGGGAACAGATAGGCATCTGTGAGCTCTGGTAGTATGTTCCTCACAGGGAAGAAGACATTCAGCTTTATTGTCACTGTCACAGAGAATTGGAGGAACCACTGAGAAGGAGCATGGGTCAAGGAGAAAATGAACCCAAAGCACCTAGTAATGCACACAAAGTTAACACAAAGACTTGAACTGTCTCCTGCAGGCAACAGCCGCTTTGCACCACTTCAGCAGTGCAAGGAAGCTTCATTCTGAACTATGCTGACACACCTTTACACTGCCAGAAAGGAAGAAAGAAACCTTCATGTTAAATGCTCAGAGTTAGCTTGTCAGACAATAAACCCAGCTAATGCTTATCTTTCCCTCTATATTAGGAATACATATAGCAACATTAAAACTAAAACACTAAACACGTAGCAGTACTAAATTTATATGGGGTCAGCCTACTTAGTCAAATAAACCGTTCTTCCTTCTGATAAAAGAGGCAGGAAAAATACAGTATAAGCTATTATTTCCTAAGCCTATGTATCTTCTGTGATCTCTCTCCCCATATTTTGTTGGCTACTCTCTCTCCTAACAAACACAGTGCCCTAACTTTTTCCAAGAACTGGTTATAAAACTTAGGTCACCAGGGAACAGTATCTCATAACATGACTTAGACATTCAATTGCCTGGAAGACATAGAAAAAACACTTCAGTATCAAGAATTTACCAGAAAAATAAGCTGAAATAGGCTTATTAAAGAGTTTTTGCACAAATGTTTCCGGACAAGTTTGGTTAACACAAACTTTGCACAGAGAACCAGTTCTAACGAAGAAATTGTTTGCCATGAGCAGTTCAGTCAGCCCTGTCTGAATATATGGGTTTGGTAAGTGGTGTAAGTAACAGCACCTTATTTTTAAACTAACTGAATAAATATTCACTCTCATAAATATTAATTCTGTCATAAAATGTGAGAATAATAAATTTTAGCTGTGTCAGTTGATTTGGCTTCAGTAAAGTCAACAAGAGCTATATGGATCATTAAATGATTCACTGCACTTTGTACATAGACAGAAAGACAGATAAATCTAATTGTGTTTTACTTTTTCTTAAAACATATTGTATGATATCTATAACCAGTGGGTCCAGATGACTCAGAAAATAAATGGTGTTCAGAGATGTTAGCAAGAACAACTGAATTTGCTAGATTTCTGCTGCCATCTGCTTGCCAGTGCTTTACTTATCATGCACACTGCAAAATTAAATGCTGCATGCTCTGAGTTGCGATAGTAGTAAATTAACTCAAAAAGCTTGACTGAAGCTACTGATAAATAAGCCCACAGGGATCTGAAGTGCAAAAGCTACTCTGTACTACTTCTGGGTAGTGGTACTCCTCACCACCCTAAAAAGAGCAACGTAAAATTGCGCTGCAGCGCAGATTAAATACCAGAAGCTATCACAGAATAGTAATTCCAGTTTCCCCATGGGGATAAACCCTAGCACTGTCTGTTCCTCTCACACGTTTCCCCTTTAGAGTTAAAATCTTAACAGATTACTGATCCCCTCTCCTGACTAATCTATCTTCCAGAACAATAAGACACATGAGGTCAATCATTTACTCATAGTAACTCACTTTTGTGGCAAAAATGGGGCCTGTTCCCCCCTGGTGAACTACACCTAGCGAAGGAGGATGATTTAATGAGTGAATTAGAAATGGAGGCATAAAGATCTTTGCATAACAAGCAGCGTGCACTTTGCCTGACAAGCTCTGTGCAGTGAACAGATTTTGAATCTGTACACATGCACGAAGCGTGACGTCCCTGTCTGGCACCACCTGTGTTTGCAAAGAACAGTCCAAAAGGATTTCAGCTGGCATAAAGACTGCCGGTCATTGACGTGTGTTTTTTGTTCCGTGGCTTCAATGCAACTATGTTTATTTATACTTGTTTCAAATTTGGCTTCTTCTCTACACTGCTATAGAAGGCTGAGGGAGACAGCTGAACTGCTCTGAATCTGATGTCTATTTTACAGCTCATTTTCATGCACTACATTCCCAAGTGAATTTGCATGTAAGGTAAAAATATAAATATGTACAAAGCAACATCTATATATCCATACATCTGTGCACCCAGGCATAACACTTAGATGTTTGTTTAAACAACCTGTCCCTGGTGGTTAAACATGTAAAGACACTCCGACATCCTAACTATACGCTCATCCCACACAAGCACAGGCAGATGCAGCCCAGACACAGCACGCACGATTACACACGGATGCTACGTGTGCTCTTTCTAACACAATAGCTCTGCAGCTCACTTCTCCCCAAGCTCCCCTTAATGCCTTTCTTGTCCAAACCCTTCCTGCCTCCCTCCACTCCTATGAAAACAGCAATACTAACTCCTAAGTGTGTTGTACAAACCTTTGTTGGTAACTTCCCAAGAAACTTCAAAGAGCAACAAATCCTCCACTGGTAGGTCTTCATCCTCCCACTGAGGAAGCCCGTTAAGAGAAGTCATGGACAGTGATCTAGCCAGTGGCATTTTCTTCAGCCCTTGGATGTTCACCACGCAGGCCACAACAGTTAGCAAATGTCCAGTTAACGTGGCAGTTCTCCCCAGTTCTGGTTTGAGCAATCTGCTGGTGTGCTGGTCTCCGAGGAGAAAACTATTCAGATAGCTGGGAGCTAATGGGTTTAAACTGTCTGACCACCGGCATTAAATTGGCTCAGTGAAATCCTCAGGGCTTGAGAAGCAGCTGCTGGTAGAGGTAAGAATTTAAGACTGACCTGAGAAAGGTCTTGACTGTTTTGGGGCCAGGGCTCTTTGGTTTTCTTCTCTTAGAGGGAGGTAAAAAATGGTTTTGAGCTCCTCAGCCACAGCATTCAGTATCTACGACCTCAGGGACAACTGAAACTCGACGGTTGTAAATTCAGCACTGCCCTGAGCAAACTCCAGCAGGGAGGACGCTTTGAGTTCACCACCTGATTTGAGTCCGGCCCCTGAGTCCTCCCCTTCAGATATACCCTCCCATTAACAACCATGGACCTTCTCTATCTGCTGGCCACTTATCGTTGGGTTAGTAGACTCGTTCTACACGATGTCTCTTAGATTACTTGCCAGGTTAAATGCCATTACCTATTCTTGTTCAGTTCATCAGTCTGTAAGCACTAGTTTACCTCAAACCCTTCCTTCACAATTAACTCCAGCTGTGTTGCCAGGTCTCTGTGCAATCTTTTGGCTTCATTCTGCTCTCGAGCAGCCTTGCAGCCTTTACAAACAGAGCTACAAAGGCTCTATCCCAACTTTGGCACACACTTTGGCAGTCCCGGTCCCTGATTTTCCACCTGGTTCCTATGCCACAGCTCTTTTCTGGCCACTGGGCCCGTGTCCTCTGCCCAAGGAAACTAGTGAGTAGTAAGACAGGGAACAGTATGCCCCTGTCTTGCTCCAGCACAGAGCTTGGATGCTGCAAGCGGTGCACACACATCTGCAGAGATGTTGGTCCCTAACTCACAACCCAAGATCCTCAAAGCTCCACAAAGCAGCTGCCAGTTTGGAAGATGCTTATGTGCTTACGCATCTGGTTGAGAAGCCAGTGCTTCTGGGACAGCTGTGTAAATTGAATCTGATTCTGAGCTTAGAGCACAGCCTACCCAAAATCCGCAGCTCAGCAGTGAGCAAATCTCCAGGTGAGATCCAGGGCATCTCTAGTACTGCGGAGAATAACATTGCACCAGCAGGCACAGACTACATAGGAGCATAGAGGGAAAGTCTCTGAGCTCATTTGAAAAAAAAGACAAGTCCAAGGCAATTGGTTTAGAATACAGGCAGTCCATCTGCATAAAAGTCTCTTGGACATAATATAATACAGCTGAGCTTACTTTAACAGCTAACTATCCCCCCCAAAAAAACTTGCTCTTCCACTTACCCTTCCCATGCCCTCTCTGCGCTCACGGTGGTCAGCCCCATCCCTGAGCTGACGGACACAGCCCACTGAACTAACCTAAGGATGCAGAAATTTTTTTTGCTGAGTTAGGAACTAGAGCTGCCTCGGCAGAGAGCCTGGCAAGAGAGGATGTAGCAGCACGGCTGGGAACAGGGAGAGGCGGGAAGGGTGAGAGGGAATGCTGCCCTGGCCACCCAGCCAGCGGAGCTGGGCCGTGGGTTGGAGGAAAGGGGTTTCCCCTTCCCGGTTAACGGGAAGGTATTACAGCCTGCCCAGGGTTACAGCCTGGCTCGGGGTTTCAGTGGCTGGGTGTCCTTTTGTCTCAATGGTTCAAGTTGCCCTATTTACCATTTTATGAAAAAAAGCCAGGCTGAGAATCATTATTTTTGGAGCACCTGTGGCTTTCACTACCTGGAGATGGCCAGTATCACTAAGGCCACCTCAGGTGGAGAAGATAAGAACAAAGCAGCCCACGAGCCCACCCCAATCCCAGAGCCTTCCGTCAGCCCTGTGCCAACGAATACACCCTAAAAGTAGGCGTTTTACATGGGACAGCAGTGGCGGGCAGCCCATAATCCGCCTCACGGTGCGGGGGGGCTGCTGCCCGCCCCGCCGACCCTCCCGCCGGGCCCCTCTGCTGCCCGACGGCCGCCAGGGGGCGCCGCCGGACGGCCGCCATGTCAGGCCGCGGCCTTCCCTCGCACCGCCCGGCATGGTGGCAGGGGGAGGCGCTGTCGGACTTCACGGGCAGAAATGTCGGCGGGTTTCTTTGTAGCGTAGGACGGTGTGTATGAGCTTTTATTTCCAGCTCTGGAGCCCTCAACATAAGAAGGACATGGACATGTTGGAGAGAGTCCAGAGGAGGGCCACGAAGATGATGAGAGGGCTGGAGCGCCTCTGCAATGAGGACAGGCTGAGAGAGTTGGGAGAAGAGAAGGCTCCAGGGAGACCTTATGGTGGCCTTCCAGTACCTAAAGGGGGCCTACAGGAAAGATGGGGAAGAACGAGTGTAGGGATAGGACGAGGAGTAACAGTTTTAAATGGAAAGAGGGTAGATTTAGGTTAGATATTAGGAAAAAATTCTTTACTGTGAGGGTGGTGAGGCACTGGAACAGGCTGTCTAGAGAAGCTGTGGACGCCCCATCCCTGGAAGTTTTCAAAGGCCAGGCTGGATGGGACTTTGAGCAGCCTGGTCTAGTGGGAGGTGTCCCTGCCCAGAGCAGGGAGGGTTGGAAATAAGTGATCTTTAAGGTCCCTTCCAACTATAATCATTCTATAATTCTATGTGCCAACCTACTTTGAGTCTCAGTTTGCTGGCCACAAAACAAAGTATGACCCTACACTTAGTGGGTGAGGCATGTACACTGATGCAATCAGGGAGAAACCCAGTTTCAATGTAGGTGGAGTGACCTTTAAAAGCCAAGATTCACTATCAAAGGGGAAAAGGGCCTGCTCCCTGTCCTCTAAGACAACTGATGCCTCTTCATGCACATCAGTCTCAAGCATCCTGCAAGATGATGTCCCACAACATAATTTTGAATTACTCCACTAACCAAGAACAAAGGCAAGAAGGAACTGTGCAAAGCTGATCATGAACAGCTATTAGCAGGAACTTAAGCTACACAGGTGTGGAAGGGCTTCCAGTAAGATCTCCACAAGTTACAAAAGCAGACTATAACATTCCTTCTCCTATCAGTAAAGAAGCCTGACATTTAGCCTGCAGTTGAGAATAAAACATCTCCCAAGGTCTCCCTGGGATACCCTTAGTAAATAATGCTGTCACCAGTGTGCCACACGTAATCTTTCACTAACTACACGGTACTGAGTGACTCACAGGATAGGAGTTCTCTTGCAATACGACAGGACTCGCACAATCTTTTGAAAAAGAGCTACAAACATCAAGCTACTTGCTTGCGAAAGTGCTTTAGCCCACAACTCAAAGCACTTTAGCAGAGCTAGAAAAGGCCTTTAAATTGCTCCAACTTAGTCTCTTCATTTGTTATGAAACAAGACTTGCAGGCCTCTGCATGGTGATACAAGATAGATGGCTTTGGTATTGTTTGTCCCCTGGAGATTTAGGTGGAGCAGTTCCAGGCATTCCAAGCAAGTGCTGGCTATTTTATGGTTATATCTACTCCAAAAGTGTAAGCGATTAAGAAATAAAACCCTGGGGTATTTTTTTTAAATCTGTCCTCCCCCTCAAGTATATAAGCTCTTGTGAAACAATCATGCTGAAATTAATAACCCAGTTTGACTTGTTTTATGAAGATTACCATGGGACTCCAGTCTCTTAAAAACCTTGGGTTTTGGTAATCAAAAATAGAAAAAAAAAATCTTGTTTCTTCTTGCTAAACATTATGAAAAGTAGACACCAATAACAGGCAAAGAATTGAATCCAGGAGAGAGAAGGATCTACAGGACCCTTTTTTTGGAGCAGTGGCATATAGAATCTTAATCCTGGCATGTTTTGGGCAGGTGTCCTGTGGCAAATCCCCATTCCAATTCCTCTACCTGTCAGGAAACAATAAGACTTAACTGTATCAGAAGCAACTCTAGGAATGAACTACATTTAGTCAGCACCTGGATTGAAACTAAGTCATAGAGAAAAGGCTTCCAGTAAGGTTGTATTAGGGAAATGCCACCACAGTTGATTACTACCTTGTTTCTAACCTTTTAAAAGGCTATCTGTGTCTACACTTCCATGTGGTCTGTGGCAATCATTAAAGGAGAAGGCTAGAGTAACCTGGATACTTTAAATACTGAAAGCAAGTCACTAGGACAACAAAACATGCTTGAAGGTCGCTTTATTTGTTCATAAGGCCTGTGCGTTACAGCAAGCAAAAGTATAGCTACTGTGGACAAAGCTCAGTCTGGAAGAGCATTAAATGTTAACCATAAGGATGTGTATTCACACACAACATGCTGTTTTTCTGTTACCGGAATCTAACACTCATGAGTTACAGATCTTTGAGGTCTTTCTGGATGTTCCACAGTGTATCTGCACTCTTCTTCAGCTGAGCCACCTCATCATCCTTCAGCTTTTGGTTAATAACACTTGTCAATCCAGAGGAATTTAAGACAGCAGGAAGGCTCAAGAAGACATCATTCTCAACACCATACATGCCCTGCCACAAAGAAAAGAGATCAGACAAGAACCCATCACACCGGATCTGCTTTTAATTTCTACAGCAGGAAGCCTTCTGAGAGCAGAGCTCAAGGCAATTATTTTGCAACATGCAGAAAGTTTTCAGTCACAATGTATTTGAGAAAATGAAAAGTACAGAGCTGTTTTAGACCAAGTGGTTGGCAATACTGAGATGGAGATTTCAGGGGAAAAAACCCTCCAAACCCCTCACTTATATATATAGCAAATAGTGCACAAAATTCAAAGCTCCCATTTTAAATTCAAAGTAGTATTTTACAAAGCTTCCTTTGTTCAGGACATTGCTACTTGAGACTAAATAGCTTTTCCGTAACAACAAAATGAACCAGAGCATCCAATTAGCCACCACTCCTTACCTTTACCAGTGTTGAGACTGAATGAACGCGGCACAAGTTCTTCAGCATGGTCTCACAGAGGTCAGCAACACTAAGGCCAATAGCCCAGTTTGTGTATCCCTTAAGTTTGATTACCTCATAGGCACTAAGGAAATATTGAAATACAGTTGTGTTAAGAAGTCTTCAAGATACTGTGAGAATGACAAGTCTTAGATGAGTGAGTGTTTCCCATTTAAAAAAAATCTGAAACACCTGTGACACATTGTAAGTTTAGTAATTAAAACATCAAAGAGAGTGACATATTTCAGTATTAAAGGATAAAGCACTAAGCCTACACCATACCATATGTAATAAAGAAGCCCTATACTAGTATGGTCCTTATTTCACAAGTGAGACAAGTGATTTAGCAACATGAATAGTTACCTCTAGACAAGTTTTACGAAATCAATGAACAAAGTTTTGCCCAAATCAACTCCACCACTCTGCTCACAGAAACATACCACCTTTTGTTGTGTCCTTTGAACAAAGTTAAGCATTTCAGCAGCTATTTGTGAGAAAACAAGTGCACAGGGCTCTAAGCACTGCAGCGGATATGTTATGGAATAGCTTGTCTCGCTGCAGGATCGTAAAGCTTACCAACTGAAATCCTGCGTTTCTGTGTTTAAACCAGCAGTTGCACTTACTCAGGCAGTCCTCTAAATAAAAGGGCATGAAAGCAGCAGTAGAACGGAGAGGCAGCGACAAGGAGGCAGACTAGCTTTTTTGGCCTCACAAATATCCACCTCATTCCTCAAGGCACTGTACCTTTCAACCACTTGCTTGTGGACTTCCTTCCAGTTCTCGCCATCTTTGTCAGTTCCCATGGCAGGATTCAGCTCCTGGAGAGAAACGCCTGCCACATTAACTCCGCTCCAAACAGCCACTGTAACAGAGAGAGGACTTAAGTTTCAGTAGCCATTAGCAGCTCCCCCTCCACTTTTCCTGTCTAAGATAATTGCATAGGAAACAATAATGTTTGGGACACATTTTAAGTTTTCATTTCACTACAGTGACTACAGCAGGTCTATGAAGATAATTATGGGACCAGAACATCTCTCTTATTAAGAAAGGCTGAGGGATTTGGGTCTTTTTAGTCTGGAAAAAAAAGATGACTGAGGGGGGATCTTATCAACGCTTATAAATACTTAAGGGATGGGTGTCAGGAGGATGGGGCCAGGCTCTTTTCAGTGGTGCCCAGTGACAGGACAGGAGGTAACAGCCACAAACTTGAACATGGGAAGCTCCATCTAAACATGAAGGAGGAACTTTACTTTGAGAATGACAGAGCATTGGAATAGGCTGCCCAGAGAGGTGGTGGAGTCTCTGTCTCTGGAGACATTCAAAACCCACCTGGACATGTTCTTGTGTAACCTGCTTTAGGTGACCCTGCAGGGGGGTTGGACTAGATGGTCTCCAAAGGTCCCTTCCAACCCTTACCATTCTGTGATACAGTTAGTTCTGAGAACTTGGGGGTTCAAATATGAGACTATTTTAGTACTGACATTTTAACAAATCAGTTGCAGCATATGAACAACAGAACTTTCAGTCCTTGAAAGGTGTAGACAGCTACTTTTGAAGTCAGAAACCTCCAAGTCTAGCAAAAAGGCACATCTTAGCTGTTCAGCCTTTTAACACTAACTGTACTCCAAAATTGCAGCAAGTATGCATTTGCTGTCCCACTACTTGGTAGTAGGGTTAGCCTTCAAGAATTCTACTCTTATTTCCCTGAATAACAGGATAGCAATATGCAAACTTAAGACTACCAGAAGAGGAATTTGCACGTCTCCCTTCATATTGGAAGCTTACGGGCAGACTCATTCTCTGTTCCTGTGAATTAACAAGGAAATTTCTCAGCTCCTTCAAAGCAAGAGCAGCTGTAACACCAAAGCAAGATGAGCTCTGCGTACGCTCATCCAAGCTCTGCCTCCACTACAGAGTAGGCCTGGCTTCCATAAACACTGTTGTTGATCAGACACTGTACTTTGATCAAACACAATGGGTCATTGAAAAGATGGCTCCCTTAAAAATACACATCACTAAAATATAGAGCAGTACCAATCTACACAGGTGTTCTGCTGCATCACATCAGACTGAACTAAGACAAATAAGCTTCTTTGATTTCACAGGGTTTTAAATCTATCTTCTCTTAAATAGCATGGACAAAAGTTACAAAATAAGTTAAGGGATAATTTTGTTAGCCTGAATCTGGATTGTTAGCTATTTTTACTACTTGCAACAAGCTCTGCCATTAACCTAACAAGAGCTAGTGTTGCTTTCAGCAGAGAACAGTGCTACAGACTATGTTATGACGCTCCAAAAACTGAGGATAAACAGAAGTATAAGCTGTTGTCTTTAGAACACAACTTAAGCTAACAAAATTGGCTTTTTCAGGCTTTAATCATACAGACACTTCTATTAAAAACGCATAGCTAGATTTCCTGGACTTGTCTCACCACTGACCTTCATAAAAATACAGCAAAGTGCTCACTACTCAAGGTCAAGCTGCATCTGCTCTTTCAGAATTTGGCAACACCGTTTAGGCCTCAACCTCTAACACAGTCCTGCTTATTCCCAAGGAGGTCAGAAGGGCTCCTTACCACTAGAATCACCATGTTCTCCCAAGATCCAGCCATGGCAGCTGGCTGGGTGGATACCAAGTCTCTCAGACATCAGATAGCGAAATCTTGCTGTGTCTAGATTGCAGCCACTTCCAATCACACGGTGTTTTGGCAGGCCACTCAGCTTCCATGTGACATAGGTTAATATATCCACTGAAAAGAAGAACATGCACAGTGAGTGACACAATTCACATACACCAGGAAGAATGCTCCAACAATTACTTTGCTGTAGGCAATCAGGAGGACTCCAAATACAGTTGGGCTCATTGGTCACAGTATTTTAGGTCTGACTATTTGGGGTCTGACTGCTGGAAATTTAGGACCCATCTAGCTAAAACTGATGAGGGTCTTTGGAGATTAGCATCCTGCTAGCTAAAGTTGGAGGCACTTTTTTGTCACAGCTAAATCCCTAGTGCATCCAGAATTGGGACTGAACTCTCCATATGGCTAAGACATTCAAGCAATTTCCTGAAGTAATGTTACCTTCTACTTTATCATCACAATAAGAGGTGAAGCAAATGGAAATGAAACATGTTTGAAATTCACATACTCTGTTTCTAGTTGGTAACTATTTCAGGTTCATTTCTTAAACAGATTTGTGCATTAAGCAGTTTTTTTGCACCGTCTCCGTAGCATGAAAAGCCAGATGAGCTCCATGCTTCTGTGCTTTCACTACAGGTGGCTCTAAAAATACAGTTTTAGAAAAAATACAAACCTAGGTTGGGGCAGACAGAGAAGGCTGTGAGCAGGGAGGAAAAAAAAAGTCTAACATGTAGCTCAACGTAACAATAATAAACACACCACAATAATTATGGCTCCAGCACTCCCAGAAGCCAGCCAATTCTCAGAAGGGAATGTATTTGTGTACACATATATAACACCTTGCTGTTGCAAGTAACATGCTCACAGGCATAGTTTCCCTGCAGCTTCAGTCGAGGCAGTTCCTGCCAGGATCACAGTAGTTTGTACAGACTACAGAGTACCTCTCTACTGAACACCTAAATTTGGTCTGGACCGTCTGGCTTTCAAGTTAAGTGCCAAGACACCCCTAAACTTTGAGCTGTGCTTTGTAATCTCATCGTTTGCCTACAGTAGGGCTTCCCAGTCAGGCCAGGCTGCGGACAGTGCTGTCTAAGCTAGAGCCCAGGCAGATCTAGGGAAGCTAAACAGGGAAGGACATCAGATCACACACCAACACACAGGCAGCAGACACCCCTGACGCTCTGGCACCCTCGAAGTCCTTTCTAATGCGCTCACAATAACTTCTGCTATACGAGACCAGTGGACAAAATTCCACACATTGACAAAACAAAGCAGTATAAAAATAATTCTGAAAAGCAACATGCAGTTCTCCTACACCTGCTCCACTGCAGAAATGTCTATGGTTTGAATTCACCCTTGCTAGAACAAAAACAATTTTATCTTTGACTCAGTTTGATTTTTGGATAAGTGTTTAAAATTGGTATAAGTTATTATACTTGCACAGTAGCCACTTGCTCAGGAAACTAGTATTCAGTAGTAGTTATTGTCTAACAGCTAATTACTCAACCACCGAGTCACTAGCTTTACATGCACTGCTTTGACTCTGCCGAGATACCTTCAAAAGCAGTGTTACCTCATTGCCAGGGCTCTGTAGTAAGGGCTTTACTCAGATGTAAATTCAAGCAAAGACAGCCCTACAGAGACACCCTACAAAGCATATCAGCTTTACACATCCAAGTGTCCCAGCTGTATGAGTACAAAGAGATACTTGCAAGTGAGCACACAGATGTGTATAATCAGCTATAACACTTTTCTCAGTTATATATAATATATAGATATATATATTACAATCAGTTATAATCTAAATGAATATTCTATGATTCTATGATGTAGTACAGTTAACCTTTCCCCCACCATAACCTTCATAATGCAGATATTTTTTTCCCGAAAATATAGCCAAGACTAGAGGGTAAATTCTTCATCCCGCCCCCCCAAAAAAAATCACCATATCATATCCAGACAAAAAAAATTGTTTGTAAACCATAACTTTCAAGAGCAAAATGGAGGTCTCCTTTAGAGATGAAAATTTTAACGTACCTAACTGCTTAAGCCAAAGGACCTTAAAGAACTGACATATTTACTGTGAAGCATGCTTTTAAAGTACAGACACCATGAGAAGCTCTGAATAAAGAGAGCATCACAAAGTACAGATTATTTCTTTGTATTCTGCTGCTAGCAACTACATGGCAGATGTCCACACAAACAGAAGTATTAATTTTCAACATTCAATTTGTAGTTGAGAAGACTGATAAAACAAAACACTGGTTCTCCAACAAATAGAATTCACAAGTGTTCTAGGATAAGACTGCCTTACCTGGGTTGGAAACCACCAGGATGATGCAGTTGGGACTGTGCTTAACAATCTGAGGAATGATGTGTTTGAAGACATTCACGTTCCTCTGAACCAGGTTGAGACGACTCTCACCCTCTTGCTGACGAACTCCTGCAGTTACTACCACAATCCTGGAGTTGGCTGTGACAGCATAGTCTACAACACAGCATGGGGGAAGAGGTACAGAACATGTTAAATAGACTTATCACTAATTTCAATAGCATTGTGTTCATAGAGGCATTATAGGTAGCTTCCCCACCATGCATACACTCAAAGCCAAAAACCATGAGACATTAACCATTAAAACCATTAACCCCTTGTTACGGTGTTCTTCTGAAATCTCAGCCCTATTCATACACTTTAACTTTTCAATGCCAAGGCTTTAAGAGTTCTTTAAGATTACACAACTAATGCTCCACCCTTAAGAAAATTCACAGAATACCAGTATTAAACAAGAGACACTGAGGGTCACCTTTGCCTGCCACAATCTTGTGAGTGTGAAGGAACAGGCTGCCATGCTGTAGATCCATCATTTCTCCTTTTAGTTTGTCTTCCAAAACATCAACCAGAGCAAGCTCATCACAAAGATCCTGAAGAAAACAGCAAAATTTGAAGGAGACAATGAAGCAGTTAACTTGCATTTTAAAGTCTCCCCTGAGTTAAGCTATGTTACATTTTCAAGTGACATGTTACACATCTGAAAGCATCTCTTCTCCAAAGGAAACCAGTAGCACAGCACTGTCTTAGTGTCCTGATGTGTCTCACAGTAACAGAGTCAGAGGCTACTACAGCACAGGTTCACAAAACTCAGACTCTCTAAAAAAATAAGGTATTATTTGTGGGGAGTTTGAGTGCACAGCTAACCCTTTGCTAGTAAAGCACTTAAGAAAAAAACTTGCATCTTTCAGAGTCATAACAAACTTCCTAAATCTATCCAGCAAATATGCTTATTTTAAATACTTAAATACTAACAGCACACCGCATAATTATCAAATTAATGTTCTCTGATAACATTCCTTCAACCAGTTCATTTCACAAGAAGTAGAATGGGAACAGACTTTCCTCAAGAGTAAAAATACTATCAAGAGAAAACAGAGTCTTCACCTAACTTTCTCTACTAGAGCTACTACATTATATTTACTTTGCAGAACAGATTTAGCCACATATGCTCATTGTCCAGCCAGGTTAAGTTGGGAGACGACGTCATATAGTCTCAGAACAGGAAAATAGGGAAATACAGAGGTGGAGGAAAAAGGCATTCTGCTGTAATGCAAAGTTTTACTGCCTTTTGACAGAAGTGTTTACTACCCTTGTAAATTCTACTATACTTAAGGCTTATCATTCAGTAAATCACACTGAGATTCAAGCTACTACTTCCTTCTATTTTCCTAGGTATCTACATCCCATTTGAAAAAAGTAAACACATATTTATGCTACTGAAAATGTATTACTACCAGCAAGCTTCTTTGTTTACTTTTATATAAGAAGCTAACACTCATTAGTTGTAGTTTATAATATTTCCATGTCAACTAAACTAACTACAACTAAACTACAACTAAACTACAACTAAACTACAACTAAACTACAACTAAACTACAACTAAACTACAACTAAACTACAACTAAACTACAACTAAACTACAACTAAACTACAACTAAACTACAACTAAACTACAACTAAACTACAACTAAACTACAACTAAACTACAACTAAACTACAACTAAACTACAACTAAACTACAACTAAACTACAACTAAACTACAACTAAACTACAACTAAACTACAACTAAACTACAACTAAACTACAACTAAACTACAACTAAACTACAACTAAACTACAACTAAACTACAACTAAACTACAACTAAACTACAACTAAACTACAACTAAACTACAACTAAACTACAACTAAACTACAACTAAACTACAACTAAACTACAACTAAACTACAACTAAACTACAACTAAACTACAACTAAACTACAACTAAACTACAACTAAACTACAACTAAACTACAACTAAACTACAACTAAACTACAACTAAACTACAACTAAACTACAACTAAACTACAACTAAACTACAACTAAACTACAACTAAACTACAACACAAGCAACAATATGCACTGTTTTTTCTGTGGGAAAATGTATTTAACAGCAGGCATATTTCAGTTTTTCATTTCATACTCTAAAAGTCATGTTAAGAGTTTATTGCTTTTCTGCATTGTTTCACAGCTGAATTCATCAACTGCTGAATAAAAACCCTAAGAGTCTGTATCCGCACTTGGTCTTTTCTGCAGGGTAAAGTTAAAGTCTCAGTTATTTAAATATTATGAAAAAGTGTCCTTAACTGAAGTCACTGGTGTTAAGAAGTTAGCGTATTCAGAATTTGAAAGAAGACTGTGTGCATGTGTGTGATTATGGATCAATGTATACATAGGCAGTCTAATTATATGGGACTTTCTCACTCCAGACCTTGCAACCAATAGTCACCAGGGTCAGCAGGTTCAAGGAGCCGGTTCTCACTGAAATACAAGAGCACCTGGAAGAGCTCCAATGACTAGTTTCATGAATTTGCATCAGAGTTGCCTAGAGAGGAATTCGTCTCACTATTAGCACACACAGGAATGAAATCTACAGAATCACCAAATGCAGCTTTAAATATTCTCGCTGGAAGCAGCTGACTTGTGACTGTGGAGATGTTTCCATTTCTAAAACAGTATGGCAACATCAGTGACCTGTTTCTGAGAGGGAGCTAAAAATAACCAATGTGAAAGTTTTAGCGTCATTCAAATTTATATATTAAATACACCAGTAAACTGAAATCAGTATTAACACACTGTTTAGTTTTATAAAAGCCGGAGACATCTAGAATTCAACCACATGTACATCTTAAAGTATTGGAAATTAAGTACAAAATTTTATGCCGTGGTTTAAAAAAGACATCTTGGGAGCCAACCATCATGCACAAATCAAAGCCACACCTAATTCAGTGACAAGAATCAGACAGTTTTGTTATGAAAGTGTTTTACTGCAGCTTATACTTGTGAAACAATAAAAGAGAGCAGAAGCCTGGTTGAAATAAACTCCATCATGCCATAATCCAAACTTGAAAAATTTAAAATCAGTTTTTACTCTGGGTTTGGTGCATACAACTCATTAATAGTAAAACTTTGTGCCTAGATTTCTGAAGGCACAATTTGATCCTGCTTAGAGCAGCAGACGAATGCTGGATTGTAGTGAAGCGTATGGTAGCTTCACCTGGCTCCCTCACTGCCAACCTTACAGGTTACAGTACTCCTTCAAGAACAAATGAGTTCAGACAGAGGCAAACATTCGCTTAAAAAAATATAAATACCCACAATGAATTGTCATTGGTTTTCCATTGAATTTCTTCTTTAGTTCTATAGTTTTAAAAACTGTTACCTTCACATCAGTACTTAGTTTCACTGTGGCCCTTTCTTACTGTCTGACAGTTTTTTCCTTGCCTCATGAATATCAGCAAGTCAAAACCCTTAAGAAATGTGTAATATTTAAAACCCCAGTACTCTAAGATACGCATCCTCAAGGTACCAGGTAGAGAAGGGATCATCTTCAAATAAGTTACAGCTAGTTTAGTAGTAAATGCAAGATTTTTTTATCTCACTGCAAGCTACTTGATTTAAGATCTGCCCCTGCAAGTGGCTAGGGCATATCTGTTTGCACCTTCTTTTAAAAAAAAAAATAAAAAATCTGCAGCTCCCATTTGTCTTTTCAAAAACAGCATGAGAGGAATCAAGTTTAAGTCATTCACAATATTCTCTAAAAACAAAGCACAAAGTACAAGAGATCCTTATTGTATAATAAGCCTTTGCTTTGCTCAAAACTACAAAATGAGATTTGCCAAAAAAATCCTGAAACCACTAACAGGAAAAGTCAGAATAACCTCTAAGTCCAGCCCTCTATTTTTAAACTAGCTAAAACCCCTCTGGAAAAACAAAGCCTTACAACCAAGCAATAAGAGCTTAAGAACAATAAAGCCCATGGAAGGGAACTGCAGTATTTTCAGTTACTACAGCACATATGCATTAAAAGAGTAAAAATCAAACATGCATAGTTCTGATTCCTATCCCATATTTCACATGGATTCCTGCTCTGTTTGCATTCTTTGCCCAGCAGAGCTCTCCCACCAAGTGAACTCTAGCTTTGTTGTGGAAGAATAAGAAAATTAAAAAAAGAAAGAAAAGTCTGGCAGGGGCTTCACTACATTTTCCCAGCAGCCGGCAAAATAACTCTGCCGAACGACTGATTTATTGCTAAGCACAGATGGAAAGGTGATGGCACAAAGAGAAACTGAATGGGGAGGTCAACCTTGCATGACCAGTGTAGGTCACTGCTTGCTTACACCAACTGCAAGCGATTCATTCCTGTACTAACCTACCCAGTCTCCCACCACCTGCTAAGACAAACAGGCGGCGCTGAGACATAACCGCAGCGGGAACTCGAGCAGCACGTTGTCCTTGAGCTGTACCTTTGTGAGGATGCTGATGGCACAGGCCATGCCAACCTGTCCAACCCCCACAACGGTTATCTTGTTGTTGGGGACGGTGGCTGCCGCGGCGATGGGGGTGATCAGCTTCTCCTTCAGCGTTGCCATGGTGTTCTGCAAGGAGAGACAGGGAGGTTTGGTTCAAAGCAAGCGAGCGGGAACCAAGCGCCCGGCGGGGCTGGTCATGAAACCAGGGCCCAATTGGGGACCAGTCAGCCTGATGCCATTTCCCCGGCTCGTTTCCACTCGGCCCCGCGGCTCCCTTCGATCAGCCCACCCGCACATCCTTCCCTCCCTCCCTCCCTCCCGCGGCCGGCGGTCTGCCCCCGCCCCGCCAGCCGCAGCCCAGCGAGCGGCCGGGACCGGCACAGGGGAGCACCCCGCGGGTTCCTGCCGCCATCCCGCCCAAACCTCCCTCAGGAGCCACGGCCTGGCTCCGGTCACCGGCCCCCGCGTCCCAGCGGTGCTGGGACCCACCGCGCGCCGACGCCCCCCGCCCCACACGCCATCCGGCCGCCCGGGGATGCTCGGCCCCGAGGGAAGGCGCCCGGCAGGACCGAGCCGCCCGGGTCAGGGAAGGAAGGGAAGGCCCGGGAGACCCTGCAGCACCTCCCGTCCCGGAGAGGGGATCCCGCCAGCTCCGCTCGCCCCGTACCCACCGGCGAGGCTCAGAGCGGTGAGAGGAGAGGAGCGCTGCCGTCCGGGGCGCGAGCAAACAGGGCTCGGGCAATGAGGGCTCCGCAGCGGAAGGGGCGGGCCAGCGGGCAGGGCCGGGCCGCCCCCCGCCGCCCCCTCCCGCGCCTTCCCCGGCGCCATTGGGGGGGCGGCGGCCGCCGCGCTCAATCCCAGCCAAGGACGGAGGCTCAAGGGTGCCGCCGGCCCGCCCCCGGCTCCCCCGCTTCGTTCCCCCCTTCCCCTCATTGTCCGCGAGGGGAGAATGGCGCGCCTGGAGGCGCAGAGAAATGCTTTGGAGGAAGAAGGAATGTAACCTGATGCGGTGCCACAACCGCTCCCCCTCCCCCCGGCATCACGCTGTCTCTGACTCTTTCCCTCTATCCCAGGGGAGCATCACTTTAAAGTTGTGATCTGTGGGGCCCGTGGAATGAGCCCCTGGAACCTGAATGGAGTTTTGTGCCTTGTTAAAGTGATAAGCGCATTTGTCATTGTAACAGGAAAAGTCAGACGATATGACACGCCTTTCCTCTGGCCTATGGAATCGATCAACTGAAATTTGGGGTATACAATTTCCCGCGGTTGCTGAACGGGGAGGAAGTGATTTGTTGCAATTCCTGCAGGAGCAATGCATGGGAAACAGGAAAGAATAGCAAAGGATATTTTCTCCTAATGCTGTAATACCACTTCTTTCTAGCTGTCAATGGAGAAAGTAGAGACAAAACACTGAATTGTATGCATTTCCAGTTTCACTGGCAGCAAAAATGAAGGGTTTAGGTTCCTCGTCACACGTGATTAACTCTCTCACAAGAGGGAAAACAGAAGGGTAAGATTCCAGAGTCCTCCCAAATAAGTCACTGGGTTAAACGTGACTAGGCAGAGAGCCTAGCCCTTCCCGTCTAAGACTATGGTTACCTTTTTTTTTCCTGTTGTTGTGGCCAGTTTAAATTAGTTTCATTGATTATTTTTTTTTTCCAGCTATTTTGCCAGGTTAGTAACAACTGGATTAATTCCCTCTGGCTCACCAAGCAGCCAAACAAACGCTGGTGCCAGCACAAGAGAGGTGGCGAGCAAGAGTGGTGAGGAAAGGGTGAAACTTGCTTTCCTGGGCAGCAGTACGACTCATGCTGGCTTTAAATGACAATCCAACCATGACCTACTTTGCTTCTTTACATTTTTTGAAATTACAAAGGGTCCCCTGGGGGAAAGGAATGAGTTAAGCCATCCACAGGGCACTTCAGGTAGTGACTTGCTATAAGCAAATAAATTCAAGACTGGTAACTACAGCTGAAGTGGGAGCTGGAGGTAAATAATAATTACACAATGAAATGTAGAAGTGAGAAAGTCTATCCTCTATAATTGAGATGAGAACATGCAGAGCTTAACTTTAAGAAGAGAAGGGGGAAGGGAGAAGAAAAGATACAGGAGAGGCTAGGAAAGGATCAGAGCAAGATTTTTTCATTCCTGACCCAGAACCAAGGGGCTGTGCTTGTCCCGCCTGGGCCTGTAGTGAGCAGCATTCGCTGCTGCGTTATGTCTTCTTTGGACAGGATCATTCTCACTCCTTATGAGCATTCAACAATCAATTATCATAGTAGCATTTGTAATTAAATACAGAGGAAAATGCTACTTTCCTACTTGCAAGTTCCTAAGCTTTTAAAAGCAGACCAGACCATGTACCACATCTCAGAACAGCTCTCCTAGGCCCTCCTTTAGGTCATGCCTTCTTTTGCTCACAGTCTTAGAAGCACGGGGTATTTAATCCCCTTCCTGAAGCACTTGCAATCTACATAGCCAAGCCAGGTGCAAGACAGCAGAAAAAAGATTATTCCCTGTTCCTGATCTTAGTTATTGTTCCAGATGATGGAGGACTGAGGCACAGAGAAGGGAAAAGATCTCCCCAGGGTCACATGGGAAGTTTCTTCATGACAGGTCACAGTTTCAAAGTTCAACTCTAGTTGGCAACATTGGTATTTTTGACGAAGCACAGTTTTCCTGAAAAACAAACCCTACTGTTAAGGGACAGAGTCTAAATAAATTTGCCTGGTAACCTTCATACAGTTACAACATTTTTTTGTGTGTACATTTTAATCACATTTAACTTTTGGTTTGTATACAGAGTCTGTAATTAGATAAGTCTGAGATACTCCACTACTTGCATCTGTCCCATCATCTTCCTAAAACACTTGAAAGTAGATATGAGTTCCCTGCTGTTTCTTTTTTTCCAAAACTGCAATTAAATCTGATTAGAGACAGAGATCTCACTTGAAAAACTCTATTAATGGAACCCTTTCCTACAGCAAATTGTTGATGGCCTGATGGCCATGGTCTGGTGATGGCCGTAGTCCTAAGGTAGGAAACATCATGAAGAATATAACCTAGGAAGGGAAAGAGCCCATTACACTGCGAGAACATGGGATATAGGCCTTGATGGCTGGAGAACATCAAGTAAAGGTGATCTTACGTGACTGCGACACACCTGGTTGATCAGGTCATTAGACTGCAGGATGGATATGTTCATTATTTCACATGACTGTAATGGAGAAATAAGAATCAGTGATCCAGTTTTGCAAAATACAGAGAGCTGAATTCACTTGCTGGAAATCACAAAGTTCTGATGTCTGTACAATGCTGTCAGATGCTGACTTAAAATTCTGGTCCACCTATGTTTTAATTCTGTGGTTATTCATCTGGATTTTCCATCTGAAGGGAAAATGCATCACACAATAAAGAAAAATTATCTTGGAGTGGCAATTCTGCAAGCTTCTTTTACCCCAGTTTTAGGTGAAGGAATGAATCCTTGTTTTTGGCATTGGGCCTAGTTTCTGTTTAATTTTCCAGCCACTGCCTTTGAAGAAGATTGCTGATGTTAAGGGTCAAGGTTGATCGACCACCCTCCTTTTTGGGAAGTGTCCATTGATATCTTAACAAACCTTTGCCATATTGCACTCTGGACCCATACTGCTCTTCAGTTCACAGAGCAAGCTTTGTGGAAAATACTGTGAGGAAATGTTGTTTCCTTTAGCACACGCCATTACTATATACTGAAAGAAGAGCCAGTGAAAGGCTTCATGGCTGTAATTCGGTAATGTGACCTGGAAGATTTCAATGCAAACTCATTGCTCCAAAACGGGGTCAAACCAGCAGAGATCAGAAGATGTTGCTCTCTGACTGTCTGACTCCATCTAAGTACCATTATTTTGGATATTCATATCCCTCTCGTCTAAGCAAAGAAGCCAAGACATTAGAAAGTCATCCCCAAAGCAAGTTTAAGATGTAGCTCATGTTCTCATTGTTCACATCACCTCCTCCAGGCACTGCTCACCCACCATAGACACCCACTGCTGTCTGCACGTAACGCAGACTCCCAGCTTTGACCTTCTGACTCGCACCTAAGCGAGATGCCCACGGAAGAGAGGACTTGAACCCCTCCTGTGTGAGTTCACCATAGTGAGTGAATAAATGGAACCTTCTGGGGGGCCTATTCCCAAATGTTAGTTCTTGCCCAGGGAAGCTATTTTCATCCCCCCACCATAGTCATCAGAAACTCTCCTCCAGAAGCAATTCAAGGCATAGTAAAATATGCTGGCTTCAGAAACTAAGCCAGCTTCTGATGTTTTTGCCCCATGTTGTCAGCTTCCAGTTCTGCGTCGCTGTTTGCTGCTCTCTTATCTGTATTGCTGCTGCGATTGCACTGGCTCGAAAGCAAATCCCTGTTTTCAGGGAGATAATTTCTTTCAGTTTGTTGTTCCAGCCCCATGACAGTGACAGCAGCATGAGAACAGTGGGAAATTACGATGTGGGTGTAGGGACTCCTTTAAGCCACTACCACCATTAAAACCGTCTATTTACAGAGCAGCCAAGGGTGAAGTTATCCAGCAGAGCTGAGTCAAAGGATCAGCTCAGCACTGCAGGAGCAGGCAAGTCTCAAAGTGTTGCCCTCCACCCCTGCTCATCCCTCACACCCACCAGCTTTGATACTTCTCTAATCTCTTCCTAAAACAGTTCAGCTCCTTAAATAATTTTTCTTTCCTTGAAGTAACTCTCTGTTCGTTAGCCAGCTGAGTGGGTTCAGTGAAGTGCCCAGCAAACACCAGAGGCAGCTCAAGAAGGGCCAGGACGAGCAGGCGCAAGGGGAGTCCCTTCCCTTTGTTGTGGCTGAGAAACACTAAATCAGCTCTCTGCCTCTCCTGCAACTTCAGCCTAAATTAAGCTTGTGCTCTGAGCTGCCTTCTAGAGAAGCACACGTTTCCACAGACTACAGAAGGAGCTGGGGATGGGAATTAGCTTCACTCAGCTAAATTTAGTCTATGTGAATACCTCTTCCTGTACCCGGTGTTGTAATTCCAACGCTTCTTAATAATAACTCATGTAGAGAAACTATCTTAAGTTGTCTTGAATAGCATAATCAACTCCAGCAGCGGTATCAGCTAACACTGGCTAGATAAGCACAACATTTTTTTCCTTGGCATGTGCCAGAGATTTGCTGTGTGCGTTTAGTTTGTACTCTTGAAATCTCTGTGTCATTGTAAACTTCCTGGCTAATGATGAGACATGTGCATGTTGGCAGCAGGAGCTTTGATAGGTTCAGAAAGTCACAAGCTCCCTGGAAACTGTTGATTTGCTTTCTAGCACCCTAAGAAGAGTAGGTAGAAATTTACCCTGCCTGGATTTTAGTTTTACTGATCAGGACTTGGAATAGTAATTAAAATGAATAGATTTAAAAGGGTGCATGTTAGATGGCTGGGGCTTTTGGCTTGCAGAGGTGCAACAAGAAGTGGTTTATTTTGAAAGTTTTAAAAAAAAGGAAAGCACTGTGCATGAAAGCCATTCTGAAAGCAGGTGACAACTGTACTTTGTGTGACCATGAATTGTCTTATCCTTTTATACTTTTACTGTGACTGCTCTGCCTGCTTGGGCTTGTTATGTTCCTCAAAGATGGACATCCTTACCCTGACTATTTTGAGAAGTTCATAGCACCAAAGACAGAAAATGAAAGAACATTATGTGATAGGTATCAAATACCTGCTTTTTTCTCCAACTCATCCCTTTAGCTACAGATTGGCACCCTACTCATTGCCATCTTTAGTGAATGTCATGTTTATGTCTACATCAGTGAGTGGATTAAAAACCCTTTAAACTACGTGATGTCCTAAACTTAATGTTTACTTTTCCTCGGTACATCTGGTGCACCTTGTAGTCGCTCACTTTTGCAAACCTATTCCCCTTTGAAATTATTGAATATATGATGCTGCTTAACGCATTTCAAAGTATATTGTATCTGCCTGTATTATTACACAAGTGATTTTTAATATCATTGCAGCTGTTGTATCTACTTGGGGATGCGGTGCTTACCTTTCAAATCAAATACATACACAAAAGTGATTACATTCCACCTTCTCTTTAGTTTCATCATTGTACAAAACATAATTAAATTGTCTTGCCATATGATAGGAAATACACTAAGAGGACATTCGCAGCCCTGCGTCCCTGAACGTTGCTTCACGTAATAAAGAAACTCAACATCTGTCCCTATTTGTACAAGGTAATGAGTTCTAAATAGCAACTGAACAACCTGCCTGAGCATGGATGCTTATCTTCATCTGTTGCTTATTGCTGTTTACTCTTTGCACTAACTCTTTTATTGTAATTCCGTCCATGCTAAGACGTCATTAGTGCTAGAAAGGATTTGGCAGTGCAGTTAGTTAGACTGTGAAAGTATGCCAGCCAGTTCTCTCGGTGGAGGCTCACCTTGGAGAGCAAGATCCTGTTTCTGGGACAGTTTATGTCACCTCTGTATATAAAACATGACGTGTCAAACAAACTACGTTTGATATCTAGTCTGTGTGTGGGTACGTGTAGTTAGAGAATAGTTATACTATAGTATAAGTACATTATTCTATATAGTAAGTTCGATTGGTACGGTGTAGTTTTCTGACAAGCTTCAAAATGGTGTTACTGTAGCAGCAACAATTCTAAGAATAGACCAGGGATCTGCTTTATTTTTGGTGCAGTAAATGACAAAAAAATACAGTTGTGACATCTGAACGACTTCCCAGTTGCCTTTTAATGTAGTTTGTGAACTATAATATTATCTAAATATAAATTATAATATGTTAGCTATTAAAGGAATGCAGAAAAAATATGCAGAAAGAGCCCATCCCTTTTCCACTTGTTTTTGCCATGAAAAATACCTGTGGGCAGTGAACTTGGGCAACATTTTCTTCCATGGATGGCTGATCAGTGAAGGAAAGCACCTCATTGAAGGATCTGTCTGGCATGAGGCTGACACTGTGATTCTGAAATCTGACGTGACAGAGGCCATCCTGGGCTTTCTCAGTAGTGAACTGTTGACCTAGGGAATTTAATTGGAGAAAACACAGATCCTTACAGACATTAATGGCACAATATAGCACCTGATGCTTGATCCTGAGGGCAATTTGACTAGTCCTAAAATACAGGTTAAGAGGATGAAGTGCCTGTAGGGATGCATACCTCTCACTAGGATCATAAACGGTTCTGGTCAGCTGGCTCAGAAAACTTCCTGATGGGGAGATGTAGAAGAGATGAATACACACTTTAATGATGGAATTTATCTCATCTGCCTTTAGATAAACCGAACATAGACTTCTAACTGTCTAGTCACCTTACAGTGAAAGGAAAAATATAGAAGTTACTTTGATTTCGTCTGTTTTAATCTCAGTGTCCATTACGGGGACAAATGCATTGAATCCTACAAGTGCATTTTTCCTTCCCTTCGCTCTAAAAGTGAGCTGAATTACTGAGGGGGGTGGGGGGGGAGAAAAAGATGCATTTTCAGTCTGATCAGTCACAGAAGCGGCTAGGGACACGTAGCAGGGGAAAAGGAGGAGATGGGATCACCATTTTTGGTACTAGCCCTTCTTAACTCAGCATAAGCCAGTCTTGAAGCTGCACCTTCAGAGCAAGGCGAAGGTCATTCATTCCAGCTGAGCGCTGGGCTGCAGGGAACGGTAGGCACGTGCTCCTATTGTCCCCTTGCCAATTTCTAGGAGAATTATTCCAGCCAAAGCAATTGCCAAGGTCAAGTGACTGCCTGTGTATTTATAGCAGCAGGGCAGTGCCATTAGCAGCGTTCAGTGCCCAAACTAACAAAGGAAAATGAGCAGGTCTAGGAACACCATCTCCAGCTCAGGTTCCCTCTGGTGCTCATGTGCTGGAAGTCTGGTTTACAGCTACAGTGAATTCTGTCATGATCTCATTAGCGTATGTAAAAAAATGAAATCAGATTGTGTTACTGTATGAATGACACGGTGGACTCTTGCAAAGAGTGCTCCGTAAAACTAGGGTCGGCCAGTCCTTAGGGAACTGATGGCTCTTCAGGATGCAAAATGACACTAGTGCTATCATCACAGAAACAGAAAAAGAGAAAAGTGTAAGTGCCTCTGGCTGTTAAGGGCCTCAGAGGTACTGGTTCTGGGAGTTTTATGCTATTTAGGCCAGTATGCTTCTTCACTAATAAAATGTCTTACAAGGTAGCATTTAGTATTGCAAAAGGTTATGGATATTTCTATCTCAAGCAGCAAGGTAATCGCAACATCTCTTAAATAAGTAATTGTGAAGTACATATGTCAGGAGCCACTGAGGTTTTCGAATTATGTAAGTAGTTATGTCTGTATCTCTGGTGTTTACATTGTGCTGCCCTCACTGACACTAGTATAACCTTCCCCTATTTCGGGTATCTGGGTCAGGAAATAAAAGGGCGCCTTCCGACTAGCTGAGTTTCTTATAAGCCCTTTATTGCTGCCACTCCTACTCTGAGTGTGCGGAGTCTCCTGATTACTCTGATCCCTTTCCAACTGGTCTGAAGATTGAAAATCACACTGGATATAGCCCAGCGTGTACTGATCTATGGTTTCCTTCAGGTGGAAAATGAAGATCAGACCTATACATCTCGATGGCTTTCTTGGCATCTGTCTTTGATGACAACTTTCTGATTTGTGCTGTGGAGGGATAAATTTGTTAGCTAGTCAGCTCAGGGAGTGCCAGGGTAATGTTTATTCTCCTGATTAGTATCTTTTGCTCTATGCTCTACTTGGAGCTTCAGCCTGAAAGTCAGTGGGAACTCCAGCTGGAGCTTTTATGGAGGTTTAAAGATTTGGTGCGGGGGGATTGCCTTTGAGTAGTTGGTGTGGCATTTTAGGCTCTAGGATCATACAGTCTGATTCAGATTTCCAAGCACAATCACAGCACAAGCAACATTAGGTTATGGTGTTTCACAGCGTATTGCATCTATCCCTACCCTGCCTATCTTGGCTGCCCCTTTGCTTCAGCACCATCGCCACCTCCAAATCAGTGAAATCTACTCTGTCCTGAATTCCATGTCAGGGTAATATTTGTGTGCTGCATACACCCAGCTCCAAAGTATTTGTAATGATCATATCTCAGTGGTAATTTCTTTTCATGGTCTTTTCTGTTATTCAGTTACTCTTTTGACCATGGAGCTGATTTTTCTTTCATTCACAGCGTCAATCATCTACATGAAAGCTCCGTTGTCTTTAATGATGCTTGTAATATCCAGACTTAAGTTCCCTTTGGTCCTGCCTTCAAGGTGTGTTTCTCAGCCTGAGAAACCTTAGGAAACCTTACCCAAGCACTGACTGATATTTCATTTTCCTCTTGGCTCCAGATACTTTTCTTGGCATATATACATACTCTCTGAAAATGCATTGTTGTGGGTTTTTTTTTTTAAATTGTGTTCATCCACTAGGTGCAGAAGAACATGAACCCAGAAACAAATTGTCTTCAGACTCTGTGATCCAAAAGCACAAACTTACAGTTGGAGCTTGAGATCTCTTATGGAGGGAATACAGCATGCTACAGCAAACGTAAGCAAACAGCAAATAGATGGCTCCAGATAGGGTAAGCCATCTGGGAGACGGCGGTATCAAGAGGCAATATAAAAGGGGCAGTAAAGGTTGTGTCAAGGCCTGGGGGCTTATAATTTATATGTAATTGGATTTGCTACCAAATGAGGATGACAGCGAGACAGCTATCACGTAGTAAAACCTCAAGACCTCTAAAGAGCTCAATGCATTATTTGCACTGTGAATGACACCCTGTTATTATTTATTTCCACTGCATTTCATGTTATAGCAAGATAAATAAATAAGGGAAGGGTGGTAATCATAGAATCAGCGCGCAGATAAAGCTGAGAGAGCACACTAGAGATTGTAGTGGTGTCAAACTTACCAGAACAACTGAGACAGCAGTTTACAAACACCACCAACAAAATCATAAACTAGGGACTTTATGAAAGCCAGATTAGGAACAGCCACAGAAGAGAAAGAAATACCACAAATGATCTAAGGAGATCTGTGTGCTTTTCCTGAGTGCTAGGAGTCAGTCTGCTCAGAGATTGCTGGCAAGTCCCTTCACTTCTCAGAGACATGCTTCTGCGCCTGTGCTCCTTGTAAAGCGCTTTGAGATTTGCAGAAAACAAGCAAGCTGCTGCGCTGAATGGATTTTTAACGACTGCTATATTCGGTCAGAGCAATGGGTCATTTAGTCCAGGATCTTGATGCCTGTTGTAGTGAAAAAGGAATACAAGAAGCGTGACAAATACTGAGAGAAGTTACTTCTGGTATGTCCTCCTAACTTCCAGCAACCAGGGATGGAGTTTGCTGGTAAATCTGTCATTTGTTGGAATTCACAATGGTAAAGTCCTAACAACACCCTGGCAAGGAGTCCCCAAAGCAGCATCAGCAGCAGGAGGGGACAGTGGTTAAACCTTGGGGACATCTGGCCACAGTTTTTTCAGAATGAGCTCCGGTACAAAAACACAGATCTAAACCAGCCATGTTCGAAGAACTTAATTTCTGGAGTCCCAGAATGGAAAGGACCTAGCTCATTCAATCCAAGTTTATTCCTCAGTAGAAACATTTTCAGCTTATGGCTATGTCTGCTTTGTTGTAACTTTACATTGCGGTTAGAGTGAGTTGTATAAAAGGTGTTTTTTTAATTTTTCTGAACAAGGCATCTCCAGTAAAGCATAGATGGAAGTAACTATCAGGCAAAACTCAAAGCCCCGCTGTGGTGCTGTGAATGAAGGAAGGTGATCGTCTCAGGCATTTTAAACTGCTCACTGACACAAGCAAGTAATACCACCACCTGTGTAACTGGCCCTTCTGGAAAGCAAATCCGTCTTCCTCGGCTCATATGACCCCTCTCAAGGACAGAGATCCTATTTCTGCAACCTTGTTGTGTGAGGGGCTTGTAAACTTCTTTACCTTGGAGTAAATAATCTTCTCCTTATTTAGTTCCATTTAACTCAATGGGATTGCTTGCAAAGTAATCAGGGCTGATGAGGGCATCATAAAGTGGCCAAAACAAGAGTGTGTTTTGACCCCCTGTGCAAGCTGGCAATGTGGAGAGGAAATACTAATGTTCACGCTGCTTATTACAATTCTTCCTTAAAATGAATACTGAGAAATTTCTTAAACATTTCTTATCTAGTGACACATATTTACTTCTTTAAAGCAGATACAGTATTGTTTAGATAGGTATTTGCTTGTTTTCACTGTTAAAATAACTTGTATTCTCCCCCCCCAGCACAATGTCAGATATTTACATTTTGCCAGGGGCCATTCATTTAGATATTCTGCCTGTCAGGCAGAAGTAAGCTCCGAGGCATTTAAGCAAGGAAATTCAAAAGATAAAGCAACTGCACAAAGCAGTGCTCCTCCTCTTCAGAGTCTGGATTCACTGAATCCAGTGAAAGAATTTCAAAGCAGCATCCCAAGAAGGAATAGAAATGATCAACAGTGAAGAGGCCACCATCTATTCAAGCGTTGTGTTAGTAAAATAGAGTATCCACAAAGTATTAATAATCCAGAAATACGTAACACCAATTATTAGGTGCTTATGATTGACATTTCTCTTCAATAGGTTGTTCCACGTACACAGCCACACAGGAAGCTTACAAAGACTCATTTTTTTTTAACTCCATCTTTTTCAGGGCAGAATGAGAGCCTAAAATATACATGAACAACAGCAGCAGAAGAAAAAAGGTAGACCATAGAATTTCATCACATTTTAGTGCATAGAACCATAGAATGGTTTAGGTTGGAAGGGACCTTAAAGATCATCTAGATCCAGCCCCCCCTGCCCTGGGCAGGGACACCTCCCACTAGACCAGGCTGCTCAAAGGCCCATCCAGCCTGACCTTGAACACTTCCAGGGACGGGGCATCCACAGCTTCTCTGGGCAACCTGTTCCAGTGTCTCACCACCCTCACAGTAAAGAATTTCTTCCTAATGTCTAATCTGAATTTCCCCTCTTTCAGTTTAAAAACATAATACACTCAAATACATTTAACCCATCTCTCAGTTAGACTTCCTGGAGTTGGATTTGTTCCTTCCCTTTAGAATGTGACAGTAAAAAAAAAAAAATTATATGTATTTTAAATTTTCTTCTTGACATTTCTGTTTCTTTCTTCATATAGGTCCACACAGATTTTTCTAAGAAAGCAAACAGATGAAGAAAGGCTAGGTTAAAATTTTACCAGAAGCTTTAACTCAGCACACAAAAATCTGAAGTGCCCTTGTGTTTCCCCAAAGTCTGTAGTGAGTTTGCTTAACTCTTCCTCTCTGCTTTGTGAACAAGGGCTACCTAGATACATCAGTACTCTTAACACTCTTTATGCTTGTTGACTCCAGTTATACTGAAGGTAATCTTTATCTCCAGTACTTAAGAGGATGGCTGTAACTGCTATACCTATTGGAGTCAACAAAAAAAGCAATGTTGAAGCATTTTGCCCAAAGCCCTCTCTCTTCCAGCAAACAGAGCAGGGTACCAACCCCTCCCATCAACCCTCAGATCAGAGCTGTGGAGACGTGAAGCTCCAGCACTTTCTTCCTCCTCTCCTAGGGTGCTTGTTTTTTACCTGCCCTGTCTCCTAAAAGGTAACACAGCATCAAATCTGATCATCTTTACAGGCTCTGCTTGTGTGACTGCTGCTCTGTTCTCTCCTGAGAACTACTGAGTAACTCCTGGGCAATTTCAGTTACACATCGGAGAAGAGTAGGGTTCTCGAAACCACTAACTTTCTACACACTCAGCAAAAGAGGACCAGGAGAGAATTTTTCATGCTTTCGTCCTACATGGGAAGTTAATGAGTTTGGTTTTTTCATAGCCATTAAGGAATCCATGCGACAGAGACATTTTGGAAAGAGACTACATTCCTTTTGCAGCCTGTAGCATTTTTTAACATGCACGGTCACCAGAAGAATCAGCAGATTTTGCCACTCCTGTCACTGCAGGGCAGCAACGGTTCCATCACGTGAATGGGACAAAGAGTAGGTGTGGGCTGGCATGCACACACAGCGAAAAGCATGCAGCGGAAGCAGAAACTGGGTGGCTGGGAAAGACAAAGGAGACTGTGAAAAAAAATTACTAGCTTTTTAATTAGTGGAAAAAGCATTGCCCACACAGCTTGTTTTCTTTGTTCTTCAGCCGGGCAGGGCTTTGATGAAACAGGACAGGCAATTGTGTAATGTCAGTGCTGCACAGCCGGGGTGGTCAGGGCAATGGTAAAACAAAACCCTGGGGACAAGAACCAGGAGGTAAGGCTGATTTGTGAAGATGTGTCGCCAATTAGTGCACCAGCAGCGGTGGCTGGAGACCAAGTGAGTCTGAAAGAGAAGTACAAGTGCTCTGTGAGAAATGACGCCAGCAGTGCCGGCCATAGGGGTTGTGCCTCCATGGCTGGCCCATGTGCCAATACACACCATTGCTCACTGGGCTCGGTTCCTGCTGAATTTAGTGCCCCCTCCAAGACACCTTCCTCTTAGCTGCTCCCTCTGCCATCTAACACTCTCTGCTGGTTGTACCAGCGTGTTTCTCATTTTCAGACTAAGCCAAATCGTAATTTGTTTCTGCCCGTCAAACCCAATCCCATTTTTTTCCTCATTTGCTGGATAGGATGAATCCACTCAAACGCAGCCTGACAAAGCTAAAAAAAAGCTTCCAAGGGTGGCAGAACGGCTGTCTGTGAAGCAGCCACCCACACGTTCTGCAGTAGGGGCCTCTGCATTTGCTGGTTTTGTATGCAAGAGGTTCAGCCACCAAGAAGCGGCACAGCGCATGCAGCTGAAGAGATGAACGACTAAAGTTAATGGGGAACACGTGCAGATGGCAATTGCTAGATGTGCTTGGGAGATGCTGGTATCAGTTTGGATGGATTCCTGTTTGCATCATTTCTACTCTCATTAAATCCTGATAGGCTTTTTCTTCCCCTGTGTATTCAAAGCCAGCAGCGACGACGACAAAACCAGAAAGGACGATGCAGCGGGGCTGCGTTTGCAAGAATACACAAGGGATGATTTAACTCGCACTCTTTCTCAGGACCAACCTAGCGTGGGTTTTGCTACCACTTACTCTCCTGCTCCCTTAAAAAAATCACCGCCCTGAGGGGTTTTTTGCTCTTGCTGAGAAGGAAAATTTCCACTTTGCATTTCAATGAAAGGCATTCAGCCTCCTTTCCCCGCCCCCAGGCTGTTTCCTGCGCAAACCCTCTGACTTTCGTTTTCTTTTTGAACCAGCTAAATTTGCATTTCCCTGAGCGCTCTCAAGCATCTTCTTTCCCAGCGTGTGAGAGAGGGCTGTGCTGGGGGGACGTGCTGGGGTGCACATCTGGCTCCTGGCGGTGCCTAAAGGCAGCCAGGACCGAGTCCCTTTGCGGCACGACCCCAGCGACAGCAGCAATCTCTGCTTTTCTGTGGCACCACCGTGTCGAAGGTTTCGTGAGGTGAAATCGTGTCCGTGTCAGCTTGTGGATGGGGGAAATAAAAACCTAAGCGGCACAGGGGAGGAAGGACCAAGAAGCCAGCAAGCAAAGACAAGCCTGCTTAGTCCTCTGGTTGTAGTAACACCTTTCCACAAAATCAGTGTCTTGCTTTGGCGTGTGTGAACTCCAGTGAATCTGGGTGTCATGATGGAGACACCGGAAAATTTCTAATACTGCTAATGTACAAATCCAAGACATTAGTGGTAGACACAATTTTTATTAACTTTATGTTCGGTAAGTGTGCATCTATGAGGATGTGCAAACCAAACGTTAAAGATGTCCTATTTTAATTAGAAAGCTTTTTTCAGATATCTGTACCTCTCAAGGAAATAATGCATGAGGTCTTGCATTATGGATTTTCAAAATGAGTTCTTCTTTATCTTAATAAGAATGAAATGAAAGAGCTAATAGTACGAGAGCGTACTTTAATTTTTGGCTCTTTATTTCTGTGGCTTCGTTTCTTATCAGAAAGCCAGGTGGCCTCGAGAGACTGGTAAATGAGATACAGAGTCTTTTATCTTTAAATCATCTCGAATCCTGCTTTGGTTGCAAATGGCCAAATTCAGTTAGTTACCATCCCAAACCTATGGCTGTCTTTTTCCACAAGAATAGGTGGTCCCTGCCCAAGTTACCAAATGAGAGGTCAGTGTTTAGCAGTCAGGGGCTTGTTCTGATTGATAAAGAAGGTAACAAGGGAAAGCAGAATGAAATCTTAGTAGCAAGAGACAGCATTAATTCCACTACTCAGTAACATCATGCCTGTTTCACTTATGTAGTGGTAAAGGCCTAGAAAAATAATTTTTAAGTGATTTCTGGGATCAGCCGCAAGGGTGGACTACTGCATACCGCAATGGCTGTACTGCACAGGGATGCACAGCTTAGAAGTCTGTAGCTGGTTGACAGCTCCGTTTAAGATATGTTAATGAAGGCGTTTAGCAAGATCCGCACGATAGGGACTGTGCTTCAAGAAAAACCAAGTTCTTCCAGTAATGGGAGAAGTAATAGGTTTCACTTTTAATGGCTCTGTCATTTGTGGATTCTCTGAGGTCTAGTACAGGGTGAGTTAGTCAGCCTTTTCATTGCTCAGGGCATTACGAGGAGGTCTCTCTCCTCTACCCAGTCCCTGTCTACTGAAACTTCTGGGAACCTCATCTCTCTGTCTTCTGTCAAGTTGGTTGAAATTGGTCAAGCGGTTCAACATTTATGGAATGAGGAGGAAGGAAAAGACAGACAGGATGGGATGGACAGTATGATCCTCCTTAGCCTTTCTTCCCCAAGGAAACGAGATGAAAAGCATCATCAGTGGGATTTAAAGCTCAATACTCTGATTAGCATGTTAGGGTTTATTTTCCAGTGATTCATTGTTTATGCTATGATGCTTATAATAACACTGTCAAAAAAAATCCAACTCAAAACCTTGCTGGTTTTAAGCTGAAGCAACCTGAGCTTTTTGTTTAATATGTCTGGCTGGCACATGGTGGCATTGCAAAAAGCTTGTTAATTCTTTGTATTTGTCCTTTAATTGTTTTATCTTTATTCCCTTTAATTTTGATGTTGCTGTGACAATTCCAGGTAGATGGTTAAGCCTGACAAGTGTACAAATACAATCAGGAGGATCAACACTATAGCAAAGCGGTTTGCATCACAGCAGCAACAGGTGATACCTTCCAAGTAACCCAGTTAGCATCGTTAAGAACAACAGAGTTGCCTTCCACTAGAGGAGATGATTTTAGACACTAGCCCGGTACCAGCCCCTGTGGCAGGAGGAATGAGTGAGAACCTCTTTCGGAGGCAGATGTGAGCTATGGCGAACAGCAGAGCTCTAAGTTCAGATGTGGGCAGCGCTGAGGGAGGTGGTGTAGGATTCCTCTGCAGCCGACCGGTGAGGCAGATTTGCTTTGGTCTGTGGACTGATGCTACATTTGAAGTCTGGACCGTGTTGATGCCCTCCCTCGGTTCCCTCTTCGCGTTACCTGAAGGTCATGAGCTCATTAGTTGTAACTCAGGCTAGATTTGAGACGAAGGGCTGTATAAGGCAAGGCTGAGCACTTGACAGAGCCTGGAGATAACGAAGATGAACTCAGCAAAGCCCTTGCACCCACTGGGCTCCGCAAACCACCCGTGCTGCCCCGGGGGACAGCGTACACCTGTGCCATAAGCACGCAGAGCAGCTTATGAGTCCGAGCCAGGAAACCTCCCGGTATGAACCGTCTCATCATCAGCCATGGGATACCTACCTTTAATACAGTAGAAAGAGTATACAGTTGGGAGCCAGCTTTTTTTCCAAATAAGGGGACCGTAAACAAGATGATCCAAGGCAAGCTCTGGAGATGCAATCACACGGTGCAATGAATGAAAAGTTGCGTGATAAGGTGGTGGTTGCGGATGGCCTGTTGCTGTGGCTTGACCGCTCCTGAGTATTATCTGGCAGGGCTGTCCCCCTTTGCTGCCTCTCTGTTGTTTCCTTGTGGGCTTTGACATGCTCATGCAAATGTGCAGGAATCCTTCTCCTCTGAGACTGCATAAGGATTTGACTCCTGAAATCAGATTATTCCAGCTGGGCTGTTGTTCAGCATTCCTTAGTAGACAATGTTTGATGTTATGGAGTTAAAAAAAAAACAAAAACAAAACACAGCGAAGAAACCACTTAATATCCAATATTATTGAAGCCAGACATTTTTGGAAGGCATATTTTTTGTTAGTCCCTGGCAGGCAGCAGATCAGTACTCTGCCTGAAGTCAGAGCTGGGCTGGGAACAGCGTGGGGTTTGAATGCCAGATGGAGCAACGCTGGACATACATCCTGGCCCTCATTCACATTTGGCCACTAAGTTCTTTTCAAAAAAAAAAAAAAAGCACTCAGTGCTTTTCAAAACATTTGTTATACACTCTGCCAGTAATGTCCTTTGATTTCACGGCAGGGCACATTTTTCATATTTCTAGCCTTTTTGATTCACTTTTTACTTAAAGTGTATTTCACAACAATTTTTGTTAGATTTAATACAGTGAGGGCAGGGAGAAAAAAAAAAAAGAGAGGACATTGAAAGTTCAGCTGGTTCTGTCAGTAGGTAAAATATTGTCTGTGCATACAGATAGTGTAGGCTTTGCTCATTTTATCTCAGCCAAACTTAATTTAAGGAGTCCAGCTTCTCCAGCGTTATCAGGGGCAGCAGCAAGGAGCTGCCTGGGCTGAGCGGTGTAAAGCACAGGATGCAAGGCTCGTCCTTGAAGAGGCGACTTGTTTCTCTGTCTGTACTGCTTGATTACAGATGCTAATAGCAACTTCTCCTCTTACAGGGATCCTCTCCCAGGAGGGATTTAGGGTTTCGATAGCATGGAAAACAAAGCTGAGCTGATTAATAGTCTCATTGTCCTGCTCACACTCAGCAAAAGGGCAATTCCAGGCTGAGGAAAGCTGGAGTAGAAATCCCATAGGAAAGGTTTTCCTGTGGCAGCTTCCACTTCAGCTTTGTTGCTGTGTGAGTTGCGGCTATTTCAAATCACAGAGCTAACTCTAGGCTGAACCTTGGGAGACGAACCTCAAATTTTAATGCTGCTTTGTAGCGGTGTGCAACGGTATGTCAGAAGCTGAAATGACAATAGCTCCAAAAGTAATATTCCTGGCTTTTAAAAAATGTTTCACCCCAAGCACTGGACCAGCTATGGATGCTTTTTCTCCTGTGTGTTTTTGTGCTCTGATGCTGTGCAGAATCAAAGTACCGCAGAGTCTTTGAGTCTTTGGTAGGATGTCTGAGGATTTCTTTTCTCACCCTTCGGTCCCTAGTATCTGAGCTAAAAAGAGTGATGCTGTTATCTGGGAACAAAAGCAGGTTTGTTCTGAGAGGCAAAAGCAGTGCTTGTGTTTTGCAGACTTCTACAAGAAATGTAACATTTCCGTACCAAGATGCACGCACAAGGCAAGTAAAATGGGGAAAAAAAAAAAAAGGGCATGTTTTTATAATGGTAGTGTATAACTTTCACAATAGAGACGTATGATGTTTAGAAATCTGTAAGTGTTTAGGGAGAAGGTTGGAAAGCACCACTTGAGTTTGCTGTGCAATTATTATATACTCTTTCATGTCAGTAACCTGAATTGTCATTGCACATGTAATTAACAGAGTGAAAGTCCCCTATTTTGCAGATAATTGGGATGCATATGTTAAATAGGAAATGACACTTTGGTTTCCTTAAAATGCCTTCTGTTCTCCCTTAAATTGCACTGCCCCTATGATGTTGAGAGCCGACTCAGAAATCAAGGAGTGAGAGGGGCTCACGGACAACAGACAGTTTCTCCCCTTAGCCTCAAAGAGACTTGCACCAGCCTTTGGCATCCTCCTGTTGGAGGGGGAGGCAAGGGGTACCCCTTGCACTGTCTCTTGGCCTCTCTTATTTACTGCAGATTTACTGCCACTGGCTGGCCTATTTCAGTTGCACCTTCGTGGCCGTGCATACTAATCACTCTTGACTTTGACTTTCACTTCACCATATTGAGACAGACACTGTTTGTGGTGCCAAGAGTTTAGGGCTCTGTCATGCGTGGGCTAGCAGGAGGAAATCTTTCATTCAGGGTCCCTCAAGAGCTATACCTCCAGAGCTTCTGGACAACCACGTCTCTCTGGAGGCCTGGTCTCTCCTGATGAGCTGCAGTCGTGGCATTCACGTTTCAGGCTGCTGTGGAGCTGGAGAAGTACACACCAGTTCACCCTGCAGACTGCCATTTTCCCTGCCGGAAACAAGTATCACATGAGTCATTCATCTAAAATTTCCTTTCTTGCAGATTTTTCTTTCATATTGATGCTGGTCTTAGAAGTATGATCAGTTCCTGCCCAGGCTCCTCTTTTACCTAGCATTAAACCACCTTGTCAGTTCCTTGTCATTTTCTGAAAACCTTGTTCCATAACTTCTCCACTTTATATTCCAGTAGTTGTCTTTTAATTTTCATCATTTTTGCCCACTAGTGTCCTAGTGACATTCATAATATAAAGTTATTTAGAGTAATGAAGGCACCGGGACAGAAGGCATCATTGTTCCTATTTCTGCCTTTGCTACTGGCAAGTATGGTGACCTTGTCCTTGGAAGCTTGTCTTTGCATTTCCTCTTCCATGATGTGTTGGGTCTTGATGGTATAAATCTCAAGGAAGTAACTCCAATGGCCTATAAAAGCCAGCCCAGCCTGGGCTTTCTGCCAGAGTGCTGTGTGTTTCCTCATCAGCACTTTGTGAGCAGACTCAGGAGAGGTGTCAGCTGTGGGCCTGCTGCTGCTGGCTACTGCGGGGATGCCATCATCTCCTCTCGAGAGCCGCTGGAGCGGGGCAGGTGTGAGCTTGGCCTTTCCAGATCAGTAAGAACCATTTTGGATGTGACCGTCCTCAGTTCTGCAAGAGTTTTAAAAGCACTCAGCAAAGCATTGTTACTTCCATACACTGCTTTAGCTCCAGCCATGAGCTATGAAATTAGCTCCAGGAAAGATCTGCACCAAGAGTTGTTACCAAAATATCAGCTCAGTGTTACCCATGCCAGTAAAAGTACAATGGGGCAAGCAGTAAGAATTTAAAAGATTGATATTATTATTTTAACCAGCCAATTTACACTGAGTTTGTCTCATTATGCCATCATATAAAATGTGGCATTTTGGCGTGATGTACATGTAGAGACGTGTGTTCCATTGGTACTCCTCAAAATGGGAGGGCAGGTGTTGCAATATAAAGCTGTTGTGTTATCGGAGTTTGTAAGATGCAAAGAAGACCTTATGGTTCCCTTCCAACTATGACCCTATGATACGACAGCAAGCACCTCTTTACAGGTGTGACTGCAATGGCTTTAACTGAGCGGTATCTCTAACTAAAACAGATTAACCAGGGCCTTACTTGAAGTTCACACACAGAGCTGGAGATGCAGACACTAGGAATATGTCCCTTACGAGGATGTTAGCCCCAGCTTATCCCATCGGAGTTATGATTTGTTCCTTGGAGAGGCTTCTCTCTCTTCACTGCCTGTGCTCTGAATTGGGCGTCTCAATTGTGGGGGCACAAATCTGGGTCTTTTTGCCTCAGATACCTATCTGTCTTCTAATCCTTGGGCCACCTGTAACAATTTGCCTCCAACAAAGTACTTTTTGGTTGTCCTTAGGGAGCACTTTCATCTCTCTCTACTAGTCTTTTCTTTTTAGCTGGTTTGTGACTCCTGTGAGTATTGCTGCTGAGTTTGTTACCAAAGGCTCTATTCTGATGTTCCTAATGGCATCTGTGGTGGAAAATACATGCTTAGCCTTCCTGTTATGCTGCTATCCCAAGGATGATGAGATCTGACAGCAGGTATCCAGATGTAACCCGAGCAGAGGTCTCCAGGCTTTTCCAGTATTTCCCCCACGGCACAGACTGCATTTGAGCTTTTGGTGAACTGAATTTTAAGAGCCAAGATCTCACTTGTGAACTGACTCAGCTCGATTCAATCAAAATAAAGGACATGCTGAACTCCATGGAGCTATGATTATTCACTTCTGTGACCAACAAAGGAGTAATTGTGTTTAGAGTGAAATCAAAGAAAAGGTACATAAAGCTTTGTCCTCACATGAAGAAAAGTCCAGGTACTCCAAGAGCCAGTGATGCCAACTCTTGTGATTCTACCAGAAGTTTCAGGTTATAAATAGAAATATGAATATATATAATTTTTCTTAAAGTCCGTAGCACCTGAGATTGTGTGACTGTATGAGAAAATTACCTCTTCTAACTTAAAGTTTGAAGAAAGAAAATAATCCAATTGCACTCTGAAGAAGCCAAGCCAGAAGGCAAGTAGCAGTTCGATGTTTAAAACTAGGAGACAAAGGCTTACTATGATTTTTTTCACAGCAGAGTGGGAATGGAACAATCCACCCAAACTTCCGTCATGGGTCATAGTGGTGGAAATAGCTGCCGTTCCTGTAAGGGAGCTATTGCTTTTGCTATTGCTGTTTGCTATTGCCCCAGGTACCCCCAGGCAGGGCTTCAACTTAAACCAGAACATTGCTTTTCTTACACACTGTCTATTGCAGAACAGTTCAGACTTTCAAAGTTGCAAAGCTTTCATGGTAATTAGCCAATTTATGAAGCAGAATTATGTTTCTTTGTCTTCTTAATTGGCATGTTCTAACCCACTACAGTCGAACTGGTCTGTTACGAAACCAACCTACTAAACAGTGAATGGCTCTGCATAATTACCCAAAAAGAGTATTTTGTGAAATGTTAAGATGCTAGGAGTTTACTTCCCCCATCCACCAATACGTATATAGACGCATATACGTATATGTGTATGTATATTTCCCTTTTAAGGTATTAAGTGTTTATATATGTTGCGTTAAAAGGACTGTAGTTTCGATATTTGTCTGTCAGAGTCCCAGGACTTTCACTGATTTACCATCAGAGTCCCACCAAAGGATTTTCACTGAATCAGATTCACAAATAATCAAAATTAGTTATTTTATTGAGAGCGACAGTGGCAGATTCGAGATTGCCGTTGATAAATTCACTAACTACAATAGCGCTAATTACTTAAGGTTAATATTGCTAGCAAAAATAACGATAGTACAACAACGCAGGGTAACATTCACCAGAGGGTGAAAGGCGCAGCGCTTACCCAGAAAGGCGTCCCTGCCTGGGGTGGAGGGAGAGAACGCAGCCCGTCCACTGGTCCGTCAGGTATCAGGTTTCTTCTCTCCCAATTGAACAGTCATTTTCTCCATCCTTTTATCCCCCAAATTACAAGGTTTCCCTCCCCTAGGTGACGTGTAGTATGATTTGGGTGGAGAGACGAGTGCTATAGTCATATATGTTTAGCATGATCTCTGAAATCTTCCTTAGCATATACAGGGGTGTCAACTTTAATATGCATTTCACAGGTAATAAGGCAAAGGTCCATCACCGGGCATGGCAGCCTCTCAAGGAAACAAAGAGCTACACAAAGTCTCTGTTATCTTGATTTTACTGTCTCTGCTGACGAAAAGCAGGGCTGTCCTGGCTCCCCAAGACTACCCCATCATTTATGTGTCCTGTGATAGCCAGACAAGCCTTCACTCCCCTGGGTTGCACAAGAGATAGCAAAGCCAGTCTTAATTGCTCTTTGTGCACAGAGACTTCACCTCATTGTCCAAATTCCACAATATACGTACAACAAATTTAAGGAGCACAGAGAACAGTGTATGCACAGAAACCTGGCACATTTCCTCATATCTGTCGTGTTGTAGTCAGATGCAGAAACTCGTTTCACTCCTAGTGAATTTTATCATCATTTTATCATACAAAGAAAGGGTAATTCCGATCTTCTGGATGCCAGCTACTTACAATAGAGTTATGCTAAATTAGATAACAAGTTAACCTTCTGCAGTCTCTTGGTATTATTAGAATGATGTTTTAATATGGGAAATAGGGTCTTCCTGACCACGGTGCTCCTCACTGAGCACAGCCTTATACTCAGGACCTTTGAGACACGTCCCTAATTTCTGTCATCCATCCGACACAGGGCAAGGGGGAGCCATTTGGCCAGGCACTCACAAGGCCAACGGCAGTGAATTTGCTTGCTTGAAGAGACTTGATGTGGATTTGGGTGGGCTTTGTGCCCACTTTAAGATCTCACTTGTAGGGGAGAAAAAAAGGAAGGAGACACTAAGTGCTGGGATAAACTGAAGAGCTCCTTTCTGATGAGCTGTTCTGATGCAACGTGTGGTATTTTTTAAAAGCATGCTGCTGTTCTCAGGGGACTGTTCAACAGGACACAAAGACATGCTTTCACTTAAAACTTAAGCAAACTTAACTTGCATCTGCTTCCAAAAAATGCCCAAGTTCAGAACAAGAGTGAGAAAGCAAAAAAATTGCTTGTGTTTTTCTTTTTTTTAATCCTCCCCAAAGTGTCAAACACCTAAGGAAAGGTTAATGATATCAGCTCTGCCTGGCTTGTGTTGAAGAGCATCGCCTGTGCACCTTGCTTCTACCCAAGCATATACTGTTCTGCGGCTCAAGCAGGCAGCCGGGATTCAGCAATTGCAGTCTGTCTCCTTTTGAGGGAAAACCAGATAACAGAGATACAGTTCAGTTCATTTATAGAGACCCTATAGCAAAGGGCCGTTTGCCTGGTCACGGGAGAAACTGGGGACAAAGATACCAATTTTCCCCCCTTTGTTGTTTTGAACCTTAGTTTAAAAGTCTCCCAGGGTCATCCAGCAAGCTTCCGCCTAGTAATTTTGCTGTCCCCTGTGGCTTTTCTATTGTTTCCCCTTTTTGGTCAAAGACTGTCTAGCTGGTTGTAGTTTCGTTTACCCTGAAGAGCAGCCATGTGTTATGCCCCCCAGCTTCAATGCGAGATGCCCAACTCAATGAGGAGCATTCAGAGAAAACACATCATTCCCCCCTTCCCATTCCCCTATTGTATCTGACCTCAGCAGAACTTTCCCGCAGGGATGCCAGCAAAAGTTTGGAAAACGGTTAAGACCACAGGGTGACATAACTTGTACCGCCTGATGCTTTCTCCTTGTTTCCTTCTATTTTCCGTTTGACCTGCATCCATCTGTTGCCACCTGTGCAAGATAACAAGCTGCCTGGGCCACCTCTGGCATTGTTCTGCCCGAGAATGGTTCCTGATGCAATGGGGTCCTGAGCTGTGTGGGGGCTTTTAGGCGCTCTGGGCATATATGGAAATAACAGTGGGGATATTTACCATCCACTTTAGGCCAGGTGAGCTGTCAGAGTGGCCATTACTGACATTTTCAGAGTGGAAGGTTACTCTCTTATTTGGGCACCTGCTGCTACATACAGCCCATTGCAGATGCTAAAGCCTCCATGCACAAACACGTGTCAGATAGATTGCCACTCGAAAGAGGGCATGTACCTTAGAGTGCTAGCTGCTCTGAGGTATAATAAGCGACTATTGGCATGTCATTCTACAGAAATTATTGCTTCCAGGGCCAAGCTGTTGTGTAGATCCTAGCTCTGTTGGTAGCCAGGGGTGACACTTTCCTACCGTCTTCCAGTCGAGCGCCTTGAAGTGCTTTGCAAACAGAGATTACTTGTGCCTCACAGCACCTCCTGAAGCACATCATATTAACTGCTGCCAGATAAGCAATGGCACAAAAAGGAAAGGAAAGAAAAAAAAAGCTGGTGCTATTAGCTGCCCAACCCAGAGTAGGAAAAGTCTGGTTTTCACTGCTGTGCTGAATTTGTTTGGGCTGGGGCTGCTCGCCACATCTATGGTGTCCCCAAACAGAGCCACCACAAATGAGCAGCTGTTTCTGCAAGAGCTAGGGGTCTCACCTCATTCTACTTGAAGACTTGAAGTCAATCACCAGCTGAAAAAAGAGCCCAAAGCCCTTGCTCAGCTCCGTCGAGCTTCTGGACTGTGCCTGAATATGATGTTCTCATAGCTCCACGTGGGTGCTGAGACATCTGTTACCATTTATTTCTGTAGCAACAAAGCTGGGGCAATTTCCAGCAAACAAGAAAAGGGAAAAAGACATCTCTCTCTCAATCTTTTAGGATGACTGTCACAAGAGAATAAGGTACATACAACACACATTCTTTTACAGGAAACTTTTTGTTAAGATTTCAGGTGACAGCAATAGATAAGGAAGAGCTCAGATGAGAAAGGTAATGGGCTGAAGGCTTGCCTGGAAACTGGTATGAACAATGGAAGTGAGTAAAACAAGGTTATTTCCATAGTTACATGGAGAATTATACGTAAACAAAAGCTGAACAACCTTTATCTCATGGTATTTACAGCAGGGTCTGATGTTTCCATCTACCTGGACTCCAAGAGGGTCATTTTCCCTTGATGCCATTTGGTGCCTTGGTTAGTGTCTGGGAGAGTCTTGTTTAGAGCAGGTTTTATGGGCCTGAATGGAGCAGGACAACTTGCTGCCCCAGGGAGGGCAGCCTCACGTGTCCCTGTCCCTTCAGCATCATCCCATCTACACCCCAGCAGGTCATCCCCTTCTCCTACACCTATGCATATGTTGCAAGAAGAGTTCAGTCAACGTAACTTAACCAACACTCTCTCCCAAGAAAAGTTTGGACCAGTTTTGCCTCACACAGCATCCTAGAGGCTTAGAGCTTACAACTGCAGTGTCTGGAGATGTCCCACTGTACCCTGGAGCGTGGAGAGATGTATTGGATAAGCACGAGTCCAACTGTTTGCAGCACCGTCTCCTTTGTAGCGAACACTAGAAAAATCTAGCCGAGAGGCAGCCATCAGTTGGAATCGATTGCTACTAACTCTGACTTCAAAGGTGGCAATTTTGGGAGATGTCCTAAGGCTTTTGTGCTGGTTTTGGCTGCGATAGAGTTAATTTTCTTTGTAGTACCTAGTATAGGGCTATGTTTTGGATTTGTGCTGGAAACAGTGTTGATAATATGGAAATGTTTTCATTATTGTTGAGCAGTGCTTACACAGAGTCAAGGCCTTTTCTGCTCCTCACACACTCCGCCAGTGAGTAGGCTGGGGGTGCACAAAAAGTTGGGAGGGGACACAACCAGGGCAGCTGACCCCAGCTGACCACAGGGCTATTCCATACCATGTGATGTCATGCTCAGTATAGAAACTGGGGGAAGGAGAAGGAAGGGGCGGACATTCGGAGTGATGGCATTTGTCTTCCCAAGTAAACATTATGCGTGATGGAGCCCTGCTTTCCTGGAGATGGCTGAACACCTGCCTGATGGGAAGCGGTGAATTAATTCCTTATTTTGCTTTGCTTGCGTGCGTGGCTTTTGCTTACCTAATAAACTGTCCTTACCTCAACCCATGAGTTTTCTCATTTTACTCTTTGGATTCTCTCCCCATCCCGCCATGGGGGCAGCGAGCGAGCGGCTGCGTGGTGCTTAGTTGCTGTCTGGGGTTAAACCATGACAGCTTTGCAATGCGATATTCAGACGAGGATTTGGCAAAGCATCATTCTTCTCCCTGTCACAATCTATCCATCTCCCAGATGACAGGATATTTACCTACTAAACAGAGGTATGCTGCAGATTTTTTCCCTCTGTCTGCTCATTCTGCATTTTTTTTTTTTTTGCGGGGAGGGGGGGAACCGGAAAAAACCCACAGAAGATAACATAATATTTCTAAAGTGCTTTGAGTTGGCCTCTGTTCAGTCCCTCAGTCCTTCACACAAGCGGGTAAGGGTTCCCATGAACGTGGGGAACGGCTCTGCTGGGTCTGAATACCGTAGTCACAAATGGAGTGGGGCACTCAGCAAATTTAGCAGATCTGAGGAACACACACGCTTTATAACAATTCAGTCGCCCATGTGCAGAAAGAAAACAAAAACCCACATTGCTGATTGCACAGCATAAATAGCAAAGGGCAAATGTTATATAAAAAAATGCTGAAGTATACACACCATTGGTGTGGTACTGTCAGCAGAGAAATGCTTCCAAAGTTAGTTAGCTTACAAACGGAGTTAAAGGACAAAAGGTTTGCATTAATTGCTGCACCAATTAGCTGCATCAGGCAAATGCAACATTAATCGTAAAGGTAAAACGCTGCAGGAGCCCCATACTTTTTGGGGGAAAAAAAAGCTGTGCTTTTCACTTTTGATGGGTCTGTTTTGCTAACGGCAAAGATCCTAATCCTTTATGGGACTTCTGTTTGGCAGTATACAACTGATATGGAATATCTGCAAAAAATACTCAAGAGAGGCAAAAAAGTAAAATAGTAGTAAAATAAGTAGTTTCCAGAAAAGGTTTCTAGTTTGGTTTTTTTGTTTGTTTGTTTGCTTTCCTGTTTTGTCCTCTTTTCTGCACCCTCAGTTGCGTAAGAGTTACTCAGAAACAATGACAAGAAAATGCTCTCTGAACACTTCAAATGATCGTGTAATACACTGAGGGGGAAGTGCAGCACTAATTCAGTCCCGTATTTTAAACACCCAACACTACGCAATCATCTCGTCTTGGTCCCCTCCCAACACCTGCGTGGGCTAAGCAAAAATATATGACTGACATGAAAGTCAGGTTACTGTTCTGGAGTTATAAAATGACAGAGAAGGAAGAGAAAAGGGGAATCCACTTATGATGAAGCCGTTGCCAATCCACGCAAGGGGATAAAGATTTTTGTAGAATCCCCCTTTTTTTTTTCCCTTTCTTTTGAATTATCCAAAGACACGAGACAGCCCCAGCTTTCATTTTGAAGGGGCAGTTTCCAGCCCCAGAGTCGCTCCCTCCCTCTGCAAGGGGAAAAGAAACAAAACTAACAATTGCCCAGATAAGCTCACGGAGAGCCAAACCAAGGGAGACAACAGAAAACAGCCTTAACAAAATTGCACTATTTCAAGAACAGCAGAATGCTTAATGACTTCAAACACCAGGAGCTGATCACGCTACCAAGAAGATTAAAAAGTCCTGCTGGGTTGCTACACCCCAACTTACAGCACCTTCCCTGCTCATATACCAATTGTTCCATAACCCTACTGAAAACACTCCACAACCTTATTTTCCTTAAAAACAAAAAGTCCTTTTATACCAAGCCTGCATATCCTCCGGGGTGACTCAGCTGCCCACAGTTCTGCAAGACTGCTGCTTAGATGTGGGTGCCATGAGGAGAAATCCCTTTAAAAAGGAAACATCCCCATAAAGCAAGTGGTTAGAAAAAAGGCAGGTGTATAAAAGTTTGACTCATAAGTGCTTCACCTTATTGGTCTATGCTATAGTTAGAAAGGAAGATAGCAGGTTTTAGAGAGGCCAGCTCTTAAAAATAGCCAGGGGTGTAGGCTTGAACATTGTCTGACAGCCCAGCTCTGCAGAGAGCTTGCAGCATGAGTGCTGCCCCTTATTCCCTGTCTTTCTTTATTCCTTTCACAGTTTAACAGACTCTAACTTCTAAAGAAAGTATTTCCGAGGTGTTTCCAGGTGTGGTGCACAAACGAAGAAGCAGGCAAACGAAAACTCACGGAACGGAGCCCATGCAGTCCGCCTATGGGGTCTGCTTTTTGATATTACAGTGTTTAAACAAGGTCAGGATGCAAGAGGAGGTTGAAAAGGACTTGGCATCCTTGACTGATATCTACTTTTACACTATACCAGATAAACGGTTATAAGAAATATATGTCCTTATTCATAAGAATGAGTCATTTTCCAACTATCTCAGATTAGTAAGAAGCTTCCTCGATTGACATGTGTCTTCAAAGCCACCTTTTTTTGTACTTGAAAAGTTTGTCAATGACTGCCTTCAGAGAAAGCCTTCGGGAAAATCGGTTTTCAAACAGGGATCTGTAGCTCTGTGTCTGGATGTGCACATATGTATGTGGGTGTGTCAACAACTAAAAGAAGCAAGCACATGAAGGCTCTTTTTTTGGCTTATTCATGGAAAAGGGTTAATACTGTCACTGACTCTTTTTACTTGTTTGCGTATTGAAAAAGTTTGGAAGCTGCAAGGACTCTAAGCCAATCTGATCTTCCTTTAGTGTTCCCAGGTGGGCCAGGATTTTAGAAAAAAAAAATAATTGGTAAGACAATTCATTTGTGGAAAGGTCCCCTAGGAATAAAGCCAGAGCAGGAAGAGGCGATGGAGATGTACATAGACAGCTGGCAGCATAGTGGCTTTGTATTCTGCCCATCAGATGTTCAGTGCTGAGCTCAAGGTTTTTTAAAGTAGCTTTTATTCCTAGCCAGGCATCTTGAGGTCTGCACAGGGCCAATTCATAATCATGTTTTGTCCTCTGATGCCAGTTTCTCCTTTGGTGCCAATCCGTAAGCGCACATGCTTCCCGTGAGGGGTACTCAGGCTGTTGAGGAGCTTCAGGAAGAGAGTGAGTCGTATATGGAAGGCAAAGATAAAACAAAAAAATGAGTATTCCACTTACATAGCAAGCTTGCATCAACTTTTTCTTTCCTCTTGATTAGTGTATTCATAGCTTGGAAGCATTCAACACAAAAGCAGTGCAAATGAATGGATAGTAATACCCGGCATAGCATGGGAGGCCTGTTCTATAGTTTAATGCTTACACCAGAAATACTCTGAGGAGCACTGCTTCACATGTAAAGCTTGCAGTGAGTGGTAGTCTCTTTTATTAAATTACCAGGGGAAAAAAAGAAAAGTTTTCAGGCACAAGGGCTTCAACGACGATTGCTGGGTTAAATGCATGTTAAGAACTCTCTCTTTGGGGTTTGTGGGCTTTATGTAATTAACAGACAGAGGTACCTGAAACGCAGGTGGCCAAGGTAGTCATATAGAAAAGATGTGAAACGATTCCTAAGCGGATCATAATAAAATACTCACTTCCACCACTTGGTATTCCTGGCAGATGAATGGTAGCTGGTGTTACCAGGAGCATTTCCCCTCTTTGACATGCTCTCTTTGCCCAAGGAGAGTATAAATAACAAAAGCAAGTAAAAAGTAATAACCAAGCAATACTAGTTTCCCCTGCTTTATACAGCTATAGCTGTGTGCGAATGCCTGTGTTTTCAGAAAGAACAGCCATTCCCCAAATGTTTGTGTGAAGAACAGAATCAAAGTGTAATTTGTGTTGGTGGAAGGGATGTCTGGAACTCCTTTAGTCCAGCCTCCTGCCTAACCCAGGGTGACTTCTGCAGTTAGAGCGGGATGCTTACGGCCGTGTCCAGTCAAATTCTGAGCAGTTCAAAGGCCAGAGATTTCACAGCCTCACTGTGCACCTCTGAGAGCCTGACTCTGCCTTCTCACCCATGAAGTAGTGGAGGGTACAGACGGGTCTCCTCTGTCTTCATCTGTACCTCTTCTCTGAAGACAGGCTGAGAGAGTTGGGGTTGTTCAGCCTGGAGAAGAGAGCCTTTAAAGAAACCTTATGGTGCCCTTTCAGTACTTAAAGGGGGCCTAGAGAAAAGGTAGGGAGGGACTCTATCAGGGAGTGTAGTGATAGGACGAGGGGTAACAGTTTCAAACTGGAAGATGATAGATTTAGATTAGATATTAGTAAGAAATTCTTTACTCTGAGGTGGTGAGACACTGGAACAGGTTGCCCAGAGAAGTTGTGGATGCCCCATCCCTGGAAGTGTTCAAGGCCAGGCTGGATGGGCCTTTGAGCAGCCTGGTCTAGTGGGAGGTGTCCCTGCCCATAGCAGGGGGGTTGGAACTAGATGATCTTTAAGGTCCCTTCCAACTCAAACCATTCTATGGTTCTATGATCTCCCCAGAGATGTCTACAGGCTGCATAAACTCAGCGCCTTCAGGCTCTCCTCATACACGTTACACTCCAGGCCCCTATCCATCTTGGTGTCGCCTCCATTTGTCTCTAGCCAGTTGGCCAATGGCTTGTCAATCCATTTCTGTCAAACAGAATGAGTGCAAACCTGGACACAGATCTCGATCATTCAGAGCAGGTGTATGAAGCTTTGTAATCAGGAGAGGATTAACCTCCCTGCAAATGTTGTGAGTGCCCTCATTTGAGGTGTTCCAGCTGCTGTACTCAGCTGGCAGTGTTCAGACAGCCCTGCTAAACCTGTGTGGTCACACCAGGGCACTCACAAGATCTAAACTGATTTTAATTTCTGCCTCTGCTATGCATATTGCATGAGGAAGTTGCGGTTAGAGGTGTAGCATTCATGTCCCCATCTAAACTTGGGGTGGGACCTACAATTGAGTTTTAGGTCAAAGACAGTTTAAATAGTGATTATGTCACAGACTTCCTTTGCATTGACCAAATTAAAAACAAAAAAAACCATCAACAACGCTCTAATAATTCCCTCTTTGATCTATACGCATTATACTTTTATTCGTGATACATAATTTCCCCCTTATTATCTCCATTTGCTGGAAACCTTCGCCCAGTCTTGGGCCTGGGTCTCTCCCAGCATTAGCCCAAAATGCTTCTACCTCCATTTCTTGGAAGCGCAAGGGAGGAGCATTTTTGGGTGCAGGGGAGACTCGATTCAGAGCTGATGGACTTGCAGCTGTGGTCATCGGGGACGAAAGGGCTCTGGGAGATTTGCTAAGGTGTCACGCTTTACCATTTGGCACATTCATTGGAATCTGGTGCTTCACTTGGCGCAAAAGGGGATGACAAATGATTCGTCTAGGACCCTCTGGGCTGAGCTGCTGATTTTTGGAAAGTTTTGCAGCACTGTGTAGCAATTCAGCAAGCTGGGAAGCTATGAAGCTTCTGGAGGTTTAAAAAGCCACATCGTATTTATTCTTGAATGAGATGTCCAGTTTCGCCTGCCTGATTTACTATGCTGGCAAAATAAACCGTGCTATTAATAAACTGTACTATAAACTGCGCTGAAATGTAATGAGTCAGTCCTTAACTAGTTTTCAGTAGAGAAATGTTTAGGATTCGCCTAACAACTTAAACATAATACAGTTTTTAACCGTACAGCTGTGCGGGAGGCACTAGTCTGAAAAAAGGGAGGTGAGAATGCATGTTTTCACAAAGAATGAATGAAAGCTTTCCAGAATTCAGACTGAAATTATATGTCACTCCTGAAATTGTCACTGCCCAGTTTTTCATCGTATTCGCAAGTGGGACACAAGGATCTCAAATGTTTCTCAGGAACATTTTCTCTCTGAACGACATTCATTCCTACCCTTTTCCAGATGCTGCATGTTGACGCCAGGGAGAAAAAAAAAGGGTGCCCTCTTTTTCTTGAAGCCTTTTGGTTTCAAAATTTGTCCCCGTGCAAGTGTGCATGTGTATCGCCAACATCTGTCGGCCAAGTTAAGAAACATGGCCTTGTCAGGCGGGAGCTGTGTTCAGTTGTGTCTTTTAATGCTAAAAGCAACAGCTGATAGCAAAATTTGGATCTTCCTCTTGCTCAGCAATCCTGAATCCAGATCCGTGGCGTGGTGTTAGGGTATTTCTCCAAAGAAAGCCAAGCAGAAACTCCACTGCCGGCATCACCAGGCATCACTGCCTCGTTCACCGTGTTCATCCCAGTATATCTGTACTACATTTTCCAGACCTTTGAGGCTACAGGTCCCTGTAGACGAGCTGTGCTTACTTAAGGGGTGCGAGTTCATGCCAAGGGACAGCATGGAAAGCCAGGCTGTGTCCCTACGGCAGCAGGCATGGCCTGGGAGGAAATTCAGTCCCAAGGCTGCACTGGCAAAGCTTGCATGAGAAAAACTTGCATGAGCTGGTATCAGCAGGATAAATATCTGATCTACTTTTAGTCACAAACAAGTCTCATTCTTGTGTGTTGTAAATAAATAGATTGCGGAGGAAGCTGGATAAGCAGGCAGCAAAACTGTCTTCCAGGCTCCCTCGTTAAAGACATGTGAAAGTCAATAATATCACACGATTGGTCATCGAAGCCCATTAATCCTTCTCTGTCTGAAGAGCATACCAAACATTTCGGAAGAAGAGTTAAGAGAGCATGTAGGAAACCAGTGGGCCTGTCACGTGCCTATCTGTTAACGGGTTTCACCCGTTCCAAAGAACAAATGTTTAAGTTTTTTCTTTCGAAGTCTTTCTGGAAGTTGTGAAAGTTCCTACAGGTCCCTAATACCTTGTTTAATTATCTGTTGAGCAGGTAAATAAACAAGGTGTTAGACACCTGTAGGAACATCTTTTTGAAATAATTTTAAGTCTCCTGCTTGTCACTTCATTGTGTTACAAGAAACAAGAAAAACAAGCACCCAACCTGCCTTTGCTGTATCATCTATTGATTTGAATAGCTTGAATCCTCTGATTCCTCCTTCTGTCAAGAGTCGGCCAGGCTTCTCTCTATTTGTAATGCCTGCCATTCATTTATTATATCTATTTCCTTTAAGGCAAGTCCTGGAGCCACAAATAAATAAATAAATACATAAATTCCAGTCATTGCTAAAACCAATGGGCAGATGTGTTTATGGCCAGGCTCAGCCAAAGCACTTTCCAAAGCACAAAGACTGCAAGCGATAAAGACCCATCCCTAGGTACGCAGCGCAGAAGAGCCAGGTCCTGTTTGCTGTGGGTTTTCTCTGTTGGTGCGGAGGTGCAGAGCTGCAGCAGCTTTTGCAGCTTGAGGCACGAGCCTGGCGTTGGTCAGGCCAAAAGGAGCACGCACAAAAAACCCCAGACCTTGGGCCCTGAGTTTCCTGGAGCTGAGTAAGGGAGACATTCTCCGATGTAGAATATCTACTCTACGCCTATATACCTATTCTGAAATGAACAAGTTTAGGTTAAAGAGTAAATGCTTCATGCTACACTGTCAGACTACCTCAGCAACAACCCCAATAACTCACATGAGTCTTTGGCCCCTTTTAATATTTAGAGGTAAGATCATCAGAGCACAAACATCCATAAAGAATGAGGAAAAAGTTTGTGCCGTTATGAGGCATCATATTTTCAAAACTCTTTCTAGACACAATCTGTATAAGCAGTACAATTCAGTTTGCATTTTATGGCTGTTATTGCACAGTGCTTTGAGGTTGGGTTTGGGGTGTTCTTGGGTAAGGCAGGAGAAAGGATCGAACATTTTGAACACGGCTTTCAGAAAGGAGGAAGGAAAGCACCGTACTTGGGAAAATGGCTCCAGGCAGGGATGAGAAACCGCCTTGTCAATGAAGTCCGGATCGATTGTGCCATGCTTCTGCGGATATCACAGAGCAATCTTAAACTCCAGACCTGGGTTTCTCATTTCATTTGCACAATAAAGGCATGGTTTGAATTCTCCATGTCGTTCTACAGGTGGGAAAGGGAGAGCTTCTTACACAGTGATGAGTCATTCCAACCCCTGGCTGACCTGACTGGGTCGCACAGAAAATCTTCTCCCCCCATGTAAAAGGATTTCAGCCCCATCTGTGCTCACCGTGACTAATTTGCGTCCTTAGAGGATGGCCCTTCGGGGTCCTGGATGCCCAGGATTTTCCCCTTTAATTCAGATTATAGTAGCTAGGAATGGCTGCTACTTAATGAGGTGTACGCTGACCTCTAGTGGCAACCGCCCCCCCCCCCCCCCCAACTCCTACATCTATTTCACTACAGGTTAGAAACCTGAGCTTTTCCCTTACAGAGAGGTGACGGCAAACTAGAGAGCAGAGGGCTGGACAGAAATTTCTGCCCCAAAAAATCCCTAAAAAGTGGACCTGATAATTTGTTTGTGGAAAGCTGTCCAGCCACTATGAAGAAAAATACAATGAGCAGTTCTGGATGTATTAATTCCCCTACTAAACCTTTATTTTGTTTGTCTATATAGTGATAGTGGTGGATTGTAACGATGCCACCTACAATAAAATACAACTTCGGATGTAGTTATTGGAGATATATTACAAGAGCTCTTGGTCAATGCCCTCATCGGCGTCAGAAGCGATTGCTGATTCATTGACATTTTTCCTGCCAACAGCTTGACTGCGACACATTTTGAGGTGAAGGAATAAATGAGCAACCTAACGTCTTTCACAGAGAGGTTGCTCTCAGCCATGGCTCTGTCTGCGTCTGATATGACACAGCGCAACAGCATGTGAAGGAACCAGGTTTTCAAGGACGCGAGTTGTCGACACCTTAATCTCGTGCTCTGTGCCAGGGCTCACCCCCTGGTGCGCATCCTCTGTCCTGCTGGCCGTAGGGTCCTGGTCTTGGTCAGCGTGAACCTGACTTCAGGTGTCCACATCTGAATTTTTATTTGCTTGTATGTATGTGTATACAGATTATATTTAAATGATATCGTTTCATCAATTAATTTATTGTAAAAATTAATAATGTAACATTTAATATTATAAAGAAATTGAGGCCCGAGGCAAGTTCATGGAACAGGAGAGACGAGAGCACTTCCCCTGGGATTTCTTGGTACCTGGTTTCCAGTCAGAGGAGCCGGTCTGTGCTGGGGGCTGTGCTGGGAGAGGGCAGGGTGCAGGGGCAGCGCACCCCTCAGCTCCCTTTGCTCCAAGAGCTGCTGTGGCAGACAGACACAGGGAGCAGCGCAGCAACCCCTGCCCACTTCCCCAAGTCTCTGGAGGAGCCGAGCCCACAGGGAGAGGTCAGAGTAAACAGACAGTCTAAACCAGAGACAGGTGGGCTCTCTATCCCACCTCTGGTCTGGGGAATGAACGTGACCGGATTTTAGCAGTTGGTGACAGCAGCCCCTCACTTCCTGGGTGCAGGTGTGGAGCTTGTGCAGCAGCACTCCCGCTAGGTCCAGGTCCACTTCAGTCGATGATCAGAGCCTGCTCTTCCACAGGCTGCCAGTTTCTGTGCTGGTGAAAGCCGGCCGTGGTATTATGACCACTGATCATGCTTATTTAATGGACTTCATTATTTGTTATACCTTATTCTCAAAGTTCCCTGTAATCCACAGGGAACTGTTTTCAGGCTTTACCTGCCCGTATTCCTTGCCCTGTGTTTGAAGCTGTGCAACATTCTTAAACACAGTGTTGTCTTAACACCTACCTGGAGGGAATCTGAGGAGTCTGCTGGAAAACCGAAAAAGAAACATATCCTACAAACCTATTCTTTGCTGCCTAATGCATGCTCTTTACTCCTAACTCCTATTCTGGAGTCCCGCTGCAACCCAGCCTGGTGGACAGGCCGTGCTGTACTCCCTCTCCTAGAAGTTACCAGGAGTGCTGGAAGAATGGTGATAATAAGTGAGGTCAGGACAGTTTCTAGGAGAGCCATGACTGTCTCCATATGGAGAAAACGATTTCTGTTTGCTGGGGTTTACAAACAAGTTGTCTCTAGGTCTTTGAGACTCCATTCATTTTCATCGAGGATGTGCTGGCTACTGAAAAACACCATGAAGGGACAGACATTAAAGTGTGTGGTAATGACTCTGGAAGTTCGTTCTAGAAACGTTATCAGCTGGCTTCTGAACAGCTTCAACTTCAAATTGTTCAAAAGATGCTTGTAAGTAATTTACTGAAAACTTGTCAGCCTCCTGAATCGTTAAAAGCAAGTTAAGAGAAGCATAAGTGGAAAAGTTAGCGGGCCCTTTGTACTCGCACCAAAGACCCAGGAATCGAAAGAAAGGTCATATAAATCATGTGCACATCGTATTTTTCTGAAGTAGTTTTTATGCAATTAAAGTGCTTGCTGCAAGTCTACCAAGAGCACCACTAGATGGTGGTAACAACGCAATTTCTTGGTGATTTTTTGTTTTGTTTGGGTTTTTGTTGTTGTTATTGTCTGTTTGTTCTTTGTGGGTTTTTTTGTTTTGTTTTCTTTTATTTTCTTTCTCTTTTCTTCTTTTTCTTTGAGGAAAGATTTGACGATTTTATGTGTTCATGGCACCGCGTGAACAGTTTGTTAAATGGTGATGAAACACCCACCAGGCTTCAGATGTGAATCGGAAACCACAGGCTCACAGTCCAGCAGTGGGAAAGAATGTGGCTCCCCCAGAAAAAGCCACAAACAGCTCAGTTAAAGAAACTAGAGATAGAGTAGATATTGCTAATTACAGAGCAGCTGACTGTAAAGCTGACTGTTTACTTGCTTGTTACAGATTTACTTTTTAAATGCCTTCTGTATTTAAAGGCTGAAGGTTTAGATTCATTGTTAAATTCCCACTTTTGCACTGGTACCCATATTCACGTCGGCACCCAGGCGTTGTAAGGTTCATGCTGCAGCAGCTTCAGCTGGTGTAAAGTTTAAAACCTGAAAGCCCAACCGAATTACTTTTTTTTAAAAAAAAATGAAATTAAATAAAATATATTATAGAGGATAAGATAAGGATCTCTCTTACTGTTTGCTTGAGTGGGTTTTAGTCTGCAGCTTTGGGCCATAAGACTGCTGCTAGGCATTGGCTCAGTTCCAAAGGAACAAAATTGAAGCTAATGTAGGCTCAAATGTATCTTGACCAATCCCCTGGTCTTGCATTCCCCAACAGTTAAGGTTTTTCATACAGAAAACTCACCGAATCAAGAAAATGAATCTGTGTTCATTGGAGCAACGTCCAGTCATTGTACTGCACAAGTACTTTCTTCACCTTTGCAGCCACGTCCTTGCCCGGGCAGCACGCCAACAACCATAGCGCAACCGGGCTTTACAGACACAAAAAAATCACAGTGGGATGTAAAATTTGAACACCCTCCGTGTGTGTCTAAATTAGCATATATATCTGCCGGTATAAGCACTTCAGCTGGTGTAACTACTTATGTGTTCATTCCACTTAGCAGTGAATTCGATGTTTTAGCTAAAAGCATATGAAAATAAAGGGAGCTACGCTGATATATGCCCAATGGTAATCTGTGTTGAAGACTTACTTGATTATTGTACTTGCAAAATGAACCCTGGAAAAGAACCACTTCCATATTCTGCAATCTTTACTACTCCAGTTCTTAAATTTATGAAGCCTTCCAAGACTCACTTGGTAAGGTGAGTGCATTTCTCCCACAATATAAAAGCTATATTCTATTTTATGGTATCAGATAAAATACATGACTACAGAAATAACCATATACAACAAATACAGTTTTAAACAGTAGGAGGCTTTTTTTTCCCAGTTTGAGGGAAATCGTTCCCTGCCCCATGCACTTCATAGTTTTGTAATTGTGGGATACGTTGCATTAGCGTTCAATTGTTTTATTGTCATGAATCTTACATTACTGGGTGTGCAATGGTTCCTCAATGTTGTGATTTACTGGACCCGGGTGGCCTGCCACCACAACTGATCACCAACTAGCCAAAAGTTATATGCTAGGAAAATAGCAGTCTTCTCACGTGTGCCTTTTTTGCCCTTTTCCTCCATTTTTTTCTCCAGCCTGGTTCCAGTGAAAACAAGCTTCAAAAAAGTGAGCGTACGTCGGGGTTGAGTTTGAGACCTGAAAAATCCGAGCTACTCGTCAGAAACCGAGCTGAAGCAGCGATGAGTCAGGCCCTTATTTTGTGTGCTCGGTAGCAAAGCCCGAGCAGCCATGCTGTTTGCAGGCGTGACTAAGAACAGCTGTGCAAATCGGTCACTGCGTTGCGCTGAGGCACCAGGATATTCCGTTTAATCCTTCCCATTAGTAAAAAAATCCACCCAGAAGAGGTCAAGAAGCTGCAAAAGACGCAAAGCCTCCCCTCTCTGATGCATTCTTTGTGGTCTATTTTTACAGAGATCTCTCTTAGTTCAAACTGTCCTGAGATTAATGGTTCAGGGAGGGTTAGCCAGCCTTCCCGGCCATGGAAAAGTAATCACGCCACTCAGCACAACAAATTGATAAGGTGCTGGGCAAAGTGCTCTTTCGTCTTCTGGCAGCCTGGGTCCCAAGCCTGTGTCCAACGCACTTGGAGGATGCCACAGGAATTCAGTCGAGTGTAAATATCTGCCACAAAACATCTCCCAATAACGTCAAAGCAAACTTACTCAAAGGAAACGAGCCCTTCCTCTAAATACCACCGAAAAAGCCATTTTATTAGCTGACAGCGGTATTAAACATTGTTTTCCTAGAACATTTGCACCACAGCTAGTAACAAATAAGCCAGAGTACACTGAAGCTTTATCATTTGTCATTGCATTTGTCAGGTAAATTAGGGTTTTGCTCAACAACAGCGGCTCTACAAGCTGACAGAGTGTTTGCAGGTTTGACAACCATGGAGGGAGGGCCCATCCCTGTGGGAGATACGAGGTTGTGGGGGCACAGCACCCAGGTATGGGTGGGCAGCGCGGGAGCCCTCAGCAGGGTCCCTGCACCCCTTTGGCGATGAAGTCGGGCGGCGCAGTGAGGCCGGTGCCCGCTGGCTTGTGCCGATCCTGCTCTGTCGCACCCATCCTGGAGCTGCTCAGGCTGATAAACCGGGCAGAGAAGTCCCCCTCTCTCCTGCCCTTTTAGAGAAAGTCCCCCTTTCTATTTAGCTCGCTGTGCTGCTGGATGAGCTGATGCAGAAAGCGATTCATTCAGCTCAAGCCACTGTGTGTCATTTTGCCCTGACTCTGACTAGCATGGGAAGTAGAAAGCATGGGTTTAATTACCTTGTCTCTCTGTAGATTTTATTCAAAACCCTCAGATCCAGGCTTTAACTCTTTGGGCACCTAATGATGTTGGTAGGCAAGTAGCGAGCGTTTAAAAACCCCAAATCTGCCTCGCTGCTTCATGAGTGAATCTGAGCCTGAACTCAGGTTGTCAAAGATAAAAGAGAGGGTTTGAATTTCCTGTTAATCAGTTCACACGGCTGCCGCTGAAACCATTGGTGGAAAAGGATAGTTATTACTTGCAAAATCCTCACTCCTTGTTTCTGGCATTTCAGGAGCACAAACCGCAGCATCCTTCCTGGAGACCTCTGCTTCAGATGCCCCATGGCACCTGGATGTTGGGAATCATTAGGAAAGGAAAACTAAGGAAAACAGAGAGCATCATGGTCTCCCTCTATGGGTCCATGGTGTACCTTGAATACTGTATTCAGTTCTGGTCCTCCTAGTTCAGAAAAGGCATGGTAGAACTGAAAGAAACACAACAAAGGTGATCAGTAAAGTGGAAGGAGTAAATGAGGTAGGATCCCCGAGCCTGGAAAAGCGGTATCTGAAGGAGCACGTGACAGATGTTTAGAAGATAAGGGGGCCCACAAGAAACCTGGTGAGGGACTTTTTAGGATGTCGGGTAATGGTAGGACTAGAGGGAATGGATTAAAACTAGAGATGGGACGATTCAGACTGGACGTTAGGAAGAAGTTCTACACCGTGAGGGTGGTGAGACACTGGAACAGGTTGCCCAGAGAGGTGGTGGAAGCCCCATCCCTGGAAGTGTTCAAGGCCAGGCTGGATGGGGCTCTGAGCAACCAGATCTAGTGGGAGGTGTCCCTGCCCATGGCAGGGGGATTGGAACTAGATGATCTTTAAGGTCCCTTCCAACCCTAACAATTCTATGATTCTATGATTCTAAGATGTGTGTTGGCTTCTCACTCTATCTAATGCAAGCTAATGGGCATCACTTCAAACTGTCAGAGGAGGTTCAGAACAAGCAAACAGATGTGAGAAAGGATGAGAGAGCTGGGACTGTTCAGCCTAGAGAAGAGAAGGCTTGGTGGGGGGGATCTTATCAATGTATATAAATACCTGAAGGGAGGGTGCAAAGAGGATGAAGCCAGCTCTTTTCAGTGGTGACCAGTGAAGGATCAGGGGCAATGCACCCAAACTAAAATGCAGGAGGTTCTGTCTGAACATCAGGAAACACTTTTTCACTGTGAGGGTGACCAAGCACTAGAAGAGGTTGCCCAGGGAGGCTGTGGAGCTTCCATCCTTGGGGACATTCAAAAGCCATCCAGACACAACCCTGGGCAACTGGCTCTAGGTGGTCCTGTTTGAGCAGTGGGGTTGGACAAGATGACTTCCCGAGGTCACTTCCAACCTCAATCATTCTGTGACTATATGATCCATCACACAAAATATACTTAAGCTGTCATTCCTCGCTGCACCATCTGGTGGATGCTATCAATGTACACATATTCAAAAAGTGATTTAACAAATTCAGAGAACAAAAATCCATAAAAGATTGGGGTTGTGAGACCACACCTGTGCCTCAGAAGGCCTTTGGACAGCAAAATGTAAATGCTGGTAGAGCTTCCTGGGGGCGCATACTGTTACCTGCTCCCTGCACACTCTTTATCGGTCACTTCAGGACATTTTTCTGTGGAAAAGGGCCGCTGTGCTACTGGGTGATAAACAGGAAGAGTATGGATCTGTCTCCCAGCTCAACAAAACCTTTTAATGGCAAGTCCTCACAGCAAGCATCTCTTGCATTAAGCCATTAAGAAGAGATATCACATTTGATCATAACTAAACCTCCTCTAACTTACTGAGTTAGAGGAACGTTTGGTCTGATTGAGTACATATGCCCTTTTGTTCTTATACGGTGTCCTTATGTTTTGTTACTCAAAGCTTCTGGGTGCCCAAGCTATGTCCAAATTCATAGCAGGACAGGATAAACAGAAAAGCAGACTGAGGAAACACTGCAAGCCTTACCAAATGCTGAGATCAGTAGGGACAAAACCCAAATGCCATCTGACACTACGATAGGACAAAAATGATCCACAGATAGAGGAATAGGGGTGCAGTAAGGAGCGGCAAGGAGCTACAGTTGTATTGGTATGTGACAGTCATGAGACCAACATGGGAATAAGTAAGAGATTTATAGTGTTTGCTCTTTAAAAAGAAGGCTGAAAATCTGGGGTCATTGAAGGAGTGTCACAAAAACTGACGCAGTGCTACAGAAAATGGGGAGACTAAGGAAAATTTAAATCTGTTCAGTTTATTGAGGTGTGACTTTAAAAGGCTGAGAGAAAAACAGTCAAAGATTACATTAAAGTGCCCCTTAATCTGACAAAGTCAGAACAAAAGCTGGCAGCTAGGATTAAAGAAGCACACGTCCAAGTGAGAAACAGAACCAGGATGCCTGATAATGACAGTGATTACCCGCAGCAGCAAACTCCCTCAACAGCCTGTTGACTACAGGTCCCAGCAGGGAGATTTGGCCCAGGCATTCCTCCACTTTGTCACTGCAAGACACCTTGTACTCCTTCCTCAGAGGCTTGGGAAAGCAGGCTAGAGATATCTTCAGTCTTGCTAAGGTCTGCCACATTCACCTCTTCCCAGGTATATTGTTTCTGTTACTTGTAACTCATATTTTTGTTTGTGTTACCTTAGTCTAAGATAACTGGGTCTTCCCAAAGATGAAGCTAATTTTTATCCTTCCTACCACTTTTCTCCCCATATGAAAAAAAAAAAGAAGGTATAAAACTTACTGTTTTTCGTGCCCCGAAACTACGTTACAGAGTTTTTGCAGATCCTTTGGCAACAATCAACCCCAAAGGGCAGAGGTTTCAAGGCTAATTAAGATGCTCTAAGTTTTGTAAAAATAAGTATCCAAGTAGAAGAGAGAGACTTTATTAGCATTGTTACTGGGGAAGGGTTGTAGTGTAAGCCTACATCTTTGTAGTCAGTAGAGAACCTGCATAAGAGAGTGCCTTTATAAACAAATGCCCAATTATACCCAATATCACCTGGAAATCTTACATCCTTGGACACCAAAATGAAGTAACTAAAACCGTAAAAACCTTATGAAAGGAGTTGTCGTTAGTTTGGCTGCTCAAGGAATTGCTTGTTTCTCTTTGAAATCCTTTCTCTCAAAAATGGCAATAATCTAGATTATTGTTACAATCTGTGGTCGGGTCAAGAAGTCTTCTATGTACTCATTCATATTTGATGTATATATAAAAATAGCTCTTCTGTAAAGTGGTAGAGAGCATGGCTTTCTGATTAAGTGTGAGTTTTTACACACTTTATTCTAAACTCTATGCCTTTATAAGCAGGTTTTCTGCAATGCTTTCTGCTTCCCAGCCAGAAGAATCTAGTCCCCTTTCTTTGTGGCAAAGGACTCAAGCAATCCAAAAGTATCCTCAGAGTCCCTGAACCACCTGCACTGGGTTTTATTTGGCGCAGGAGACAAGGGGAGCAGGCTCTTATCAGCATGTGTTGTTTGCCAGTTGAACCAGCTCGGGGCCTGGTGTCTATGAGAGGGTCAGCTACTAAGCCCATGCATAGTTTAGGCTAATCTCAAAAAAGATTTCCCTTTTCTTAGCAAGGGAAATCTGCACTTACAAGATCAAAGAAGTGGGTAAGGCTGCACAGTCTTAACCCTTTTTTTATAGGAGCTGAATGAGGCGGTTGAAACATACCACAGAAATTCTCTGTATCGGGTTGAATGATCATTTTTTAAATGAGTATCTCTCCTTCTGTGGGTTGCTCCACAGCAGACTGCTCACCAATTTCTGTCCAAGAAGTGTCACTGGTTTTGATCTAGTGGTTTACCCCCTCCAATCTCTGTTTTCCTGGGGTTATAGAACACGGAAGAGCTGGTCCCTCAGGACTGGCCAGGACAGCCCCAGAAAGCCCACTCCCTCAGCCCCATCCGTCGTGCCTACCGCAGAGCCCATTTTCAGACACTCCTTTAGCACCGTACATCCTGGAAGAAAATAATTGTGTGTGTATTATGAGTTAGCTAAAGTTGGCACATAAATTGCTTTTGAAACATTAGCTTGTGATTACTATTGCTTTTTAAAACTTTAAAGCTAGCTTGCCTGCTTCCTTCCTTCCTTCCTTCCTTCCTTCCTTCCTTCCTTCCTTCCTTCCTTCCTTCCTTCCTTCCTTCCTTCCTTCCTTCCTTCCTTCCTTCCTTCCTTCCTTCCTTCCTTCCTTCCTTCCTTCCTTCCTTCTTTCTTTCTTGCTTTCTTTCTTGCTTTCTTTCTTTCTTTCTATTTTTTTAAACCTCGATGTGTTTAACAGGCAAGTCAACTTTGAAACAGCACTTAGCAACGTTATCTTTTTGTTGTTTGGAAATAATTGTGCCTCTATCCTGAATAGATGTAAAACTGTGTTTTCTTTCACGTTCTCCCTGTCTCCACTGCTCTTTAAACAAACTGTGGGCAAACCATTGTGCTAGTGCAGTGTTTCATAACAAAGTAGAGCCTTTCACATGGTGTTGGCTATTTCTAGGGCAACACATGTGAGAAATCACTCCTTTCCTTTTATTTCTGTTGGAATCAGATTGAGCCCCTATTACCAAGTGACTTCATACCACCAGTACCGGGAATATGAGTAGCCGTAAAAAATAACACAGATTTGGACTGATCAAGCTTAGGGCAGGTACCAGGAAGTTCCTTAATTCTCAGACAAATCCTTCCTTTTTTTTCACCCATTTTTTAAAGGTTCAGTGGTTTCCATCTAAGACAAATAACCGGTGGACCTGGTTTAGAAAGAAAGACAAGCAATCCAAACAACAAACTATAGGTGTGTTGCATTTAATCTGTCCTTGTTAAGGCAAAGTTCTGCATTATTTATATAAGGAACATAAAAAGAAACAGAAAGTTTATTTAATTGATATTTTGATGACATATTGAACAAAGACAAAATTTATGGCTTGGTCACTTCAGCCAGTGGCTTTGGAGTGCAGAGAATCATTTTTCTTCATGCATGTTGTACACAGCAAAACCCATAAAAAAAGTGAAGCTTTAGTGGTGCAACAGAAGTGGAAAGGGAGAAGTGGCCAGAAGCTGAGGGTATAGAGTTCAAGTCGAAATACTCTTAAATATAAGGAGGCTGTATTGCTATGTTATTTCAGTACCTTGATTTAAGAGCCTCAGCCTTACCATGAGCTACCAGTACATGCATATGAACTCTGGGACTCAGAACCAATCTTACAAGTGGCTTATTTATGGTCAATGGCTCCAGCTTTAATTTGCTGAAATAAGGAGGCTTGGCTGGGCCCTTTTATCTCTTCTTTCTTTCCCTTCCTCTTCTCCTCCCCCTCTCCTTCCCTTTCCCTTTCCCTTTCCCTTTCCCTTTCCCTTTCCCTTTCCCTTTCCCTTTCCCTTTCCCTTTCCCTTTCCCTTTCCCTTTCCCTTTCCCTTTCCCTTTCCCTTTCCTTTTCCTTTTTTCCTTTTCCTTTTCTTTTTTCCTTTTCCTTTTCCTTTTTTCCTTTTCCATCTCCTTTTCCATCTCCTTTTCCTTTCCTGTCCCCTTTTCCTTTTCCTTTTCTATCTTCCTTTCCATCTCCCTTTCCTTCTCCATCTGCCTCTCTGTCTCCTTTTCCTTCTAGATGTAACAAAATTTTAAGCCGATCAGCACACATTGAATTGTCGTTTATGTGCTTTGTGAAATCTTCCCACATGCATTTACCTCACCGCTTCCTTGAGTACATGGAGCCACTAGAAAAAAAAACAAGCTTCAGCATCTGCCAGGTTAGAATTTTTCTTTCTCCCAGTCCTATTTTCTTGTTAATGGGTTAGTCTACTCTTGATCTGTTTTAAAAGTCTCAAGGATACAGCTGTTGAAATGCATGTTAGCTTAATCAAAAAACCAAATAAACAGCAAAGATGTGTGGGAAAGGAACCAACCGTACTCACTGTGAACACAGCAGTGTGCAGGATGGATATCTTTTTCCTCTAGTTCCTCTTGCGATTCAAAGTTTTTTTACCCATGAACCAGAGAGTAACATTTGATCTCAGTTTGACTTCTGAAATAGGTCACTGTCTGGTTGGGGAGCAGATACACGCAGAGATGATGCGTCTGCTTGGAGATCAGCTTCTTGTGGCTAAGGGGGAGCAGATAGGAAAGCACAAATCAAAATAAATATCTTTGTCCCTGCTGTGGCTGAAATGGGCTCCTGTGGTATCCAGGGACAGCAGAGGATTTGGAAAGAAAGGTTGCACTGTGATAGTATTTTTCCCTTTGTGGGTTGCTCAGAATCTCGCATGGGAAGATGAGGAATGGCTCTAACCATAGACTAATTGGGATGAATCAGTGTTTCTAATTCCACATAGAATAGCCTCTGTGAGAACTGGAGAGGTTAGTGCCAAAACAGGGAGTGCTGGTGTTAGAAACATAGCTGGTTGTTTCAAGGGGAGCGAGGGTAAATAACGCACACCAACAGACAGGTTCTGGGCTCTCGTTGCAACTAAAAGCACGAAGAACAGCATTAAAATGGTTTTATCCCCTGTTCTTCGTGTTTTAGAAACTGGAATACCTTCAGGGATGAAGCAGAGAGTGAAGACTGCAGTGGTGAAAAAGTGAAGTCTCTAACTTCTGACTCCATTGGATGGGATGACAGATGGATTTAAAAATTTGCAAACTGTGAGATGGTAAGTTCAGCACCAGTGTTTCTAGAAGTAAAACAGGTAAATGAGCCTAAACCCAATGAAAACAAATGAGTAACTGTCAGTATTTTCCTTCCCTAAGGAGAAATACTTGTATTTAACAAGCTAAACAGACACAAGTCCATGGGGCCTGATGGGTTCCTCCCACAAACGCTGGCCAATGTCATTGTGAGGCTATTCTCGATTATCTTTGAAAAGTTGTGGCAATCGAGGAATGTTCCTGTGGACTGGAAGAAAGCAAATATCACCTCTATCTTCAGGAAGGGCAAGAAGCACCATCTGGGGAACTACAAGCCAGCCAACCTCACCTTCATCCCTGCAGGTGGTGGAGCAACTAATCCTGGAAATGATTTCCAAACATATTAACGACAAGAAGGTGATTAAGAGTAGTCAGCACAGATTTACAAAGGGGAAATCATGCCCGACCAACCTTGTCACCCTTTGTGAAGAAATGACCAGTTTGGTAGATGGGAAAGATCAGTGGATCTTGTTTATCTTGACTTCAGCAAAGGATTTGACACTGTCTCCTGGAACATCCTCATAGACAAACTGATAAAGTAAGGTTTAGATAGGTGGACAGTGAGGTGAACTGAAAACTGGCTGACCTGCCAGGATCAAACAGTTGTGATCAGTGACATGAAGTCCAGTGGAGGCCAGTCACTAGTGGTATACCTCAGGAACTGATACTGGGGACAAGGCCGTTTAAAACTTCTGTTAATGATCTGGATGATGGGGCACAGTGCGGCCACCCTCAGTGAGTTTGCAGAAATGGAGGTTGATAGACCAGATAGTTGTGCTGCCTTTCAGAGGGACCTCAACAGGCTGGAGAACTGGGCTGAGAGGAATCACATGAAGCTCAACAAAGGGAGATGCAAAGTCCTGCCCCTGGAAAGGATTAACCCCAGGCACCAGTACACTCTGGAGACTGACTGGCTGGAAAGTAGCTCTGTAGAAAAGGAGCTGAAGGGGGTGGTGGACAAGATGACCAGGAGCCAGCCATGTGCCCTTGTGGCAGAGAAGGCCCAGGGCATCCTGGGCTGCATTAGGCAGATCATTGCCAGCAGGTTGAGGGAGGTGACCCTTCACCTCTACTCAGCCCTGGTGAGGCACATCTTGAGTGCTGGGTCGAGGTCTGTGCTTGCCAGTACGAGAGAGTCATGGGCATACTGGAGCAAGTCCAGTGAAGGGCCATGAAAGCAGTTAACAGACTGGAGCATCTTTCATATGAGGAAAGACTGAGAGAGCTAGGACTGTTCAGCCTGCAGAAGAGAAGGCCTGGGGGATCTTACTTATGTGTATAAATGCCTGATGGGAGGGGATGAAGAAGAGGGAGCCAGACTCTTTTCAGTGATGCCCTGTGATGGGACAAGAAGCACTGGGCACAAATTGAAACACAAGAAATTCCACTTAAGCATACGAAAAAACTTTTTTTACTGTGATGGTGACCCAATACTAAAATGGGTTGCCTAGAGAGGTTGTGGAGCCTGCATTCTTGGAGATGTTCAAAACCCAACTGGACATGGTCCTGGGCAACCTGCTGCAGTTCATCCTGCTTTAAACAAAGAGTTTAGACTAGGTGATCTCCGGAGGTGACTTCCAACCTCAGCCCTTCAGTGATTCTGTATATTGTCTTATACTGTAGGATACAAGTGATAGGACGAGGGGAAACAGGTCCAAGTTACGTCAGGGGAGGTTTAGATTAGATATTAGGAGACATTTTTTCACTGAAAGGGTTATTAAACATTGGAATAGGCTGCCCAGGGAGGTGGTGGATTCACCATCCCTGGAGGTGTTTAAAAAAAAGGTAGATGGGGCACTTAGGGACATGGTTTAGAAGTGGCTCTTGTCAGGGTAGGCTAAAGGTTGGACTCGATGATCTTAAAGGTCCCTTCCAACCTCAACAATTCTATGATTCTATGATTCTATGATTTTGAGAGGGCCATGCAAGTGTTTTGTTTTTCACTGACAAGTGAAAAAATTCCAAGTTTGAGGGGACGAATGATGGCAAAGGAGAGTCAAAGAACTGACGAAAGTATCACTTGTCTAAAGAAATGCTTGCAGTTCCTGTTTGTGATACATCTGGTAATCCTCAAGGGTGATGTGCTATAAAAATGATGATAATTTTGTTTCTGTCTTGTATTTTTATTGGAAATAATAAATGATCATGGATCCTGTTTTATATCCAATTGCAAAAGTCCCCATGAAGATTCAATGGATCAAAGACTGAACTGAACATACCATATCGAACAAAATCCGTATTGCAGATACTATTACGCTCCAGATGAAAATTTTCCCCTCAGCATTGAAAGCTAGTGGGAATTGCTTGAATTCTCATAAGCCAGAGGGCTATATGTACTTCAAGTGTTTTGTTTCTTCTTAACTACTTGGAAAAAAAAAAACCTAAAAAAGTTGAAACAGAACAAACATAAAGAAAATGAGTCTGCAAAACAGGACTGTGGGATTTTTCTCTCAGTGTAAACTATACCAAGCTCACAGGAAAAGAAAAAAATTCTTCAGTAATTGCCCTTGCAGTAAACCCAGCCTGAGCTGCAGACTGATATTTTATATGTATTGTATCATGGGAAGCAATACTAAAAAATGTTGAACTCCAGTGTGGTTTGTTTGGTTTTTAACACAACAAGTTCTGATCTTTAGTAGGTGTCCACCTGCTCCAATTTTGGGGTGCTCACAGTCCTCTGCTCTTCCATCGCCTCACAAGGGACTGCCCTGGGAGGGGCAAGACAAGTGCCCTCATTTTGGCATTTTCCAGCTCTTGCCCAGCAGGAAATCCACCACGGTGCAAACGGTGCTACCAGGAAGGTCCACACCAGTGGGTCCTAGGAGAATAGGAGCACGTCGTCCTGGGCCCATGCTTCTGTAGGCAGCTGGCTGAGGACATAGTGCCTTCTCCATGCCTGGGAGAAAGCTGGGTAACTCTGGACTATAGTGGGTTGAAAGGTGGGGATATCTGCGAGACCAGGTGCTTAGGGAAAAACAGAAAGTCAGGCAAACTGCGAGCAGAGGTGCACCCCTGTTTTGTAGTTGTGTAAATGCTTGTCTGGCCTTCAGGAAAAGCTGGAAGTCTCCTGCAGCACCGTAAGGGTTTAAAAGAACTTAGGCTTCGGTTGCCTGATGGTGGTCAGTCAGTCACTCACACATCTGTGGTGCTCTCAGCCATGAGACAGCTGTTGCATTTTCATTGCAGAACTGTGGTAGGGAAGATGTCTCACCACCCCACGTGTTCTGTGGCCTTGTTCCTGTTCCTGTAGGTTAGTGGGGCTTCTTTCAGCCCTAGCTGGAAAAAACAGAGATTTTTTTCTAGTTCCTCCTGCATCAGTGAGTGGCCTGGCACACTTGAACATTAGAAGGCCATTTTAATGGTTGGAAAAAACAGTAGTCCATGCTGGATGTCTCTCAGAATGCTCTACTGGAATGTAACTAGCCAGCACCCTCTGGCAGATGGGAGGACCAAGACTGCCCAAGGAGCTATTGCGTGACAGAAAAGTCCCTTGCTGTACAGATAGGTGAGGAGATGCTGGTCTGATCGCTCCATGTCATGCTGGAGGAAGAAGCAGCTGAGGTGCGGAAGGAGGCTGTGAGCCAGACAACAGGTGTACTGTGAGCCTACAGCTGTACAAACAATATCAGCCTTTCATGAGCAGACGTTCATGAGCACAGCCTGCACAGATACACAGAACCTTTGATTCAAGGCTTCGGGCCAGCCAGGATGTGATACGGTTTGCATTTGGTCAGGGACAGATTCAGAGCTGGTGTGAGCAGAAATGATCCTTGGGCTTAGATGGGCCAGCTTGCACCATCTGAAGAAACAGGCCCCACTAAATAAAAATTGAATCGGGTCTTCTGATGTTTTTGCGTAGCTTTCTCTGGCTTTTCATCTTAAAATAGGCTACAAATTCTGTGTTAAGAAGCTCCATGGTTTAAGTTATGCAGCCGAAGCTGAGTCCTTATGAGTTTGTCTGTTGGGGACAGATTTTTTTCCACACCTGCGTATGGAAAGTGGTACGGATTAACTTCAGAAGTACGGTTCTTCCCTGGCCCTTTCCTGGCACTACTTGAATCTCATTGCAAAGGCAAACCTCTGTGTGTGTGCGTTCCCCTGCATGATAGACCAGCTACCACAGAGGCTGCTGTATGCCTGCCTCTGCACCAGTGCAAATCCAGAATAATTCTGGTAACTTTAGCAAAATTCCTCAGGAGAGACACATGCAGTCGAGGCCAGGATCTGTTCCACTTAATTAAATAAATAAAGGTTAAATATCCTGGAAGATCCATTTTCCAGTGTCCTTAACCTTGTCTTTGTTGGTGACCTCCTTATTTATTTATTTACTTATTTTCAAACTAGGCTTTTCATGGCCATTGACTTAAAGTTTCCAGCTTTTCTAATACGGAACATCTGTGGTCCCTATGCAGTGTCCTCTATAGGTCATGGGAAAGCTTTATCTTACTAATAAGCTCCATTCCTCTATATATTCAAGCCCAATTGACGGGGCCAAGTGTGTTTATAAATAAATATTGTCTCGTAATGACCATTTCCGTATGTCCCAGAGGAATAGAGATCTAGTCCTTTTGAGCTGGCCAGCTGCCTCCTTTGTGACAGTGAGAACAGTTTTACCCTGTCTGGTTAACGTTTGATTTATGTGGAAATGAACTCCCCAAGGTGACAGGCCAGTGATACTGCAGAATGCAATGCTCCCAGCTACCCTTAATAGTCAAGAAAGTTTGTTCATCCATCCACCATTTTTCTCCTCATCGAACAAAATGATGGGTGTGTTTATTGAATATCTCTGTTTGTCCATGTCTAGCTCTGTCTGCCTCCGCCAAAACAGGGACAAAAGCATGAGGAAAGCAAGTGAGTTTCATTCAACTCCTATCCCATGTCTTTCAGTAAGAGAAATAACCGCTGATGTAGGACATTGCTAAGTTACGGAACAATATGTCTGCTGGGAAATTCAGAGAATGGATTGCAAAAATATTTGGTGAATGATCGGCCCTTCTTACTGATGATCGCACAAGAAATATGCTGCAATATGCCTTCTCTTCTGAGTGAGGCATGACCTAATAATTCCTTATCACTGAAGGATGACATACAGTCTCAGCGGCTTATTTCCTAATACTGTTCTGTCCGAGACAATGTTGTATTTCTTACAGGAGTCTTGATCTGCTCTGCATCCTCTTCCATCCAGTCAATACTACATCAGAGATCAGGATCCATCCTTTGAAGGCATTCAGAAGAAATCCATTGCAGTTTTTAGAAAATCAACATGAAGGACTAATGTAGTATATCTGTTAATCTTCACTGCTTAAATCTTCCTTTAGCTACATATACGCATGCATTTATATAGATATAGACACACAGAGTAAAGAATGTTTATTCTGATTTTCCACTCTCCCAAAGCTTTGTATTTTGTGGAAAGGAATGGATGTCTGGGGATTTCTATGGTTTGGTTTCTTGTAAAGCCAGCCTGATAAACAGCCTCCAGGCTTGATCACTAGTAAGAATTGATTCCTATGTCTATAATTTCACCCTACCCTATAGTTTGTCAGAAATAGTTTGGCTGTTTCAGTTGGTGTGATAAACATATTTCCAGCAAGATTTGTCATGAATCCAATGAAAGAGGTTATTAAGAGAAAGGCAAATGGGAAATATCTCTGTCTCCACTCCTGTGATTCCTTGAGTTCAGATCAAAACAGAAGTGTGAAAAATGTCATAGTAGTGCCTTACCATGACATTAAAATCTGTGTTATCTTCCGATTTAAAATAAAAAGAAGTCTAGCATCTTCAGTCAAATTTCAGGCTACAAATATTTAAAAATTAATAGTATTCTGCAAGTGATCAGAGATTCCCATCCCAAAGAGAAATAAACCCCAAAAGCCCTGACCCTGGAAACCTGAACAGTGAAAGAGATAAGGCATGGAATTTAAACCTTACCTCTCCTGTCTTCTCACAGTCTATGGCTTTTCAGTAGAAATTTATTTTTAACGTTTCTTGGAATTCAGTTACATTTCTGATAATTTCTTTTTTTGCCAGGCTGATCACCAGAGAAGACCGCCAGTGCTGGGTCACCATGTGGCACCATGGTCACGTTGCCTCCAGAAGGGTGGTGCGAGCCAGGCTGCAGCCCCAGACCAGCAGCTCCGTGCTGAGACACTGAGTTGCCCATATGGGAACAAGAAGCGGGAAAGGACAGGGCTGACTATAGTCAGAGGAAAAGAGGGGGTGTGCATGGGTATGTGGAGGTAACCAAAGCCTAGGACTAGACTGAGGAAAGAAAAGGGGAGTACTTCAGAGAGTAGTCATTTTCCAGGACTTCATTTTATTATGCAAGGGAAAGAAGACTTATCCTTCTCCTTAGCATGTTGGGGTTTAGCACTCAGTAAGGAAAGTTTATATCAAAAGACAGCGTTTATTTTGGGTGTCAGGGTGTTTCTCCATTTTTTGTGAGGAATCCAGGTTTGGCTGGTGCACGAAGGACTAGAGAGAGCCTCCCTCTCCTGTACTCTGGGACATATTCTAGAGGAGAATTCAGCAGTAAACCGGCTCCTGTGATTTAAGTTATTACAACCTTATCATGCTTTCCAATTCCTTTCATATAATATAAGAATGTATGTTCGAAAGTGATGAGTGCAGTGTGGTCTTGTTTTGCTATTGATGCGATTTTGCATTGCAATCCTCGCTCTTCTGTTTTAAATGGCCTCACTCTTCTGTTTTAAATGGCAAAGAGAAAGCCATATCAACAGGAAAATAATATAAATATTGTTTGTAGATATTTAATTTCAGGTTTATGAAATAGATAAAAAAAAAACAACAAAGAAAACAAAATAATCGCACCCCCAAAAAGCTCAGTTGATCTATTACTACTGGGATCTGTTAAATTTTTTGTTATATAAACTGCGTGATGGTCATGCTTACTGCCGGTGGGAAAATTTCGCAAGGAGAAATGTGTCTCTTGCTTCCTCTGGGAATGCTCAGTACCCTGGAGATGCTTCTTGTTTGACATTTAGTTTCTCCAGTGATTCCTGTGCCTGTGCTCGGATGAGAGAAGTCATTTTTCTTTCCCTGCTTTCAAGTAGTACATGTAATTATGGAATGGTAAGGCTCTTTCCTTTACGCTTAAGGCTAAATTGGCTTATGACAGCGGATATACAGGAGTTTGTCCTCCCAGTGCCTGTTTGAGCAAGACTGAGCTGGGCTGGGCTACTTTGGCTGCATTTTGGTGGCAGGTAGCTCGGCGAGCTCTGCAAATCCTCATTCAGTACTGAGCCATCGCATATCCCCGCTTTCATACATTCCCCCGCGGGGAATTTGGGGGCCAGAGACAACAAACTTGAGCGCAAACCAGGGCAGCATCTATGGCATAAGGGGCTAGTGATGATTTATGCCTGCTGCAACTACGGTGTACTTATTACATCATTGAACCAGAAACAAACTTTGCTTCGTTTATAAAATTAAAACACATATTTGTTCTATCTTCTGGAAGTAAAGTATAGTTAGCGTGAATAATGCTTGTAACATACGTTGGAATTGCATCCGGAAAACCTGAAGTCCTCCACAGAAGACCACACTGTGCCAGTTAGGAGCTAGGATTAGAAAGATTCATATTATGTTCAGATTATGTCAGAACTGATCACAAATTTTAGCTAACCTGGACCTCCACTTTCTACCTGATAACTGTTTTCTGCTATGGGCTGCTTGCAATCACAGCATTTGGAAGGCGCTTTGCAGGCTCACAGGAAGGACAGATCTAATAAATTCACACAGGTGATCCAAACAGCGTACCTAATTTTATTTTCATTGTTCAGCCTTCACATCTGCCATTTCAAACAGCACCAGTCTACCCTGAAGTGTCTGTAGTTCTGTCTCTATCAAAAAGGACACAACGTTTTCAAAACCAGTACTGAACCATCAGGTATAAAATAGGGAAAGATAAATCTTGTTGCTGATTGATTACTGATGTATTTTTTTTTTTTCATTATTAACTGAGCTCCTGTCTTCTTTTTCTTACCAGAAATCTATGAAACAAAAGTACACTGCTGTCATACGGAAAGGGCAGCTAAAACCTTACTGCTGTTTTCCTTTCCAGCAGAGGTTGCATTGAAAAGTCTAAACAAAGATGCTAGTGTTTGTATGCAAGTTTAGGGTTAAAAAACTCTCTGGGGATGGAAGGCACACACCCACGCTGCCCGGGAAGGGCTGCTTCAGCATTAGGAAAACTCCTCTGCTAGACAGATTTATGCTCTGGAGATTCCTGCCACTTTTCACTTTGAGTGCTCTTCCTGCCTGCACTCTGTTCTCTTAAGCATGTACTTAACTTCAGAGGCCTCCTTGAGAACCCTTCTAATTTGGAAGGGACTTAAAGCAAGTCTCCAGAGATTGATGAACTCTTTAGGATTTCAGAGGTGCTCAGGTGTTTCTCTCCATCTCACTGGGTAACAGCATCCTCAGTGTTGTATCTATGGTCACATCTATTCATTTCAGCAGACAGTAGTCTATAGCTCACACTTTAGTTAGGTACCGATGTCCTATCGTGTCCTACCCAGCACAGCAACCGGAATCCAGTACTTGCAGATCTCCCTTTCAGCAGTCTTTGATCTGAAATAACTAAAATCACATTCACTTTACCAGAAAGAATAGTACATTTAGTAAGAAATATTTCTAAAACTGTGAACAGCTGATATTCACTTCTGCTTTCTTTAAAAGCCATCCGTCCCTTGACTTCTTCAGTGCATTCCCACATTAGCCTGGTTCCCTGGAGGCGCTGTCTTCTCCTCCCTTGGATGATGTGCTCCTTCAAGTCTGCTGGAGTAGTTTGGTCTCCAGTATCCCTGGACTCCTCTTTGCCCTGTCATTGTTTCTTTACAATACTCCACATGTGCTGAAGATGGCTGCCCTACCATTTTTGTTTTTCTCTTTCTTTTGCCCAGCCATCCTTTGTTGAGCTGATGCACCATAGTGGCACAGCTGATGCTGTAGGAACTGTTTCAGTGTTCACTATCCGCTATTTATTACAGGGAATCCAGGTGGTTACTGCTCAGTGAGAGGGCACAAGGGACTATTCCAGTTCAGAGCGTGTGCAAGACCTTTACATGTAATCATCAATTGTTTAGCAAAGCAAAAGCTGCGGAAGGGAATCGGGAATCTGGTTTGTCTTTCACAGTCCTTTGAACTGTGCTTCTGGCAGCTCCGAGCGAGCCTTCCCCGGGGGGACATTATAGGCACATGTGTTTTTGAGAGCAAGAAGATCTGGGGCTGATCCTCACTGTTTCTGTGAAATCCGCATGGCCACGGCATGTGACCCAGCTGGCAGTGAGTCCCTGCCTGATGTGAACAGGGAGGCACGTAGCTGTGTGGTTGCTACTGCTTTTCGTGGCCGAACGTGCGTGTCCTGCACGGTGTGTGCAGCTCCCCACATGGCATTGCCCGTGGCTGAGAGCGCTCACGGAGCTCCCTGGGGCCACTGAGAGTAAACGTTAGCCTTTAAAAACTCAGATCTTTTCAATGCAACCATTTGGCATGCCTGCCATGCCTTTGCTAATAAATGTTTCACCCCTTGGAAGGTCCATTCGTACCCTCATTTGTGTGCACGCCATGACTGATGCTGTTTGGCAGAAGATGGGTCCCTACGTAAGGCAAGTTCACTGAGTTGAACTGCCACAGCCTCTTGACGATTTCCTGTACCAAATTACTACGGGCAAGTTTTTCAAAGGGAGGTCTGAAATCTGTTTCTACTAAAACAACCCTTCCTTTTTCACAAAAAAAGTTCATGAACAAAACATAAATGGTCTTTACATGAGTGTTTGCACACACACACTTGCACATGCACACATTATTCCATTACTGTTTATTTGCCCTGTGTAATATTCCAAATGACATTTCTGAAGTATCCATACGAAATGCCTGGAAATCCGAACCGGGGAGGAAAAATAATCTTTGCTTTGTAACTATCCTGCCCCATTTTCTGTCCAGATGGCGCACTGGCACATACCGGCCTTTCTCCGCCACTGCATACATTCGTAAGTCAAGTTGAAAACTTCAAAGAGGAAAGCGGTCATGTGAAGCTCTCTGAGGCACTTGACAGAAATCTAAACCAACACACTGCTAAGAGTTACAAACAAAAATCAGTCTCAAAACCAGTGTTTCTCCTGTGACATCATGTCACATTAATCACTGCTAGGTTGCCCTAATAAGGATGAAAATTCCCCCCTCAGGGCATGTTCTCCCAAACAAACAATGCATCTTCTGCTGTGTTGGACCTTCGTTAACGTCTGCCAGAACAGATGGAGCTGGTAGCTTTGCTCAAAGGTCAATGTGGGTAGTCGAAGCCCTGGATGGGAGAGAAGTCCGCTACAGTGATGGTCTTTTCCTCTTTAAAGCACACGAGGGGGTCTCTGAGACCTAAGGATTTGTGAGATACACACATACGTACCTATATATAAACACATACACATATAAAAAAAATTTGTGTGGCCAGAGACCAGGCTTTAAGTGGAATCTATGGGCTGGAAAGCCGAAGTTACAATAACCTGGAGAATCCCTACTGCCAAATCTGGCAGTGCAAACTCTTACCTCTTTATATAAATACCTATTTATATAAATACCAAATTAAACAAGCTTTTCTCCTTTGATTTATAACGTACACAAGGAGAATTTAAGTTTAAGGAATTTGCTGACTAATTAATAGTCCTGTGCTTGAGGTGGAATAGGAAAGAATGTATTAATCTACATAGCTGTATTATGTTGGAAGGACATAAGGAGTTATCAGTAGTTGCTAGCTGTGAGATTTGCAGTGAATTGCAAGCAGTGTGGAAGGTGTGGCTACCTACTTAAGATGGTCTTTCTATTTTGTGGACATCGCTAGCAGCCTCTCAGTGAATTGTCTGGATGTCAACAAGTGAAAAGAGAAAGATACGGTTGATTTAATCCACAGGTTTCCCTGCTACATTATTGTGCTTGTACACGTCTGTGTACGGTCTCACTTTAAACATCTCCATCAGTAAAGTTTGTGCCACCTCTGCTTTGAACTTACCATTCAGTGCGTGGTCAGGAAATGTTTATTTTAGTCATCTTAACTTCTCATTACTCTGGTTTCCTGCCTTTGCTCTACTATTTGATACGACTGAAGTATATTAGCCCTGGACTGTCTCCAGCTCCCCCTGAAAACAATGTAAAGCATATCCCTTTGCATTTAAACGTGGGATTTTCCATTACTTATAAATGCAAGAAGTTCTAAACTATTGTGACAAAATGTTTCAGGGCTTTGTGTATCATTTGGGTTGCACTGTTTCCAAGTTTAAATAAACGGGGGTGAAGCATTTGTTAGGACTGAAGCAAGGAAAGACAAACCCCAGAAGATGTGCCATTTTGCCCGGAGCTTTCATTGACAGAAGGGGCAGAACTAAAGGTCATGTGGCTCGGCTGCTGGCAGCCGCTTTGTGGCCTTACGTGGTCATCTTACTACTCCTGGTTTAATTCTGTGTCTTATGTCTTGTAGGTGACTTACGTAGGTTTTCTCTATCAACCAGGCTGGTGTTCCTGACTTAGGCTGTGACTGAATGACAACTTGCGCGTAAACTTGACGTCCTGTACCAGTCAACCCTGGCCTACAGCAGACACACAACATGCAGTGAAGTTAATGTTGTGCCCATGCCCCTAAGGGAAGGATGGCAACCTCTTACTCCACATTAACATTTTTTCAGGGATTGTCTGGTCTCAGGTGAAACCGGTGAAACTTTTTTTATTCAAGCAAAAAATACACCCAGTTTTAATACTGGGCATAGCCTTATGCGCTTAGTGATGGGACAGCTGTCCTTCAAAATCAAAGGCAAATTGTAGTACTGAGCTGGACCTCAGTAATAAATGTACTCGTGCCCAACTGTATATTTTCTTGGGGTCATTCCTCAAGATGTACCACAATAAAATGGATTGTGGAAGGCTTTTTTTTTTTTTTTATCCCTGAAAAATGACACACTGAAAAACTTGGCCTCAGTCACACAGTTTACTACAAACTTTCACAGAAACATGATGCAATATCATAAGCAATTTTTTTGTATTTGAGCAGTTGATCAAAATGTAAACTTACTCTTTGCTCATTGCCTGTTACTCTCTATCTTTAACCAGAATATCAGAATTGGTATTTGAACAGATTATTGTCCTTGACAGAAAAAAACCCATGACTGATAATGACATAATTAATACCGATATAAATGGAAGGATACTCGTGTCTTTAAAATTAGGTTAAATTAAATATTTCAAAAAGCCCATTCAGACTTGTATTCCATTTTTCACCCTGATGTATAGGCAGTACAAAGAGGCTGACTGTAAGGAGAGCTTCAGAAATCTTATTACTCACTTAATTTAACACAAAAGATTTAGAGAATGTGGTGAGATTTTGTATATGGAAAAAATAGCACATCATAAACAATTTAATCTGATCAGCCAGGAATAGTGTCTGTTTATAACACAATTTAGAAACACTGGCTAAGGCTAAGCACAGAACATCTTTTATTATTTGATATATTTTTAAAATGCTATGAGATGCAAAGCTGACCACCCAAGGGGCTAACAATTATCACTTGCTCTCCCTCACATTCAGTGGAGTTTCATTTTCTGGGTGTTGCAACCCTTCGGTTTTGCTTTAAATCCTGGCCTTCGCTGAATCTGGAAACTGTCACAGTCAGCAGAAGCAACCCCTTTTTGACAGACCAACCCGGATCACCCAGAATCAAAGACCTAACATCAAAAAATATACCCTGAAGAATAACGAGGCTGGGCCATGGAAGGATGCAATTAATTTTCGTGGCTAATGTGGTTACAAAAATAGCACTTGAGGAGAGCATTGATGTTGCCTGGGTGGGGAAGACACTGAGCCCCAAACCGCGTCAGCCCTTTGCAGTCACTCCAGTGCCATTCTTCAATTTAATGATCTTTGCAGTAGACCTCGACCATAAAGCCAAGAAATACAATTTCACTTTGGCCCACACAGAAGCTGGCTTTTTCATCCTTGCTACTAAGCCAAAATTTAACAACAGTAGAAACAAAGTAAACTCCTGTAATGATAAGATATCCTAATTTTTACAAATTATTCCCAGGGACATTTGTCAGTACTGTTTGAAGGATCAGTAATTAGCACTGAAATGCATTTGTCAAAACAAATCAACCATTTGGTGATACCTAACCCTTGGGGTTCTTTCATGTTTGTTTATTTCCTCAGTGGGAGCTTAATTTAAGACTTTTGAATCAGAAGAAGCCTTTCTCTTGACCAAAACTCATTAACCCTCCCTATTCTCATAAATTTGGAGTGCAGAAGGGACCATTAGATCACCCCGTCTGACCTCCTGAGCAGCACAGGCCACGACATCAAACACATCTACTCCTGCACTGAGCCCAGAAAAGTCTGTTCAGGCTAACACGTATCCTCTGGAAAACTACACCATGTTCGAGGGTAGAAGTAATGTCTTCAGTTGGATCAATTCTTTTTTAGAGTAGAGGAAAAAAAAAAGAAGCTGTTAAACCTTTGTTAAAGGTGAAGAGAGAATTCATCACTTCTTTGTCTGCCTCTCTGAATTTTTAACAACCTAAATGTTAAAATTATTGGTTGCAATAACTAAAGTATGGACAATATTTTCCTTGAATGCATGTTTTTTGTCTTTTTTCTACGTTGTAGTATGTCTTGATCATCCTAGCATATTTCCTTCACTCTTAACTGATAACTCAGCAGTCTCTGAAAGACCACCAACTCCATGGTCTGAAAGGAGAGTTCTCAGCCAAAAACCTGCTGAATACTTAGTATTTTTAAATATTTCTTTTAATCCAAGCCCCTTGGTGATGTGTCCTAACTGTGAGTGCCTCAATCTCAGTGGCTGTTTCTCTTGGACAGCACTGATCTTGTCTCTGCGGGCTAAATCTCTCTACGCCGTCCAATAAGAGAATGTGGGAACGTATTTTATCTTTCTTATCTTTACTGTCCAGTTATCACATGAGAAATCTTTTTTTTTTTCAAGTTCAAAGAATTCTTAAAGGGAAGTAGGAAACATAATTCAGAGAGATAGGGCCGAGAAGCATTATTAATATGCTAGGGGTATTAGAAATTCTTGCCTATCAGCTTAGATTAGTCTGGATGTGATGTAAACACACATATATGGAAAATATATTTTAACATAAGCATTTGGGGGCCAAAAAGTTAACTCTCACCTGGCTATGCAAACAACCCAGACCAGGAAATCAGGTTTAGAGAAGTGGGGATTTGCTCCATCATGTTGTATTTCACTGCCATCTGTCACACACAGCACGAGTGTCCCCCACCAGCTTGACATGAAGAATGATACCTTCCTGTGAAGAACACTGTGTAAATCAGCTGGGGAGCCACACTGCTTCCCAGTCTGCTCCTGGGGACAAGTCACCAACCCAGGGCACTGACACCAGGGTCTTTGCTGCCTACAGCCCCATCCCGGCATCCACGAACTCCAGCATCACTCCCCATAGACTCTGGCTGACCACAGCTCCCACAGTCAGCCACCACCCAGCTCACCATGAGTCCCCAGCATCATGTTTGGTGACTGCAAGCATCTAAAGACCAGGCTGATGCACACTTGTAGGATGCCGTGCTGGGGTGACAAAACTCTGTTGTGAATAGTAGCACAGCACAAAAACATAGTCTAGCAGGACAGGATTTATTGCTTGATGGTCTCTTCCAAACCCCCACCAGTGTTTTGAAAATATCAGGCTCCGCATAGAATATAATTTGTCAAAAATAATGAAAGCTTTGTTCCTTTCATCATCTAATATCTAATGTTTTTTTCTCCGAAGTTCCTTTCTGGTCTTGCACTAGCTACTTTGTCAGCTTGCAGCAATAAGCATTTGCTAATAATAATAATTGGACAGCTTGGAAATTGGTTTCACAAAATGACCTCAATCTTAGTTGGTGAAAGAAGAAAAGATATGTAACGTTAGCCATGTTTTTGCAGTCAGCAAGAATGGTGTGTGCATACTGCTTTCCAGATGGAGAAGCAAAAGCATAAATCCTCACCTGAACTTCATGCAGTATTGAAAAAGGTCTGTATTTTTGTGAAATACATTCAAGACGGCAGTGAGGTAAGTTGAGTCCCGTGCTTCTGAAATGATCTCATGGACTACGGTAAGACATGGCGTTAGGATAAAGGCCTCTTACATACATGAGGTATTAACTAAATCTGAATATAGTTCTTGCTGTCTTGCTGTATGATGTCTTGAATATCCCAGAAAGCTGGGGATAACCCTTCTGTGGATGGAGCCAAGCATTCGCAAGGGCAAGCTGCTGTGGTGCAACATGTGCCCATGAAGCAATGGTCAGCAGGGAGATCATTCTACAAGGCCACAGTGATGCCAAGTGTTACAGAGAGGTTCAAAGTGTGGCCTTCAGCAGGCTCTAGGGGGGTTTGGTACGCAGAGCGGGATGTGGCTGGGTGCACTGGAGGGTGCCCAGGAGGGGTGCTTTCAGTGGGCAGGAGTGTCATGGTCCCGATGGGAGACCAGTGGCCATACAAGCAGCTTTGGGGACCAGACAGGATGCCCCACGGCACCTGAAATACACCCAGTTGTCACTCATTGAGTCACAATCTCATTTTTCATCATCTTTGAAGGTTTACGTGCCTATCCTGCCTCTGTCTTCAGCAGCCCTGGTCCAGCCTAGGCTTGAAGGGCAACCCCCTTGCCTTGCCTGTGGCACAGACTCACTGGGAGTCCCACTCAGCCAGGTTACCCCTTCCAGTGGGCAGCCCCAAACCCCACATCGAGCCCTGTTCTGGTTTGGCAGCATTCTCCTCTACGCCACAGGTGCTGAGGGCTCCTCCCTGAAGCCAGACTTTTTGGGCTCTGGGCAGCGCTCAGTGACCATCTTGGCAAGACTTGGCTGCAGGTGGGGCTGTCTGGCAGCTAGGTTCGCTGCGGGGTTTGATAGCATCATTCCGGGCACGAGGAAAGGAAGAGCCCTCGTGTTTGCGGTGTGCCAGCCCTCCTGCAGAGACCTGACGGTCCCGCCTGGCCCAGGGTGCACCTGCGCCAGGGTCCTGCCTCTCTCCTTGGCTCACACCAGAAAGAGAGCACAAGAAATCCTGAAGGTGACAGCTACAGAATAACCTGCCATCAGGGAAATTTTCCTCCAAATCCTATTACTCAGAGGCTGGCTTCGACCTTGGAGCATTAAGCTTTATATCCCCTGTAAGTGTTGTCTGTGTTTGTTTGCTCTCTATGTCCTCACCACGGTAACCCTGAATCTCCTGAGTGTCCACAGAGAGGACAAAGGGTCTCACTGCCATTTTTCTGTTTAAAATAGAGAAGTTCTTTAAGATAAGACTAGAAAGAGAAAATAAAGTGCAGTCCCAGATATTACGCCTGTCCTGGAAGGACTTTAAAAATCACTTTTCTGCTCTTAGTAAATAGTTTTGTTCCCTACAGAAGGCTACACCAGTGACAGCGACATCTGCCTGGAGGGCGGTTCAAAGAGCCAAAGCATATTAAATGCACGGAATGAGCGATGTCAAATAATGCAGTTCCAGTTACACCATGTTACTGGGGGATGGGAATGGCAGGGACACAAATAAGTGTGAAGGGAGAACAGTGAGACGATGCTTATACATTATTGCATCTAATTTTCTAAATTATTAATAATGAGAGACGGAGAGTTAAATGCCGGCATGAACTGCCGGTGGTATTTGGTAGAAATCTCAACTGTCATCCTTAACTTGGCAGTGTACTTCAAACACGTCAAACAGAAAACTTCAAATTTAAAATAAAGCCTCTTTCATCTGACAAAGTTGCCAGGGAGAATAAGTAATGAAACATATTGAACCATGGTGCTGCCAGTTCACTCCCTCTCAGCAGGCACGACGCTGCAAAGCCGGGTCTGAAACCTGTCCTTCAGTGAGGAACGCAGCTCCCAGCCCCAAAACCTGCCCGCCGCTCTCTGTACCCTGACTGCTTCTGCCACGGACCTCTTCCAGGGCTCCAAACTTGCTCAAGGAAGGGGCTTTGCTCTAAGGGATTTTCTGCAAGGAGCAGTGGCACACCACATATGAACGTGACATTCACGACATGCCTTGTCATGATTCAGCCTTGTGTATCTGCTATAAGAGGAGGGGTAACTGTTTTAAACTGAAAAAGGGGAGATTTAGATGAGACATTAGGAAGAAATTCTTCACTGTGAGGGTGGTGAGACACTGGAACAGGCTGCCCAGGGAAGCTGTGGATGCCCCATCCCTGGAAGTGTTCAAGGCCAGGCTGGATGGGGCTTTGAGCAGCCTGGTCTAGTGGGAGGTGTCCCTGCCCAGAGCAGGGGGGTTGGAACTAGATGACCTTTAAGGTCCCTTCCAACCCGAACCATTCTGTGATTCAGCATCCTTGCATATGAAGTGCCTTAGTGTTACCTCAAAATACCAATATCCCTATAATAGCCTTACAGGAAAGAGAGTACAGTAGGTGTAAAGCAGAGAGAGACATGAAGGTGAAATAAAAATTGGAAGGAAGAATGTACTTAAGGAGAAAACGAGAAAATGGTTGCAGGTAAAAAAAAAAATCTCAGCTGAAGTACTGAGAGAGTACTGAGATAATATCAAACTACTACTCAAAAGGACCATGGAAAAGGCTGGGATACAAGAAGGACTAAGAGTATAGAAGAATCAATGGAGAATACAAAGAAAAAAAGGGAAAGAAATAGGGAAAAATCCGAGACAGAAGAAATCATTATTGTCACTTTTTTATTTTGTAGAAAATTTGCTTTTGTACAGCATCTGACTTAACCATTGATCAAACAGACAGCCTCAAAGAAATTCACAGCCCTGGAAACAGAGGCCAGAGACAAACTGTATATGCTTCCCTCTGACTCTTCTTGGAAGCTACAGATGTTCATTGTTTGGGCACACAATAGACAGATTAACGTCTCCAGATGTTCACCATCCATCCTCCCAGAACATTAACGGGCAGGCCAAGGAATGAATGCTTTTAGCAGAAACTTCAGTTTCCGCTACTGCTTCAGATGAAGTATGTTGTCAGTGTTTATTTTCTGGAGGGCACCTGCTCCAAATGTAGGAAGCCTACACTATGGAGCAATGCCCCTCCGTGCCACCACCCAACACCGCACGAAGCCTGCAAACCCTCCCTACGAGTGCTGATGAACTGACTTCCAAAGAGAAAGAGAAACCAGCATTGCTTTTGACTATTTTACCTGATAGGAATAAGAAAATACTTAAAATTATAAAAGTATTTAAGTGGTTGAGTGGCTCGGAGGGCCAGCACAGGGCTAGTATGTCTCTTGAGCCACAGACATAAGGCAACTCCTGTCAGAAATTTGAACGTGAATTTGTCCATAATTAAACTTCAAATTCACAGAGGAAAAAAGCCTTCATCATTCTAGCACTACCAAATAAGATACAATTAGTTGCCATACACATATTTATTCTTTTACAAGAACTTGTGATGACATTCTGGGGAAGTATCTAGATACCAAACGCCCATTTTAATTTGAAGAAAAGCTGCTTACCACCAATTCTCAATGCTATGTCATACAAAAACACGGGTGAGACACTGCTGAAAAACAGTAATTCAACAGCAGCGCCCAAGTTCCCCTGAAAATTATTCAGATCGTTTTGAAAAAACTGTCTTTAATATTACTGGCACGGTTCCCTCTCATTCCCCTTTGTGAATTACCACTGGCAAAAAGTAACCTTCTGCTGAATCAAACAGACTTAATCCTACAAAAAATACTGGAAGTGAAGGAAGTACGCTCGTTGCTTTCAGTGTATGCACCTATAAGAGAAAACAAACCAGGATTTGGTCTTCCACCGCTATGAAGAGGATGTTAAAGGAGGCGTGTGCTTTTTTTCAGCTTGAATAATTTCAGTGAAATGGATGCTCAGGAGGCAGCTGGGAGGACTTGAGTTTCTCAGCTTGGGCTACGGCTACGTTACAGATGCATGGTGTCCCGCAGCAGAGTATGGCACCCTGAGAAGAAGAGGAGTGCTCTGCAAGAGGTCGTGCTGTTCCGCTGCTTCTTCTGCCAGTGCTGCCCAGAGCGGCACCAGTTTTCCTGTGGGATGGTCAGGTCACTTCAGCTGACCTGAATTTGCTCTCAAAATGCCTTTGCCATAAACCAATGGAAAGAAAAGATCTGGAAAACTGAAGGTAAAATCCTGGCTCTTCTCCAGGGAAACCGCTGAGGAATTTAGCGACTCCTTTCAAGAGTACAAGGAATTAATCCCCAAAAGATCGATATCCAAGTATCTCGCACAAAATCTGTGGGAGCTGCTGTATGCAGTAGGTTTAAAAAAGCACTCAATTCTGCCTGCAGGTGGGTGACCCACTTCCATAGAAAAAAGCACATTTTGTGACAGCCAGCAGAAAAAGATAAGAAAGAGACCCTTGATAGGAAAACCACGATTAAAAAAGTTAGCATGCCATTAAAACAAGTATAAATACACATTATATTACATGAGTGAACTGTGTTTTCTTGAGTGTACGTGCCATTTTTTATTAATTCATACACTAAGTGCTAAAGTGTTTCCTAATGCCATTAGGTGGTGCTTTCAGTAAGTAATAGAATAAATAGTTCCTGCATGGTTCTTTCCTGCATTGTGTTCTTTTCCCTTAAGTAAAAGAAAATTTAAACAAAACACCACAGGTGCCGCCTCCTTCCGAAGCCCACCGTCCTCACACGGAGCTGTGTATCACGTTTCTGAGGCACTCTGGCTCCCCTCAGGTGTGATAAACTGCACCTTGGGCACGATGAGGGAGGGGTTGGTTCTCCGCATGGAGTTGCTCCTCCGAATGGAGTTGTTTCTCCTCATGGAGTTGCGTTTCCGCAGGGAGTTTTGGTGGGACAGCTCGCTCTTCTGCAGGGTCTGGATGAGAATGGACGGCTTCTCATCAAGCTCTCGAGCGCTGCAGCGCGGCGCTGCCACTTTGACGGTGTTACCAAACTTGGAGTAGTCGACTGCATACACGCCTTCCTCTTCGGTGACGATGGGCACAAAGCGGTGACCCCACAGGATCTCCTCTGCTATGTAGGAGGTTCTTGCCTGCGTCGTGATGCCGGTCGTTTCTACGACTCCTTCAAGTATCACGATGAGCTCCAGGTCCTGGAGCGCCAGGTCGGCAGCAGAGATATCGTAAAGAGGACTTCGCTTGTCTATGACATGACAAATGATTAAGGGAGCCACGAGGAAAATATTGTTGCTTTCAAGGGGGTTATCCACAGGGATATCTACTTGGTGAATGGGTATGACTTCTCCTTCAGGGGTCGTAGTCTTCCTCACCACCTGGATCCTCACTGAGGCACTAATGATCATGCTCTTCCTCAGGTCTCCCACTCGAAACATGAAGCAAAGTTTGCCGTTTCGAACTGCAATGACCGCCTGCCGGCTGAAAATCAAGGTCTCAGCCCGCCTGTGAGCTTGTGCGGTTTTCATGAATATGCAGCCCAGCATGACAGCGTTGATGATCAGACCCACAATGTTCTGCAGGATCAAGACCGTGATGGCCAAGGGACATTCCTCTGTCATCATCCTGCCCCCAAAACCAATGGTCACCTGAACTTCAATGGAGAAGAGGAAAGCGGAGGTGAAAGACCTGGAGAAGAAGATTGCACAAAGTTAACTCTGAGGACACTGAACACAAATTGAGAAGCTGTTAACAAATACTTTCCAGAATCAAAATTAAGGACCTATTTGTACAGTCCTGGTATATTTAAGCCTTCTGTTAACGCCAGCAAAAGCATTGCGTGCTCAGTGACTCTGTTCGTGTATGATTGATGCAGTATCTGATGGTGACGGGGAAGACCTCAGAGCCTGAGCTCCTAAAAGACCGTCTGTAACACTAAGTAACCTTGAGAAGCTCACTAGATCCCCTGTTCAGGAACACATACTACCCATTGTGTTGGTTGACAGTGCTGTAACACCTGGGCTTTCCACCTTCTCCACCCCGTGAAGCGTTTGGTAGACAGCAGTGTTTTTGGCAATAGCGAGCAATTGGCTGGCACGCTGAGATTCTTCCACCAGCCTTTGCAGGGAAAGGAAAAGGGGAAAATTGCAGCATCTCACTCCTACTACCTGAGTCGTGACCCCCTTTAGCAGGATTTCCTGGAGAAAAATTTCCTGGAGGAAATTTGCTCACCCTTGCTCACCCTCTGACTGAGGCTGCAAGATGAAGCTGCAGAGAGGGGCCAGTGGCCTCCACAGTCGCCTCTGCACATCCCCGCAGGAGGACAACACTGTGACCCGGGCTTTGGGTTTAGCTCACTTGCCATGGCAAGACTAGGTGGAAATTTTCAACACAGAAGTGGGTTGTAGAAGTGTGAGTTGAGTTAAACGTCCCGAATATGCTATAGTGCTTGACATCAGAGGATGCCGTCCACAAACTTTCCAAAATACATTATTTACAGTAGTCCACAATATCATATCCCCTGTATATACCAGGGCCTTGAGTTTCCTTTTATAACCAGCTACCTCCTTCACCAAAGTCTCTTACTGTCTAAAATCGGTACCTTGGGGTTTATCCGGTAGACTTGCAGCACACTGGGTCTCATATGAACTAATGTCATAGTCACCCTTGTAACACAGCGCAGTCCACCAACATCTGAAGCATCACCACGCTCAGCGTGGCTTTACCTATGGAAAATACGTCCTGACCATGAAGACGGTTCTAAACCATTCATTGGCTTTGGTTTGCTTTTCAATTAATTTGCTTTTAAGTAAATTTTTCTTTTTTTACCTGTGGAGTAAATATTCTGATTCCCTTAACAGTACTCCTTCTCAAAAAAAAAAATAAATTAAGAAAAGAGAATCCACCTTTTTACAGTGGAAGTAACTGAAGCCGCAAGTTCGTACAGCATTTTGACCACGTGAAGAGGGAGCCAGAAACTCAAAATCACACTAATTCCCAGGTCCTTCCCCTTAGAGCTGTGTAAGTGTTTTCCTCTTTGGAAAATATTTGCTTTCCAGGGAAAGAACTGTGAGATTTAGAAATTTCTGCAGTACTTTGAAAAATTAAAGCACCATGCAAGTTTTAGGCACTGGTTTAAAATTTCCCAAACCAGGTGTCCTGTAAATCTGTAATGGCGCTTCCCCAGGAAAGCTCTCCTGAAATACCTGTGAGCCTAAATCTCAGGAAAGTAGGTTAAAAAATATTTGCCATTATTTTGGCATACATATCATTGCAATGTTAAATATATTTTACATTTAACAGCTCACCATTCTTAAAAATGTCAGCAATCATATTGCGATTTCATGGCTTTGTCCATAGCGGTAGCCAGATTTAAGAAGATGAAGTATTTCACTATGAAGGGAAAAGATTTTTTCCATGGCTTGGACGTGGACACTTGAGCAGCTGTTGGCTGAACCACCCCAGGTACTCGCACGAGGGAGCGACGTGTGTTCTTTGTCGTGGGCTAAACCAGAAAATTACACCTATTTATTTGCTCTGCTTTCTCACACCCCTCTGGGCTGTCCTTGCAGCAGAGGTTACCGGCTTTCCTGGAAGAGCCATGGCTGTGGGGCTGCCCCGTCCCAGCCGCACGAAGCCCTCAGCAGCTGGCTCAGGCTCTGCAGGGTGGCCCAGGAGCCCCAGGAGGAGCCCCACGGGGTGGGCTGAGCCGAGGGGACCACCAACCAAGTGGAGGGATGTCCCTCCGCCTGACCCTGAAGAACCGGCGGGGTGTAGCTGCTCAATTCGGGTTGGACAAATCCCACACACACCAGACACGCCGGGGTTGACACCCCGGCGGGTGCAAGCTGGGTTGTGATGTCTTGTTTCAGAGGCGACTGCCTGGGGCCACTTATTGGAAAAGAAACAAGACAGAACCCCCCCCCTCCCACTCCCCTGCCCCAACCTCCCACCCTAATGAAGGTTAGCTTGGAAAAATCCCCATTTCCTTTAGCTTGGAAAACACACATTTAGCAAAAAAGCGTCAAAACAAAGGGAGAATGAAATCTCCGCTCCTTCGTGAGCCAGATACAATGTCCCTTCACACTTGGTGAGGTGCCTCAAACCTATGTGCAGGAGAAAGGAGAAGAGGGGAGCGGATACCCTGATGTCTCAGCAGACCCTGCAGCGCCTCCCCCCCCCCCACCCCCAGTCCCTCACAGCACTACAATGTGTAACGGTGGCTGATCTGGGGCAGCGGGGCTGTAACGAATCAGGATTTTTCTGCCGAAAAACCTCATGCTGGAAAAAGAGATCTTATTGATGCGATGACAAAGCAATCTTGTTGCTTACCCCAACCTCCAGTCAACAAACACACTTCTAATTCCGTGTGTGTACATGTCAGGTTATCAGTGCCTTGAAAATCATCGTGGCTTTGGGGATGGGGAGTGAAATACTTCAATGGGTGACATTTAATCTAGTAGTCCCTTAAGTTTTCACTGTCTGACACTTCGTGCATGCCATGGAAACTGCTCCTCTGTCAAACTGCTGGCCTAAAGCTTCACCAAGGTATTTTGAAGCACCCCATCTTGAAAGACATCTAGTTTTGCCCTAAGCAGCACTTATCTTGCTAGCCCTGCCTGACACGTGTGGCCAGTGCCCTGCCTCTCAGACACCGCTTTTGGGGTGGCCACCTTTCGCCGGCACGGCAAGCGGCTCGCACCACACTGGGGATGCTCCCGCTGCCGAAGACAACGTTACAATACATATAACACATACCCACTCTTGTAGCAGGCTCTTATCTCGACAGGCAAGGTATGTTACCCACAGAGTGTGGAGACACATGAAAAGCAGCAGGTCTCCCTCTTTCAGATCCTGTAAGGAATCAAAGAAATCTACAGTACAGTATTTTCCAAGCCCAGAAGGCTTGCTGAATTTACGTAATCTAGAGGAAAACACCGCACTTTTCAATTGTCTCAACCGAACACAACGGTTCACGTAAGCCAAAAGCTGCATGTTAGGCATTGGCAGGACAGCAGGCAGCTCTGTTCCCCCCCTTTTGTCATCCCACTGACAGTACTTTACCTGACACACGTCACGCACGGCGTCCACTTTGTGCTGTTCGTAGCGCTTTCTGTGCTTGGGTCCATGTCACCGTGGGCAAAAGCCACCAGCCACCACATCATGGCGAAGAGCAGCCAGCTGCACAGGAAGGACATAGTAAAGATGACCAGCGTGTGACGCCACTTCAGGTCCACCAAGGTGGTGAAAATATCTTGGAGGAATCGCCCCTGCTCGCGGATGTTCTTGTGTGCCAGGTTGCATGCCCCATTCTTGGCGATGAAGCGGGCTTTGCGTGGCCGGTCTCGGATGCGCGGCTTGCGCAGGTTCTCGGCAGCGATCCGTGCCAACACATACTCTTCAGGGATAATACTTTTCCGAGCCAACATCTTCCTGCCACCATAGTCCACTTAGCAAGATGCGAAATGGGGGGTGGTCCCCTCTAGTGCGTCTCCGCAGGGCTCACTCTACCCTGCAAAAAGAGAGAACCTGGTCAGATTTGTCACTTACGCACTACAGCAAGAAGCCCCGAGTAGGTACCCCTGCACCATTACATTAAATGTCACTGCGTGACTACTTATTCTACAGTGCCCTCCCTCTTTCACACCAAATGAGCAAGTGGTATCAGCTCGCAACAGAAACAGAAGATGCTATTTTGACACTCTTTACAGGAAGGGAGGCTGCGGAACAGTCTTGCAAATGGTGTAAAGTAACACGACGTACGACAGGTCGGTTCCTCAGGATTATCTCCAGGAGGTAGCCGTGCCCGGGTGGGTACCGCAACGTGGAGCACTAAGTGATCCGCATCCTTCAGGACGTGAAGAATCAGACTTCTCCGGTGTTACCCAAGGCTAGTGTGCGGAGAGACCGTGGAGACTCATCTCTTATGGCTCCGGCCCCGCAGCGCAGGCAGGAGCCCTGCCGAGAGCTCCCGTCCCGTCCCCCGCAAGCATCACAAGAAGGAGCTGAGCTGGAAGTGCGGGAGGCAGGAAACGGGACTCCGCGGAGCAGGCGGTCGCATTTCCCCTTCGCAGCTCTCCTTCCTTTCCGGGATTAGGCGGGGGAACCCTCCCTTTATTCCCAAACTTTGTCCCCAAACGGGTGACAGAACGAACCTACGGAAAGCCCGGCTCCCCGCGGCTCCCCGCCGCCTGGCCCGTCCCACCGGGGGAGGGGAGGGCCGGGGCTGCCTGACCCCCCGCCGCTTCCCAGGGACCCCCCGCCACAACCGCGGGGCTCGGCCGGCCCCCTTCAGCGGCCGCGGGGCGGGACGCGGCCGGGCCGGGGCGGAGCGGGGCGGGCGGAGCGGAGCGGAGCGGAGCCGGGGACCGGCCGGTTCAGCCCCGCAGCGCCGGGCCGGGGCTGGTCTGAGCGGGCGGGGAACGAACGGGAGCGGGCGGGGAGCGCAGCCCCCGGTTGCGGTGCGGGGCTCGGACACAGGGGCAGACGCTTCCTTGCGCCCAGCGGTGCCTGCGCGGCAGATTGGGAGGGTTGGGGGCATTTTAGGCTGGGTCCAGCCAAGGTAGCGGAAGGGCGAGGTGCTTAACGCTGGCTGCTTGCGCCTTTTCGGTGGGGAGGTGGCTCTGCGTGGGCGGGCAAAGGCAAGCCCCCGGCTGCGGCAGGGCAGCGCCGCCGGTTGCGCCTTTTTAACTTTTATCGTACCTCCAATCTCGGCGAGGCAGCTGGCAGGCAGAAAGCGAAGCATGCGCGTAAGTGTTTGGAGGACCGTAGCCAGAATCTCACGGCCTTTGCTGCTTTTGACAAACTTAATTACCTGTTTCTGCAAGGGGAAAGGAAAAAAAAAAAAAAAAGAAAGCATTCCTTTTTTTCCTTTTTATAGTTCACAGCTCGTGTTGGGCACAGAGTCAGGTCCGTTACAATGTTCAGCTGGTGTAAGGGGCACTGGCAGATGGATATTTGTATATGGGATGGGTATAGGAGAAACTACGCACAATGGCAAAAAACCAAGCACTGAAATCGCACAAGTTCATTCTTTTTCCCACAGGTCGAGGTTTACAGTTTTGGCTCTTGCGTTGAATGGAAACTTGCATTCTTGGAAATTGCAGCTTTTTTTTTTTTTTTCCCGAGGTCTTAGGGTTTGTAGTAGGAAGAATAAACAGTGCATCAACTTTATGAAAAGATCTAAATTTAGATTTTAATGAAGCAAAGTGCAGAGAATTTGTTGTGTCAGATTAACTCCCCCGTGTCTAAGGGGACATTAGGGAGGTTTCTAAACTGTTCTGTGTATCATTCAAATTACCTGTAATTCGGTATAAAATTTATACAGAACAAAATACCTTACTTCTCTCTGTATAAACTAGAGAAAGAAAGAAATGCCTAACAGGCCTGCTGCGATCAGGAAGGTTTTAAGTATATTCAGGCTTGGAAAAATTGAGAAGGTGCATTTGACAGGCAGTGTAATCCTCAGCTTGAAGATATCTACCCTGTTGAACACATGCACGTGCTCAACTTTAAATAGATGAGTGATTCCTGGAAACTTTTCTAGCACTATCCTTTTCTAATACCAGATATCCAGTAGTCAGAAAAGAGACAAACTCAAAAGCCCCAGTCATATTCGGCAATTAGCTAAACATTTGTGTAAGAAATTAACTTTAAGCAGATGACCAGCTCCAGTCTGAAAAATCAGGATCTGAACCAATTTCTTCTAGATTCTAACCAGACTTTGAGTACACAAACATAAAGTCATTTGGGTGCGTATCTGCAGGATCAGCGTCGTCGGTGCCACCTATGGCACTTCATGGGCTGGGCTTGGAGAACTCGGGACTTTACCCTGCCACAAATGGGGTGGCAGAGACTGGTCTTGGGGAGCCGACTCGTTTGTTTGATGCAGCTTCCAAAAGTGCATCTCACTTGTGTGTAACTATTGGGAATAACTGATTTAATACACATTAAAAAAATATACCTGTTCTCTTTTCCTTTTTTCCTTCTCCTTATCCTTTTCCTCCTCCTTTCTCTCCTTTAGCTCCTATGAAGTATTTGTTCTGTGCTAGGTCTAGAAACAAGATTGATGTTGCCCAGTATGGATGCTAGCTGCATTTCAAAAAATGAAGAACTATCTGGGAACTGCATGGAACTCCCCCTCCTTTTTTCATAAGGTCCTTGAATCGTACTATTTTGCTTCTGACACAGATTCACTCGTGTCACGTGCCCAATCGCCCAGTTTCCTCTGAAGCTGTCAAAATCCACAGCTTTATAAACAGGGACACAGAAATACCAAGAAATGTCACTTTTACTTACTTGCCGCCTTGAGGCTGTACTCAGCCTCAGCCCCTTCTCACTCTGCCGAGGCCCCTCAGCCGTGCTGGGCTGCGAGGCAAGAGGAGCTGCTGCCGGGGTGCTCCTCGCCCCGTCTCTGCTGGCAGCGACTGGGGCTGTGCGACACCAAGTTAGCGTGTGGATTAGCAGCTAGTTTGGCAAAATGGTCCGAAGTCATCTTTGAGGGCAGGTGGGAGCACGGAGGGACCTTCCTCAAGGTGGTCAGGTGGAACAGAAAGTGCTGGCAGCGCTGGTACTGTCAGACTCCTACGGCCTCTCAGCCCCCCTCGTGCCCCGCTAACTTGCTGGAGGTTTCCTCCCCCTTAGTTGGGCACCATTCAGAGGGTGGATTTTTTGCAGCTGAGATAGAAGGGGTCCCACCAAACGCGCACAAATATCCTTGGCACAACTCCAGCGTGACTAAACTGAAGCTATCGATCGTTTTCTCCGTCACCATACATTGGAAGAAAAGTGCTCATAAAATCGTCTCTTTCCATCTCTGCCTGTTCAATACCGAAAGAGCTTCCCCCCTCACGAGGGGGGATGCCTTCCTCCTCTCTTACACTTAAGATTAGCTTCGAGGTAGCCTGCCTGGGCCCCGACGTCCGGGGTGTGATGATCAGGAGCGCTGGGACTATTCTCTCCTCCTGGTTAAACATTATGAGACATGATTTTGAGAACCGCATCCACTTCCCCAAGTTACAGTGTCTGAATATGCTCTGGAGAGTGACAGCTACAAAAAATGTTCCCCTTTGCCCTTTTAAATACTTGTTTGGTTGCCACAGGCACATTTAAGTCTGAGGTTTAAGTAATAGCTGGGAAAATCTCCCGAAATGTCTCCTAACCCTTTTTGTAAGGAACATAGTGTCTGAGTGCTGTGAACACAGCCTTTTCAGGCAAAAAATGATCAGAATTGATGGCAGGTTTGGGTCCAGTTTTATTGTGGCCCATCATGCCTCTCGCATCTTGCTCCTTTCCCCTCCACCCACCAGAGTTACTGATATTATGGTAAATATCACTTTGCAATTATGCCTATCTAAAAAAGGATTAAATAATGTGCTTAGACATGAATCTGAAATTTCCACATTATAACTGTGTCCAGCCCTTTCAGAAAACCCTGCTTCGTAATAAGTTTTGTTTGAAATTCTAATCTTAGCTTAGAGATAGGATGACTTTGCAGGCGTCCAGAGATGTCATGCACTCAGCACGAGGCTTCTACAAAGACGCAAAGCTGATAAGCCATATTCGGATAGCATGGATGAACTCTTCCCCAGCTGAACTGGCAGCAGATCCATCAAACATGAAAGAGCAGAAACTGCAAACTAAGGGCATCTGTTACCCTGAACCAGCTTTTTTATTTTTTTCTGTTTCATGCAAGAGCAGCAGGACAAAAATAGTCTTTATCATCAAAATACATGTAACTGGTGCCCCTCGTCCAGTATTACTAAGCCACACAGTGAAGTTTGTAGATGTTCTGTGCATTTGCTGGCAGAGGGATCGTTTCCCATTAAAACTATCTGGTTTGGAAGTGATACATCTGCCTTGTTTGACAAAATCTGGTACTCTGACTCCTCTGTGTGTGTCAGGCTACAGGGTGCAGGCTGTCGACCCTCCACAAAGCTAGCAATATGTTGGCAGTTCTGTAAATCTGTTATGGTACTTGCAGAGCAGACAAACAGGGTCTGGTGCATTTGTCACCGAGAGTTTAGTATTTTCCAGCTCCCTGCATGTGGTCACCAGGCAGCAGATGGGGTGACAGGTTATGGTTTAGGTTCTGCAGTTCCATCAGCTGACGGGCTGGCTTGGCTTATACAGCACTGCTGGCCATGGGAAAGGTATCCCCTCCCTTTGTATCTGCTCCCTGTATAGCACAGGGAAGAAAGAGAGAGCCACACCATCTTGGGTGAACTGTCTTAACTGGCAGCAGCTATATCCCCCAAGAGCATGTCCTTAGCTCCTCAAGCAGGTCTGAGCTTGCTATAGATTGAACAGAATTAGGCTGACTTCAGCCTACCTTTGCTCGCAGGGGGCTCCGTGGGCTTGGTGCGCAGTGGTACTCCAGCCAAACCTGCCCAGAGCTGGGTCCCTAATGCCACTTGCAGTGCGACACACGCTCCTCTGGCCCCGCTGGCTCCCGTGGCCTCTTCTAAGAAGTGCTGCTGTCTTTTGAGGGCTCGCCTGGTTCTGCAGAGGGTCAGCACATGGGCCACCAGCATGTGTCGAGGAGAGGGGGCGTGATCTTAGAGAAACGCATTCAGCCCCATAGCGTGAGAGAGCCAGCAGGGAACCGTTTTGGGGCTGCTGCCCCTGGTCCCCTGCACGGTCAGCAGTGTGGGTGGAGGAGCGGGGAGAGGAGAGGAAGGATTATCACACCCAAATCAGATGGTTCCTTCAGTCGTCTGATTTATGAAATCCAACATCTTTTAGCCTCTGTTTCCCTAACTCCACCTCTGCTCCAGGGACATGCATGAGCCAAGAAAGGGGTAGTTGAAAGAGATGCCTTGTGCTCCAGGATATACCTTATACTCACTCTCTGCCATAAGCCCTAGCCTCATTTCCCTCTAGAGATGACCACATCATCCTAAATCCTCGCGCAAAACCCAGCAAGATTTCTTGCAGCCCCACACTGTTTATCGGTCTCCCTATCTTTGTCTTTAATTTTAGCTGTGTGTTCGTTTCTTCACAGATCTCTTGTTTCTCATGCAGGCTGAAAACCGAAGGCTGCACTTTGCTGAGCCTCAGTGCTACAGAGACTCAGCCTGTCGCATCATCTCCGAATCAGGAGCACTGGCACCACTTTTACCCAGCCCACCTTTTAGGTCATGGTATCCATGACCATGGTATTGGGGGTTGGACTAGATGATCTCCAGAGGTCCCTTCCAACCCTATGATTCTATGATCCCTAACCGGCAAAGCTAGGTAATCCTCTCATTTTTCAGTTCATAGCAGATATTAACTCCCACATACTTCAATTTAAGCCCTTATCTCAAAGCACAGAAATACTGTACTGTCACATGAGGGACTTACCAAGTCTCTGCTACAGGATGAGATGGCAATTGTCACAGTGGTACAGCCTTTTTCTGATAGCTGATGCCCTGAAGTGCATCTGTCTCATTACATGCCCATTCCCGCAACAGGGGTTTCTTCTAATGCTTTGGGAAGAGACCAGTTTGGGATTTTTTTTGTCTGTCTCCCTGTGCTGTAACTTATGGAAAGGCTGTAAATCAGTTTCTAGGTAGGTTGAACATGGTTAGAATAAGTGTCTAGCTGTGTTGCCAATTCACTGGAGTGTTCCTTCCCTTAGGTGCTTCTTCCATCTGGCTCACTGGCTATTTCCCTGACTTTTTGTTTATGGAAAAACAGGCTGCTGATCCATCTGTCTATGACGATTTGCGTTTCTGAGTTTATGGGCCAGACCAACATCCGCATAGGCTGAGCAGAGATGTGGACTCTTTGCCTCCTCTAGCTGGTGGAGGTGTGAATGCTTCTCTTCTCGCTCTGCCAAACTCCTACGATCAGTCATCGGATGGAGGCATCAAATGTTTTAAGTTCATTCACAGGTCAAACCACAGCGAAGGAGAACTTCGTACAAGCTCCTAACCGGCTGACCAGTGCCAAAGTGCCTCCCAGCAGCTGGGGTGTGAGAGCTGGTGGGAAGCTTCGGTGCTGTACTTCGTATCACCAGGGCATTGGGGAAAAGGTAAATGCGGGTTTGGCCTCCTTAACATCTTCCTCTTGCACTTCTCCCCTTTTCCCCATAGGTCTGCCCATAGCAGACTACACGCAAAACAGCAGAGCTCTCCTGGCATCTGAGCTGTTTCCAAACTCAAGAAAGTCTCAGATCAACGTCTGCTAACCCACTCCTCAGCAACCAGGCACAGCTCTGTACTTACTTTGGTGTCATTGCCCTCTTCCCTCTGCTCAGTCTCATCCCAGATTTCCATACAACACTTGGTTTTTAAGTCTTTCGGGACAGGGATTTCCTCACTAAATGATATCTCAAAGTGTCCAATACCTGAATTTTTTAAAGCGTCTTCCACTGCAGTATTGTTTCTCCAGTTCTTCATGGCAAAGTTTTGGCTTGTGTCAAGTGGCACCCTCCCACCCAGTATCCAGGTATGGCTGGGGTGTGAAATGCCCCAAGAACGGTCCAGAGACTGTTCTAAATGCACAGGATGGACAAGGAAACCTTGTTTTGGGATAGCTGTGCTTTTAGACACACAGATGGTCTCACAGGTGGGCAGTGCCACTTTTCCCATTTTATTTAGCAGTGGAGGTAGACCCTGAGTTGGCTCTGGGAATGGGTAAGGCTCTAGGAACAGGAGGCAAAGTGCTGGAGGCAGCAAAACCCCAGAACCTAAGAGAGGGTATGTGCTCCAACTGCTGGGACAAATGATAGCTGCCATTTCTTGTCTTCTTTTCCTCTGGTGGTACCTGGAGCAGCAGAGCCAGGTATCAAGGATTTTTCATTCCATCTCCTTGTCCAGACTGTACTTATTGCTCTTCTGTAGCAGGAGTCAGAAGGCATCTGGCTGGCTTCAGCCTCAGAATAGCATAATACAATTTCATCTCCTCGAGAAGTCCGGAGCTGGCTCAGTGGGCCATACCACCAGCTGAAGGAGATTTTTCTTCTGATTTGTGAAATGGAACTTTTTTTTAATTTCCATCTTTGTGCTTACAGGTCCCCTTGCCTACAAGTGACTGATATCTCTGCTGGCTGCAGAGTGAGGGTTAAATTAAGATGATGCCATTGATGGAAGATAGATGCCATCTCTCATCTTCAGATCATATCACAGAATGACTGGCAGTTCCAAGACACTCTGATATCGGATACTGTGGTGGGACCTGGAGAGACAGATGGCCCCAAACCCAAAAGGTTCAGCCATGAAAATCTGCAGTACACAGAGCCTCTTAGAACCTCAGGTTCCTGCCTCTGATGGAGAGGTCTAATGGTCATAGTTGGTATTGCTGAAAGAGTAGGGGCCTCGTCTAGCTGGTACGATAAAAACACGTGTAACAGTTCAACACGAATCTGTAATTTTCTGCTTTTCAAAGAATACGCTGCTTTGGGGCATCTGTAACTGTGAGACTGAAGGGTGGTGGTTCTGGACCATGTCATTTACACTAAGCTGCATTAGTTCCTTAGTTACATGGTTAAATATTTTACTGGACGTTTAAGTGATATTTATGGATGTAAGCTGGTACAGCCAGAAAACCCTGAAGTAAATTCAAGGGAGAGCTGAGAAATGTCATGGGAATAGCTATGAGACACTCTTATGGGCAGAGCTAACTGGCAATGTTCATTACTTATTTATACCTTTTATCCAAAGGATGTATAGCCATGTAATGTATTTAGATATAAAAACAACTAGTATACATACATGGGAATGAATTCAATGAAATGGGCAACATGGTAACATGTGAGCTGAATGCTGCATTATTAAATAGTAATTCATAGGGTGAAAATCTCTGTGTTCGATGAAAATGAAAGAAGGCATCTTGCACATGATGAATGTCATTTACACCAAATAGAAACTAATTTTTTTTCAATATATATATATTTTTTTAAATGACTGCTTGTTTATAGTCTCTTCAGAGTGTGGCTTGTTACATTAGAGAAATAAACAGCTCCTGCCAGGAACGTCTGTTATGTTTGCATGGGTAGTGCCTAGCAGCAGACAGATGCTATCAATAGTGAATAATTAATAATAACTGTGTAGTAAATAGATTAAGGCTTTTCTAAAAATCTCTACTCTCTTGAAGGATTACATTTGGAAGCTTCTCTGAACTCCATGGCTTCGTACAAGCCAATACTCGAAGCCGTCCTGCCAAAACAGCATCAGCACATTGCTAATTTGTAAAAGTCAGAGAACTTCTGCCTCACAACAGTTTTTTTGGTAATTTGAAAACCTGATAATCTTTCCCCACGATTCCACACAGAGGTCAGTTCTGGTGGAGAAAAAACAGAGCAGTAAAAAACCAGTGTGGAAATGATTGGGATGTTTGCATGGCAATGAAGAATTTGATTTACAGTTTTGTTTTCGGACTTTTTTTAGTGCTCTTAGTTTTGCCTTCGAAAGGATTTATTTCCAAAGATACTGAAGAGCTCTTTATGTGCCATCACTGAATTCATATCAGAGAATTTACATAACATATTTTGATTTTAAATTAGGCTTTCAAAAGGTACTGCTTGAGGATATAAAATAGCAAATATGCTGTACTAATTTTTGCTTTTAAACACATTTTATGGGAGAATCATTGCTCCAAAGAGATTTTAACAAGTAGCAGTGTGGTTTCGCTAGATATTTTAGAACTGTTTTCTATTGGCAGTATCACACTGGGGACACCGGGCCATAGTGCTTGCAAGGGAAACACACTCCAACTTTTGCCACTGGATAACGGAAACATAATGAAAGTGTGGCCCTTGTCCACAGCTTTTCAGTAAAGTTAACTCTTTGCCTCAAATACATTATATCTCCATTTGTGATAAAATGCCGACATAGCTTGTGTAAAATGTGTGTGTGACGTTTCCCTCAGCTTCTCATGACATGTTAGCAGAATGGTATGTGAACGTATGGGCATCTGTTCACAACAAAGCACAAAAGCCCATTGCTTTAGGGAAGCAAAAAGAACACAACTGCGTAAATCAAACAATTTATTGTGTAAGAAGTTTGAAGAGACTTGCTTGACCACGTTCAAAATGGATGTCATGTGTATTTTAAGAAAACATAATTCACTACAATTACTTTTTGCTGACAGAGGTTTTACGTATAATGAGATGCCAGATCCTTTAGGCCATATTCATGTTGGTACTGATTGAATTCAGGGCATTAATTTATAGCAGAGGTGTTCTGCTAGTTTACACTAACCGAAAAGGGGCCCATCCAAGCACTGAATGATGCAGTTGGAAGAAGCAGGCACGCTCTCGCAAATAGCGAGCTCTTTCAGGTCTGCAATGAAACTAGAACTTATAAACACTTGAGATGATACCTCTTTTGCATATCGATTTGGCCTAACAAAGCAATGACCTCTCCCTGCAGACTTTGCCTCGCTTATGCCCCTGGCTTATCAGACCTATCCCAAACTTCTATAGGGATGTCTGCCTTGCAGGAACTGTTGGTGGATCAGTGCATCTTTTTTGGTTTACACATGGCTAAAAATCCCACTGATTGTCGATCTCGGCCCTCTCAGAGGCTCCCTGAGGCTATAAAGTTAGCGATTGAAAAGGCAGACGTCTAGTTCAAGCTCATTGCCTAGACTCCTGCAGACGTGGGTGAAAGACGGGCACCTCCAGTGAGTGCATCATCCCACTGACTGACTGACCTGGATCTGTGCCTGGCGTTGGAAAAAGCATACTTCTGTTCCTGAAAACCTTTCTTCTGAACAGAGAGGAAAATAACCTTGCGTTACTTGTACCGTTTTCTTCTTCAGAACAAAAGATCACGTGTGTGTTTTTGTATATAAGCGCACACACACACAGAAAACACATACTGACATCAAATGGCAAACTTACCCAGGTGGTTTTAAGAGGTCTTCACAACAAAGTGAAAGGAATGTGAATAGTTAGTTATAAGGGACTCTTTGAAATAACCTATAATATTAAACAAGTTTGAAGTTATAAAAAAAATCAGCAACTCAGCTCAGAATTAGGAGTCTTCACAGCCACTGACTTGATTTATTTCCTTTAAAAAAAAAAAAAAAACCCGAAAAAAAAAGCGCAACTTTCCTATTTGGTAACTGTATTGTTTGAAATGTCAAGTCCAAACAATTGTCATGCTCCCAAAATCCCTGAAGCATAAATAACAATTAGCAGAACACAAGTGGTTCAGGCAAAGCTATTCTTCAGGAGATTCTCATCATCTTTCAAGCTGCGATTGCCTGGAAAACATCATCAAAATGATTCACCTTAGATGAATCCCAGCGTCCACTGTGCTGATGTAGATCGCCAGCAAAATGAATAGATGGAGAGATCTGTTTTAAGCACTGGATCTTGAGGAGGGAAGAGCTTCCCCTTGCTACCTGTCAGCAGCATTGCTTTATGGCAGAGGCTCGTGGAGCTGCTTTAAGAACTACGTAAAACCCCGACAGTGTGTTTCCCAACACAAGTCAGCTTTGGCTCAGTAATAAATGCAAAGGTTGTATGGGATATTGCTAGTTTAGAAAAAGCAGTAATGAGCCGCTAGCTGTTTTAGTTTGATGAAAGGCCACGTCCATGAAGGGAGCAGTCTCATCTATGCCAGCCATTAGACTCAGCTCAAGGAGTGGGAAAGATAACCCACTGGTTGAAAAATCAAAGTTTGAGAAACACTGTTGTGGCTCCATAAACAGCTGCACAAGCAGTTTCAGAACTTAAAGGGGGCCTACAGGAAAGATGGGGAGGAACCCTTTATCAGGGAGTGTAGTGACAGAACAAGGGGTAACAGTTTTAAACTGAAAGAGGGGAGATTTAGGTTAGATACTAGGAAGAAATTCTTTACTGTGGGAGTAGTGAGACCCTGGAACAGGTTGCCCAGAGAAGCTGTGGATGCCCCATCCCTGGAAGTGTTCAAGGCCAGGCTGGATGGGGCTTTGAGCAGCCTGGTCTAGTGGGAGGTGTCCCTGCCCAGGGCAGGGGGGCTGGAACTAGATGACCTTTAAGGTCCCTTCCAGCTCTAACCAGTCTATGATTCTATGCTCCTATGACTGGCAACAAGGGATCTTACTCCTGTTTTGCTTCTTCTGTCACAGAAACACTTAACAGGAAAAGAAATGCATGTGAGATGAGAAACATAATTTAGGATCTCTCACAGAGATGATTTTCCTCCGTCCATAGTTAAAAGAAATGTACGTGTGGCCAGTGTTTGCATTAAAAACTAAGTAAAAGGAAGTTCTAGAGCGTAATATCACAATGATGAAAGCTTGCTTAGTTTAATGCTTGGGAAAAAAAAAAAAAACAAAACCCAAACAAAAATCCAAAATGATAACACTAGAGTAAGTGTCCCCCTGAAGAGGGGTGTTATGATAGAAAGCTAGAGAAAGCCAGGGGAAAACCATTTTTTTTTCTGAGTGCAGAGCTGTGCCAGAGAGGAAATGGAGCAGAGGGTATGGAGCTAAATAAGGAAGGAGTGGGAGGCCACAGGCAGAATTAGGAGCATTCAGGGATACAAGCAGGAGGGTAAGAGAATGTGGCAAGAGAGTAAGGGCTGACCGGCAGAAGAGGCAGTGTGACAAGAGTCAAAGAAGCAAAGTCTCCAGGCTGATGTTTTCTTCACCGTGTATGCACCACAGCCTAAGGAGACTGCTCCTAAAGGGAACGCATTTAAGAAACTCTACATGAAATTAAGTGAAATTTGCTTCGTAGACTTTTTCCCTTTCTCACCCTGCTTAGTAACAAAACAGCTGTGCGGCTGTTGGGAACACCCTCCTCCATTAGAAGAAAAACACGAAAAAGCAAAGTTCAGCCTTCAGGTGAGTATACACCACCATATGCACAGTGGTTATAGTGCAAGGAGACCTGGTATGTCGACAGCAGTTGGTTTATGTTTGCTTTCTGTCATGGGATTGTGTATGTTGAATAAGATTAATTGCTTCAGGAATCAAATAGTGCTTTTAAACCTGCTAGGCAGCTGTGGGATACACTACAATGATCATCAAGCACTTTGACCAAGCAATTTTGACGCGGTGCTAGGGCCAATATTTCTGCACACTGCCATCAAAATGAATAAAAGCATTTTTCGCACGTTTTTCTCAGCCCCTAAGATATTTTCTTTTCTACATGTTTCAACAGCAGTGTTAAGTTCTATAGCTCTGTAGGGATGACTGAGCAAAGAAGGTGCTTCTTACTCCTGTAATGGCTCTGGGACAAAAGTAAGAGGAAAGAGGTACTAATTATTGGACCCTCTTAAGTACTAAAAGTTCCCTAACACAATGCCAGGCCCACAGCAGCCATTTAATGTAGCGGGAAGCAGGATCTCACTGAACTAGTTGGCACCACTTAAAATGAATCAGGATCAAAGACACAGAGATAAACGAAGTTATGTGTACTTCATCTTCATTCGGACTGAGTCTGACAGCAATGAATCCAATTAGCTTTTCACTGAAGACAATGAAATTAAATCAAGAATGATTTTGGCCTTTTGGCTCTGAAATCTGTGTAACAACATGCTCTTCCGCTGTAAACATCTGCTTTATTTTTTTATTTTCTTTGTATGACAAAGTTCAACACAGGGGATTAATCCAGAAAAGAGAAAAAACTTTTCACAGCAGTAGACAGGGAAATCACAGAAGTACTTCCCCTCATAAAATGTTCAAGACTGAGTTTTTTTGTTTAGTCGTGTCGCACAGCTTTTATTTCCAATGTTAAGATGAGGAAAAAAAAAAAGAAAGGATAAACCACTGTATCATTTTTACACTAGTAGACTAAATGGAATCCCAGTTTTAAGTCCTACAACTTCTCTAAAATTCACAGCCTTTTTTCTTTTTTTTTTTTGCCAAGTACTGTGCCTTATGTTCTTTTCATTACACTAGAAATAGGCTTAAGCACACCTCAAGTTCTTCCTAAATCTTAAAGCAATAGATGAATAAGATGTAATTGAATACTACTAGTGAAGCTGATATCTCAAGCTCAGCCTGTGAAAGTGTCTGTGAAACTCCTTCCAGAGGTTTAGTGACCATTCTGCAGTTGTCAGAATGTAGCCATATGCATTAGTCAAGTGCGGCTGACCTTTTCAAAGCTGTATGATGTAAATATGTCTCTAAATTCACCTAAATTCTTGACGATACAGAAATAATTTGAAAATCATACCTTCTTGGACTAGATCTGATTTAGAGAGATGCCAGAAATCTATAAAGGAAAAAAAATGTTGTCCCAGGATAAAAAATAATGTCAAGGACTAAAGACATATAAAGCAATTAGTGGTTGTCCAATTACATGCCATTTTAAGTAGAATATTTTAGTGGACATGTTTAAAAGATTGGCTAATATCAAGTTTATAAATTCAGATTATTTTTAATACAAAGCCTTAAGATACTGTACAAAATTCCTCTATAAGCTTATCAAAGCATGCTTAATTATAGGATGATTTGCATCTTCGATTGAAGAAAGTCTGCAGAACAAATATGGTTTTAGGAACTGGCTGTAGGGATAAGCACGGGAGAACAGTACGGTGCCAACTACAGAGTGCAAACTGAAGGGAAGGACAGGAAGAAGTTCCTTATTTCTGATGAAATTCCTTTCCCTTATTCACTGTTTCTCCATTACAACTTGAAGAGCAAAGTTGATGCCTTTGGAATGCAGCAGATTGCCCCAAGTGTTATGGGCTTGGATTTGTTTGGTTTGTTGTTTTTTTTTTTTTTTTTAATTTTTCCTCTCTGGGGACAGAATGCTTCTGGGGATCTCTCGTTTCCTTGACAAACTGCACGACTCGTTTGCCGGTTCCAGAATAACATATGCAGTTTATAAGAGCAGTGCATTCTTTTGCTTTCTATAAAAGAAAAGAAAGTCTCTAAAAAGTCTAAGGAAAATGTCAGCTTCCCAGGAAATAAAAACTTCTGCCTCTTGGGGTGTGTGTGTGTGTGTGTGTGTGTGTAGTTTAATAGCTTTTGAATTAAGTGACATTTTTATTGCTTTGAGGCATACATATATTGCAATAGGTTTTATTATTTTGGAAGATGGAAGTGTGAAGAAAGACGCTCTAAAAAAAAAAAGATAAAAGTGATGTTACATTGAATAGAAAATATTTGCATTTCATTTGTTTAAAAATAAGCTGTTAAAATGCATCATGCAATTGTTCACATGTCAGCCCGGACAAATGAAGCAAAGACGCCGTCTTCTTGAGAAAGTAGGTTCTCAGGCGTATCATATTCTAAAATGTTCCCTCGCTTCATGACGATGACCAGGTCTGCCGTTAGGATGGTGTGAACACGATGCTGCCATAAAGAAAAGCGTACAGAAGTTTTCATTATGATAACTCTCACTGCAGTTCATTAACGGGCCTAATGCAAGGCATACCAAGTTGGCGAAAGGCTGTCCTCGTAGTATTTGTAGTAGGTCCTTGTACTATATCTTTAATCTGAAGAGATCTCCAATTACTTTACAGCCTCTGGCACTGAGCCTGAAAATACTTAAGCACGCACTTCACTTTCGGTCTGCTAATTGCCATTATGGACAGCACAGCTGTTGGAATAAATCCTACGGCATCACTAACGAGCATCTTCCCCTTTAGGAAATACGGGCGAGAAACATCCTGGGTATGCCTGCGCTGTCGGGTAGCTTAGCGCCCCGCTCAGCTCCTTGGTCTCTGTACCCTGACTGTCTGCTCTGCATGTATCTTAGGGCACTCCTGGGCTGTTCTCCTTCTGTAAGTCAATTACCTCCCTCTAAAATTAAAATTGTGGTTGCTACAGGCAATGTTTTAGCCCCATAGGTAACAGGAATGAAACCAGGTGGAGTTTGATTTGAATGCTGTATGAATACAGCCAGTCAGGTGAACTCTAAAAATACAATATTTCACTAAAAGGCTGAAGGTCAGGGATAACTCTATGGAGTGGATTCCTCTAACATTATAGATTACGATTAGCGTAAATAGTCATGTAATTAAACAAACCCAGCAACAACATCCAGCAATAAACACCTTCTTACGCTGTCATCTCAGAAACTGTGCAGTAGAAAGGAAGCAGAGTGAAAGGAAACTAAAGAGGTAAAAATTACTACCAAAGAGCCAGAAGTCTCGTGAATAGTGTGGACTGAGAGAGTCTACTTGTGAGTCTTCACCAAGGTGGTGAACAGGCCATCCTCTTTGAGGAGTAAGTTTGAGGCAGTGTCACATTCAACTAGAAAGCCTTCAGAAAGGACTAGGACAATATTGGCATCCAAGATGTGAGATACACGATGCTGGAAAAAAGAAAAGAAAAACAGGTGGGTGAAGGAAGGATCAGCCATGAATGAAGAGAAGGAAGGAAATGAAGCCAATTCTGTGAGCAAAGCTAAATATTAAGGTGTGACATTTTGCTTGATACACCAACTTTGGAAAGGCAAAGCAAAAGAAAAGTGAGATTTCAGTCAGAAGGACAATACTGAAAATTTGAATGGCATGTAACTGAAGGAGAACATGCTTACTGCTAGCATCTTCCGCCTTTACTCACCCCAGAACCTTAGAGCCTATTGTAAATGAGCTAGGTTAAGTGGTTTGCTTGACACAAACTAGTCACTGACAGGCTTGAAACCAGAGTCCAGGAACCATAACTCTAATCTCTAACCGCAGGACTGGATTCCAGACAAAGCAAATGAAGCAGCTGTTGAAACACGTATTTATCTCATGGATAAAACATCTGTTGACTAAGTCTGCCGTCACAAGGTGGAACACTGTGTACGTGTGTATGTGCATATGCATGTATATGTACGCACATACATGTACCTCTCTGCACAGATATATGGAACTTTGGGGCACTGGAAATGGCAGGAAAACAGGAACGATTATCATAAACCCTTAGTCGAACAGATAGTGATTTTTGAGCAATTCCCATCAATTCCAACTTTTAAAACCTTTACCACAACACCAACTTTTTGTTCTGAAAGAAAAGATAAACCAACTTGAGAAACCACACTAACAAGCTTTTGAAATCTCAGCTCCTTTTAAAAATTCGCGCCATGATTGTAGACGCTATACATGCATAGACTTCAGAGGTAAAATTCAAATCTAGATCTTGGTGCAACTTTGAATAACGGTTTAACTCATGGGCTTAGTTTCAATTTTTTAGTGAGAATGCCTTCAAACTTTCTTGGAGACAGTGTAGATGCTGAAGTTCCCTGTAAAGTCCTTCTTTATATCTAAATGTTTTAGTTTGGCCCGCTTGCAAGATAGCATCTACTGGAAAATTTCAGGTTGATAGTATGTGTCTTGACTTGTTCTGGTATCTGGGAATATTCTGACCTTGTGTTTTAGTTTTATTTTTTGATGGTTTTAGATTTAAATAGTGGTGTTTAACTGGTGAAAGGCAAGATTAACTGCCCGAGGAATGAGGAAAGAGAGCATTTGCTGGCATAGATACTTACCGCTATTGTTACAACCGTGCGGTCTGCAAAGGCAGTCATCACAACCTTCTGCAAAATGTTTTCCTATCAAAGGAAAAGGCTTACTACAGTTACTCCATCCTTTTACATTTTAATTCACGTGTATTCAAGCACATAAGAGAGAGGATCATATTCCATACTATCTCTGATCTGTGCCCCAGATTCTCAGTAATGAAATGCCACACAGGGGATATTCTAAAACATTTCATCCCCAAACCATATCAACAGCTATGGCTGAAACAAAACACAAGAGAAAGGCAAAAAAGCTGTCAGTTTTTTCTGCTAAAGGGGTCTCATGGCTGACAGTTAGGGAACATGATGCCTCCTCTTCTAGCAGATCCATGCATCGATGGTGCTAATTGCTATACTCACTGTGGCCATGTCAATAGATGCGGTGGCTTCATCCATGATGAGAATGCTACTCTTGCGGACAAAAGCTCGGGCCAGACAGAAGAGCTGCCTTTGCCCTACACTGAAATTCTCTCCACCTTCTGTTACCATTGCATCTGTAACAAAATCAGTTACTTTGAATGTTGCACCACTGAAATGCTTTACGTTCATACAGTCAGGACTCAGTAATTTTACGTGGGCACTGTGAAAGCTCTGGTTGTGCACTATTCCAGAGCCAAGCAAAATCCCTGTAAAAGCCAATAAGCGGAATCTTGACTGAGCGCTGTAACAGGGCAATACTCAGAAAAGCAAGCACAGCTTCTTGGGAAAGGAGCAATATATCATTAAGCAAATAGTTGGCACAAATAGTTAGCAAATCTAGTAGGCTGCAGGATAATATCTTAGTAATATGAAATACACTTAATATGGAAGGAAGTATGTGAGTTTCCTTTTGTGAACCAGATCCCAGATGAAAAGGAAAATCCTCTGTCAGTGTTCTAGACAAGAGCTACAGCTCTGCTGGTAGAGACAGATTCTGCTGAAGAAGTAGAGGTAAAATGCTTTTTTTTAACTCTTTGCTGACTAGTTGCCCCACTATGATGCCGAGGTGCTGCAGGATTTTTCTGCAATGAGTGGCAAACCAGATTACTCTTCAGCTTTTTAGTAAGAATATTCTCTCTAGCATAGAGAGAATATTCATTAGGTGCCTACCAACTCCTACATGATGGTTCAGAGTGTAAGATCCCATGTATCTGTTTAGACATGTGCATGCTTATACATGCGTAATTTCATTATTGGTCTATGTTCCTGGAGACTTGGCTCAGACATACCAAGGCCTCCTGGCAATGATTTGACCATGTTCTTCAACTGAGCAATCTCCAAAGCTTCCCAGAGTCTATCATCGGTGCACTTGCATTCTGGATCCAAATTAAAGCTGCAAAGAAAACCATAACAGGATTCTTGTTACTGCAATTACAGTTCATTCAGGTCTTCTGCAAAGGAATATTTTGTCACTGTGTGAGCCACTTGTCTTCGCTCGGACAGACTGTGTAGACAGACTGGTCTGAGCTAGGAAGTTTCCTTCCCATTTACATCCCTTCCTGTTCCACAGTGCCCATCACAAATACGCCATGCAATGCTTGTCCTCACCCCCTGATGGCATACACCTACCGGATAGAGCCACTGAACAATATTGGATCCTGAAGAATGATAGAGAGTCGGGAACGAAGAGTATGAAGAGGTAATTTGCTGATGTCTATTCCGTCAATCACTATCCTCCCTGTTTAAAACAACGTGCAGAAGACATGTGAGGGAATTGCACAAAGCATGTGAGCTGCAGGTAGACAGAAAGAGAAAACAGCTAGTTTGGGCTGGACTCCAGATGACGAGGCAGCATGCCTCTGCGATCTCTCACCACCTTTATATAAACATGGGGAAGGTGAACGAATGTACGGAGTAACGCAAGCCAGAGGGAACCCAGCTTATTAGTGACACTGCTGCCTTGCTCTCTTTCTTTTCTCCCCCCCCGCCCCCGCCACCTTCCCTTAAAGGAAATAAGTGGCTTCCGTGCTATGTGATTAATGATAGCACAAGAAAGATAGTTCATTATGGAGCAACCTGAGCTTTACAGCCAAACAGAACGAGAACAAGAGCAACTTAATGTAATTAGCCTCGTCCTGCGCCTTTCTCTGTTCCCCTTGACTTTAACAGTAGCAGAAGATATTTAATTTGAGATTGTGTACGATTTCTTTTTGCATAATCTATGCATGTATCTGCAATCCATAAACCAGGAGCCAAAACTATCCTTCAAACTCTAGAAGGAATGGGGTAGCATTAACTTTTTAACAAGAGGAAGATCAGAAAAACAAAAAGGATGTCCTACTCCAAGGCATTGTAATACCATTCATGCTGGTTCCTACAGCTCGGTTTCATGTGAGTGTTTGGTTGTGAATTAGCCACATACTGTTCTGCTAGCATAAGATTACTGGAAGCCGTCACATTAATCACTCCTTAACCTAGTAGTTCATTCCCCGACAAGAAGTTGCTGCAACAGCTGGGATACTTGGTAAAATAAGAGGATTTTTCCTTTACTAGTCACTACTTCAGGTCAATGAGCATATGGATCTCATCAGAAAAATCTGATTTATGATGTGCTGGGTGTGGCAACTGCTGATATTCAGGCAAGGGAGACGGAGGAAACGTACAAGAGAAACTGGTTGGCTGCTCTGTAAGTAGAAGAGGGGGAGAAAGGCAGAAGGAATCTCATGCCTTGAATCCTCAAACAAAAGCCAGGCACTACTGACCCCACTGACTTTCCCTGGACACAGAAATTTCCTCCAGGTTATGGGAACGGGATGGGCCAGGGAAAACTGAATGAGGATATGGTAAGGGGTATTTTAATCAGGCTCACGTCTGCAGTTTCTCTGGATTACTTCACCGGGCAGCTGCACTCAGAACTGGGAAATACCTCATGTTAAGTTAATCAGTTCTCTCTCCCAACAGTGAGAACCTAACCAAGAACTGGCAAACACATGGATATTCAAAGCTGTGAAGGTGTGCCTCTTCTGTCATTCCCAATTATCATGATACTGCATTTTGTAGGTTACTCTATGTGGCCCTATTCCGATTAAAGACTTAATCTCCACCTAGTTGGACTAGCATTAGTCTTATGCTTTTATTAGTTCAGAGGAACCAAGATTTCCTCTGTAGGGCGCAATGTCCAATTGTTTTCAGACTTTCATAAAGTCTGAATCAGGTCATAAGACTTCAGCATGAGACATCAGTGGTTGCATAAACTTAAGCAATTCCTTTTCTTCACGAATGAGGACATGAGAGAAGGTTAGCAGAAGATGAGGTGGACTAACAAGAGAAAAATTAATATGGCATGCATTGGGAATAGGGGAATGTATTTTTCATAGAAGCCAGGGTGTTCAAGGAAAAGAGAAGAGCAGATGAGGAGACCAAAGGGAAAAAGTAAATTAGAGAGGAGCTGGGAAACCAGGAAGGTAATGAGGGGCAGCCAAGCAAGACAGAAGAGAAAAGAGGGTTGGTTTGGACAGAAGGCAAGAAAAGGGAAACACTAAAGAATAAAGAAAGAAGTGAGACAAGAGGAATAACACGGAACACGTACAAATTCAAAGAAATAACAGAACCATAAGGAACCAAGATGGACAACATGAATGAAATCTGGCTCCAGTAACGTTACTCGAAATCTTGTTATGTAACTTTTATTAGAGCCAGGTCTCCACCCAGAAGTGGACCAGCATAGAGGCCAAATATGGGTCTAGCTGAGAGAGAGAGAGGAATATGCACAAAGGATAAACAGAGCTCAATTAGAAAAGACTTAGGCATTCCCACTGGGAAAAATCAGGGATACAGAAGGAACAGACAAAGAAAAGATACAGAAAGAAGACTGAAGTAGAAGGAAACTTAAAGTTGGCCATAAATATAACTATTATTTTTTGCACTATTTATATATCCAGGAACCCCAGTCATTAATCAGAAACCTATTACCATAGATACATATAGGCACAGAACCACAACAAAAGCGAGTATTAGCTGCGTTACTTATCCTCCCACATCCTACAGGGGCTTCCCTACCAAATGTTCCACGTGCAATGGCTAAATTAGAAACATGGAAATCTTTGAAAAAAAAACCCAAACAACTTTTCATTATGTTTCCATATTCCTGCAACAGTACACAAGTATATGTATTATAAATGCCAGGGTACATATTGCTGCGAATCCAATTATCTGGGAGAGTGAAATGCTGCAGGAGTGAAAATATAGCAAAATGTTTCCAAAACCTTAAGTCAGTTTCTGCTGTAGTTGTGGGAAACCACAATAAAATAAAAAATAAATATCAAGGGAATGGACTTGTTAAATGCTAGTTTCTATTCTGCTAACATTTTGACAGCTATCATAAGTTAATGCAGTTATTCTTTAGGGAGAAATTTAGAGGCTCCAGAGAGTTGCATATTTTTTCCTCCTATCTCAAAAATGGCATATTGTTTTGTCAGAGCACATGCAAAAAAAAAAAAAAAAAAAAAAAGAACTATAATCTGTGTGCAACATTTCCTGGAAGAACCAAGCACTCCTCACAGTAGGACACTTTGTACTTTGAAGGATCAGGCATAACAAGCTCCATTCTAATCAAGTATCTTCTGAGCCAGAAAGCCAGGATAATAAACTATCAAAAAGCCTCCTTGCTTCTTCTGAAGAAATAAAGGGGGACCAGGTTAGGAGTGGCAGCATAGTCCAGTGAAAACTAACCATCAAATATGTCCACCATTCTGAAGAATGCCAAAGACAGGGAGGACTTGCCACTGCCAGTACGACCGCAGATCCCAACCTGCAAAAGAAAACAAGATGTTACTTATAGAGGGAAGCTGCAAATCAGACTTGCAGCCCGTCTGGGAAAGCTGGACTGGACTGGCCTACTGGTGAGAAGACAGTCCGGTGGCAGACCCCAGGGAAGAAACAAAAGAGCATGGCAAGCACTTTTCTGCCTCTCAGCATCATGAGGACTTGTTCCAGGAACATTTTTGAAGCTTCTGCATTTTGACCCGGACTCCAATGACACTATATGCTGAAATGTGAAATATACTTGCATTTTTACTCAATTCCGGCCTGGTGTTCGTCTAATCTCATTTGGCCACCTAGGCTCACTCTATGCAAAGGCAGTGGACTTGGAAAGAAGTGAGACTCTCAGAAGGAAAACTGATCCCAACCAAGAATAAGATGTCATCAGTGTAAGTTTCTTGACCCATGCCCAGAGACCTCAGAAAGGACCATCAACATATATAGGTGTCACTGCAAATTGTTGTCATTCTTTCTCTCTGTCACCTTAGGGAAGGGAACACATAAGGAAGAATCTGGAGAATGATAGGCCATTGCTTGACACAGTACCTTTTGTCCTGGTTTGATATATGCCTTAACATGCTTAAGAACAGGCTTCAGGTTGTTCTCATATCGAACGCACAAATTTTCAATCTTGATTTCCCCTTCTTGGGGCCAGTCTTTTGGGACTTGAGAGGGATCTGAAATAATTAACAACAAAGCAAAGCAAAACAAAACAAAACAAAACAAATGCTATCAGAAGGTCACCTTTTATGACATTCCCCTTTCTCCCTCTCTTCTGCCTGGGCACCTTCCTGAAGCCACTCAAGAAATGGAGTCCCAGTTCCCTGCCAGGGGGAAGTTGGGAACAGCCTGGTGGGCACGTTAGCACTTAGCTTCCAGATCCCGACACATAAGACAAGAGGGCAGATGCCACAGTGGCTCTTGGCAATGAAACGGGGAGAAGCTGAATGAGCAGAGAAGAATGTGGTGTCAGCGCAGTGTTCTGTAACATGTTCTTCGGTCAGTAACCGGCACAGGAAGGGCAGTGCAATGAAGGATGTTGTTACTGCGGTACAACATGAGCTGTTGACATTATCGCAGCTCATATTTCATCCCGATTTGCAAATACGCAGGCAGGTTTTGTCTCCAGACTAAGGGGCTTGGCTTTCCAGGGAAGCTTGCTGACCTGCGAGCATTTTGGCCTTGCCCTTCAAGCACTTCCAAAATACCAGTCAAAGCCACTTTGAAATATGTGGAGTACAAACAGCAACATGCAGTTCAGGGAAGAGTTGCCAAGGTCTTATTGCCGACGCGTCCCTGTCCTGTAGACCCCATTTGTTGCAAAGCATGTGACTGTTAGTGCATTTCTAATTTGTATCCATATTTTTGTTTTCTGAATAGCTACATGGATGTTTTGTTCATCCCATCCATAACTGTGCCTTGGTACATTCTGATTGTACTGCAGGACCATGCTCTGTCTCCCTGGCATTTGGTAGGGTTTTTTAATGTTGAGTAGCATGGGCTACATATCTCATAGCTGCCTTTGGCTATCCTTGTCACTCAGATTGGTGGAGTTCCTACGTGTCAAGGAGAACAGATTTTGGCCAAAGAGGCATATACATTTTACATGACCAAGCCTACCATGCTCTCGCTTTACCACATTAAAAACCAAAAAGATTAGAATGCGGTACCCAAGTAGCCATCATAGTTCTCCGACTCCATGTTCAGGAAGCTGTGTACTTTTTTTACTGCACCCATCTGCACCTCGAGATCAGCCAGATTCCTCACCACCCAGTTCAAATAGTTGGTTATCTGCATCACAAAATGAAAACAAGGACAAGGTTCAGCCTTCTGTCTGTTCATCTACCTGTTTGCCAATAAAAGTTGGACAAATTTCTAAAAGTCTTTGCCCTGACTCAGCACAGTGGGTCACTTACTGATGTTACAACAGTTCAAGACTCACTGCAACAGCATCAAATACATAATAAGCCAGTCGTACTCCAACAGAAACAACTATGACATAGTAATTTAGTGCTCGGTATACGCATCCTTGTTTTTTGAAGGAGAAATATGGAAAGGTTGTATCTATCGTCTGATGATGTGACTGATTACGGGAATCTCTTGTTCTCAGCATCTCGTAATCAGAACTGAAAGGCATCTTCTTTGAACATACAAAAAATCAAAATTGGAAGTGCCATTTGGAAATAACTGCATTTTCTAGTCTTTCAAAGACTGCAACTAAAGATTTGCAAATATATTGAAGAGATTCGATGGGCATTTCACTTCTATTTCCTTCTGTGCACATTTAGATAATTCATTTCTCTCTGTGGAAAATGTGAGGTATTTTAGCATAGAAATATAGGAGAAAAAAATGTATTATCAGATCAACGCTATTTCCTTCTTGGTTTTTATTCCCTTTTGTTGATCAATAGTAAAGGTATTACTTGTAGCAGGTAACAGTTGATAATTAGTTGACCAACAATAGCCAGTAGCTTAGAGGAACTGATCCCTAGTCAGGACTGACTATTTAAGTCTGCAAATTGTAAAGCAATGTCCTAAACATTTCCTAGATGTTCCTAAGTCTGTATTTAGGTGCTCACGTAAAAAAGAGAAAGTGATCTTATTATGAACAGTTGGTTGCCAAGCGCCTTTAAAAATTGAGATACTTTACGTGCCTGAATAAAGATTTAGAAACTCAACTGAAGACAGTGAAAACATCCTACACAAAAACACACTGAGAGAAGGGTTTTGTCATTTATTTGTGGGAGACTGCTGAATCTGCCAAATGAGAAGTTTATTATGAATAAATCACCCAGCCCCACTTCTTTTCCAATAACCTAATACTCATGCAATAGGCGTACAGTAAATAATTTTCACTGGGATTCAGCAACAACATTTGTTGTCAATTTAGAGGATTTAATTGCTTGCTTTATCCTTAGGATAGAGTTATTCTAGGGGGTATTATTTTCTTTGTTGTTCGGAAGCTCACTCATTCTGAGTCCAGTTTTTGAGTCGGGAAATTATGGAAATGGGTACGCTTGCGGAGAAGCTAAACACTCTGCAGAACTGCTGTGGCGGAGTAGCAGGCTGCAATCACAGATCTGATAGCAGAGCCTGGCATCTGAAAGGCTCTACCCATTATTTCAACCTTCGCCGCAGTTGTGCAAGGGAGTTGGCAGTGTTTATACAAGGGGAAAGAATAAGCTTATGGACGTCTACTGTAAACACAATGTTGGCTCAAGCAGTTTGCTCTCATCTACGTCCAAACATCAGGCCTCTCTTAGCTCCAAAGAGAAACGATACAAAAACCTGTTAGGGGACACAGGTAATGATCCGACTGCATTCAAAGTTTCATCAGTGTTATTGTGGGGCAGGACAGAGACAGGTGATCACGTGGTGACTGCAGAATTTCTTCCTCTGCTATGCCAGACTTCAGCAAATGGCTAATTTGCGCTAATGATCTGTTTGCAAATACAGACTAAATACAAAGTATCCAAAGATGATGCAGATATCTTGGAGCTTCCAGATCCCTGCTAATGAAGCAGGATTACCAGGAATGTTTTCAGAGTGAAGCTGAAGCACTGGGACTGATTCTCAGTTGCTGGCAGACTCTCACAGTGCTGCAACAGCGGCACAAAGGGGATCTCAGGCCACCCTTAGGCAGCTGCCGAGAATTTTCTGTTGTAACCATGGGCTTGCCAGCATTTACGTGCAAAGCCAAATCTCAGCGCTAGACCCATAGCCATATCCCTCCTTCATAACAGCACCTTAAAGCAGCCAGTTTTCTGCTGTGCCAGCCATTATTTCAGAAATTCTTCCTGCCGTTATCCTCATCCTACTTTTGTCCCCACTCTCGTGGTTAAGTCAGTGATATTTCTACTCTCTATGGTGATCATACTCACTCTATGCTTATGATGCACTGCTTTCTTACTGCTGCCTGTCATGATGAACCATGCCTACCAGCCCGAAAGGTCCCAATCCCCAATCCGTTCAGAATTTCATGGACAATATTGGGCATCTGAGTAGTTTCCTTCCAAAGGTAGAAATGGCATTTCTGGTTCTTCAGCAATTATTTTATTTGGTCTTTGGTTAAACATTAATCAGGTTATGACAGTCTGTGGGATAGTATTTTCTGGCAGGTTTTGACACATGCAGGCGGAACCAACACTGTGTTGTGCAAAACAGAGTGCACAGCAGGTCCTCTTACGCATTTTTAATTTTCCTGCTTTGCTTGGGAGCACGCAGGGCCTGGGAATGGTTGTGTTTTTTTAATTGGCTCATAAAACCTGAAGCAAGTCCAAGTTGCCCTGAACTCTTTCAACTTTGGCTCAAATCCATTATTTGCAAGATTGTTTTTTTCAAGATTAAGAAAACTGGAAGATAACCATGTATATGCATTTTTAAAAATATCAAAAAATTAATATGTTGGTCTGAAAGTTCTTATGCCTTGCCTTGGTACATACCGTCAGAGCGTACAGGAGACCCAGTCCCACAAACCCCGAGTTAGGCCCTTCGGTGATGGAAGTGACAGCTGCAGTCAGAACTATACAAGCACCGAGGTAATCCTGGAATGAGACAGAGGGAAAGAAAGATTCTAGACAACATTAAAACACAACAAGAAGAAAATTTCTTCAGATACAGACCACATTTGCTTTACTAAGGATTATTTCTATAATGACACCTAGTCCTTAATCCTGGGTTGTTTTTCTTGGAAAAGGTCAGGGGTTTTGGTGCCCAACTTGAAAGACTCTAACAGAACTTGCTGAACACAACTGAAACAGGCCAGCATTTTCTGTAAATCCAGCTGGGCTAGGGTATCTCATTGCAGCCACCCCAAAAAGAGCAGGTATCAAAAAATCTAATGAGCACATAAAAAAAATATTAAAAAACCATAAGAATAGCATCATAGTGACACCCCTAATTCCTACCACTAAAACAAATCAGGTCCACTCTCTACACTCCCCTTCAGGTCTTCTCAAACATGGGTTTGCCTCCCCAGAAAAGAGAAGTATCGATGACTTCGCAAAGTCCATGAAGAATTTGTAAAGGTAATGCACATGTTTTATGGGCACAAGTGGGCAGACTGACTTAAGGTGCCTACATCATGCAATGGTGAAGGCATCCCCAAGCCTGCTATACACTCACGGCCTGCAGCGAAACACCATATGGTAGTGTGGACTCCGAAGGCAGTGCAGCTGTGTAGTTGTGGTGCTGGAAACAAGCTACTAAACCTTGCTACTGCCACAGCGCTTTGAGTTTTGGAGTGACTCCATGGTAGATACCTGAAGGATCTCAGCTCTGTTGCATGGTGATGACTTGCTTTACAGAAATTGCTATGTAGGCTGTATGAGAAATATCTGACTTCTCACAAGCTTTGCAGGAGCTCCGACCCATCTTCTTGATGTGTACCTCAGTTTTGAAATGAATGCCACATGTGATCTCATGTAGTTGTCAAGGTGCCTGATTCATGAGACTGCTGAGATTCCCACTCTCCCACTGCTCTCTGCATTGTGTTTACTTTGGATTACAGGGTTAGCATTTTCCGTCCATTTTTTTCCTCCTGTCTGATAATACCCTGCCGGGAATCTTTCCCTCTGAGATTTGAACCGAGGACTGCCTAGTTCAGCTCTCCATAAAAAGTGTTGATGAGCAGATGACAAACTTGAACTTAACGTCTACAGGGAAGTAGAAGCCCAATGGCCTCGAGTCTCCATCAGCAGTTGGGACAGGACTTCACAATTGCTATTAAATCCTACAGACATTTGAGTGATCTTAGTACCACTGTGCCATTAGGCAGAGCTAAATGAACTATTCCTTGGCAAGATCACATCATTTCCAATGCTATGATGAAGTGATGCATAGTCGTGGATCAAATTCATTCCGCGCGTAAGCAAGTCTAAGACTGTGAGACATTAACAGGCATTGCCACAGCTTATTCCAGGATTGGCTGTTGCTCTGCTATTTATCTGTCTTTGATTTGGAAGCAAGTTCAGCTCGATCTTGGATGCTGTAGGAAGCTGAGAGCTTCATGCACAAGGGAAAGCTTTGCCATCATAAGAAATGGAGCACAACTTCGTTGCTCCACCAGTGTACTGGGAAGTGAAGGTGAGACCGCAGCCCTTGATGTGAGGATTAATCATGCCTGTTACTATTAGCATCTAGCAGAATCAGGTCACTGCTCTGTTTATTCAGTGCTTTTTTAGTGTCAGATGAATAAGGAAATCACAGTGACTTTTCTTGCCTCTTCTTGCTTTGCAGACGAGGAAAGTTCCTCATGTGCTGCCCCTGGAGAGCCCCCCAAAAAGCCAGGAGCCTGTCTCACCGGCAGTGGCTGCATTGTGCCCTACTATCATTTGGTTTTCAATCGGAGTCTAGTTCTGCCAACTTTTGTGATATTAAACACTAAAATCACAAACAGTATGGCCTCAGAGCTGCAGTAAGGGCACTGCAAAGGAGGGGTTTAAATTACAGCTGTGGGATTAAACCCGGTGCTGGAGAGATACCTCAGGACCTGGAAGATCAGTGGTGCCTAAAACAGCCCTGGCAGAATGATGGCACAGTTCACAGAGCTACTAAAAGGCCATGCTCTGCTTTGAAAGCAGTTCCTGCTGCAGCAGGTCTGCAGATGCTGCACAGTAGTAGAGAAAGCCTTATTTCGAGTTATGTAAATGTTTGTTCTTGCACTCTCTTCAGACGCTAGACATCACAACAGTAAAGGATGAGGGAGACTTGTATTTTCTGGCCAAGAAAGCTGAAAAAACCCTATGGGTTTAACATAAACAATCCTGATCTATTTTAAGGAACAGTGTGTATAATCTCATCGCGAGATTAATTCTCGTTATTATCTTCTCTGCATCAGGCAAAGTCTCTGTTTGCTTCCAAGGTTTCAAAACCATGGCTGGAACTAAACTGAACGTACCGTCCTGACCTCCAGCCATCTGTTGGCAGCCGATAGAAATAAGTAGGCAATGTTGTTCGTGTCCGTTAGTTCCAGCATACGTTGTTTAAATCTGGCTTCATGCCTGCCAAGAGCAAAGTTGTTATATTACAACACATTACACACTCATACACAAAAGGATGAAGCATTAAACCCTTCTCTCCCTCCCCTCCCCCCAGACCAAAACTTTTTGCCAAACCTTGCGTTAGAAACTCTTCCCTAAGGACGCATACCTGCTGCCAGGGCCCTCCTAGCGACACGTACAGCGGGGAGGAATTTCTTCAACAAGCAATTATATTGCACTGGATGTTGGATCAGAGCCTGTCCCCTAAAGGCGACTGCAATGCCAGCGTGCTAGAGACAGGTTTTACTTCCCACAGCGTATCCACTGTTACAGCTGCAGACTCTTGGCTGCTGCAGCCTTCCGGGCCTCTCACAGGTGAGCACCGCTGTGGCCCTTCACTTCTTCCTCGCATGCAAGAGCAGAGGGCTCACCTGTCAGCTTAAAAGCTAATTTCAGGAGTTACCTGGCCAGCTTCAAGAGCCTTCAACTAATGTAGACTATAGATTGATCAGTAGATCAATACCTTTCAGCTACTCAGCTCAGTTGGTTCCTCGGCCAGTCACACATTGCCTAAGCAACTCGGACAGCTACGGCGAGGGAGAGCCATCGAGCGTTTCTGAATTACAAAAATGAGTGGTCTTACCTCCACTATCACTTGTTTCTCTCTCTTCCCATGTAATGTCCTTCATGTTTAAAAAAAAACAATGCAAGGATGTCAAAGCACCTAAGAGCGGAGGTACGCTTTCGGAGGGAAGAGGGAAATCTCTGTTGGTGTAAGTGTATTAAATTCATGGCACCTTGCCGTACTTTAGGTATTACCGTCCCCCCCGCCCCACTCCTTTTCCCACTGATACTTTATTTCCCTCTGCACAGCTTGTAAACATGGCAAGCAACATCCCCAAAACAACAACTGGTAACAGTAATGACGTGGGGAGGAGCAAAGATGCACTGAATATCCTGCTCGTCTGCCTTTCTGGCAGCAAAACTCCTGTTTTCCTAATGGAAAATCTGACGTGCTCAATCTGTATCTTTTCATCCACGTCCAGCTCATCTTCTGGGCAGTTTTAGACTTTTATCCTGTCAGATGACAAACAGCAAAGGTCACTGAAATTGCGTTCTGATCCAACTGTGCTACTTTGTGGTAAGTTATGTGAGGACCTGCTCTACTTTACCCTGGAACATACTGAACTCAGACTGCAGAGGATGACTAACAGGACTATTAGTAAATATGAGCTTGCTGACAAAAACCACCGGAGACTTCAAGTTTGGTTGACAGTGGAGCACAGGCAGGGAAATGAAATGGCTTAGGTTAGCACCAGCGTTCCTGGAAAAACCAAGTGATGGTTACGATGCCTAGTCCTTTCACAGTGCTGCCTTCTGCTATCTGCCATCCAAGCCCACACTGCTGTTTTGTAAGGTAGAAAAAAGTTGAATGACTCCCAAGAAGTGCTAAGCTCCTTCATCTTTCTCAGGAGACAGTGTGATTAAAGGCCACTCTGAACGTTTCAAGAAGCCCTCAGCATGCACCAGCATGCAGCCTTAATTATGATTTACTGTTTCAATACACCGTTCTGGTTGATAAAGCTTGTTACATTTCATGTTGACCGCTTTCTGACATCTCTTCAACACAGCAACGTTTTTGCTTGTCCTGCCACAGGACGGTCCTTACTGCGCCACTCTGAACTAATAGCCTAGGTCCTAAAGGTAGCATGAACTGATGAAGCAGTCTTAAGCTGATCAAATAGGTGTGTAAATAGCATTCCAGTGAGATCTGCACCTGTCCAAAATTCTACAGCGTACAGAATTAGCGCAAGTTACGCTTACTGGGGAGCAACATCAAGCTGGCACTTTGACCGTCATGCCAGCTATGATGTAGTGAATATACAGGGAGAATTTGGTCTGTATTTCATGTAGTAAGTAGAATAAAAAAATATATGCACAGAAACTTGGAAAAATTCTCTGAATCATCAGGAATTTATTTTTTGATTTTGATTGACAAGGCTAGGTTTTAGACTATTAAGATCAAGTTCTGTTCTGCCACAGTTTTCTTGGAAAGCCTCCCTCGTTGCATACTGACTTTCATTTGGCGAGCACTGTAATGATGTTTCCCTGCCTGAGGAGCGGGTTAAATACAGAAGTGATTCTGGGGCGCTTGGATAGCACAGCTTGTAGGATACAGTGGGGGCTCTGAAGGAGCGGTGCCCGTTCCCGGCAAAGGAAAGCTCCCTGCTGTCCAAGCAAGGCGTGGTTAAACTAGATACCTTAGAAGTTTAAATACTGTATCCTAAAGAAATCATCATCTTTAATTCAGCAGAAAACCAATACGGATCAATTAGTGTGCTACTGAAAATACGCACAAGTGTTTAGAGGCACGGCAAAGCAATGGGAAAACAAACCCTCTTCCCTTTTTGAGATGGCTTAATTAATGTCCACCAAATCCAACAATTTGCCCTCAGACACTCTCCAAGCAAGCTGTATGGGCCAGACCAAAACCCAAGCCTGCCTCTAATCATTTTTTGTACAGACCTGAATGCTCTAATGGTGGTAAGGCCTTCCGCTGTCTCGGAGAAGTGACAGAGTAAAGGTAGCTGGGTGCTGTCGTCAAGTTCCTGGAGGTCCCTGGGAGTATGAAAAACAACAGCAGCCATTACAATATAAACATCTCTCTCTGTAGCAATTTTACTGCGTAACAGACAAGAATAGACAGTTTATGTATTGCACATATTCTTTCCAGGATCAGACAGAACAGCATTTCTATAGTATAGAAAGACACTGACATGGGGCTATCATGTTTCTCTTTTGCTATAGGAGCCTTTGAATCATCTCCCAGCCACCTCCGCAATCTAGCTTTTGGTCACGGCTGAGCTTCTCCTTCTCCCACAGCGATAATGACATTATCACGTCTCTCCTGGATAAAAACCTCCTGTCCATTTTAGCCAGATTATTATTAATTTTGATTCTCAAGCACTCTGATTTATTAATACAACAAATTAAACTCAGAACAGTTGATTTCAAACTTTATAGCGTGTTATTTGCGGCTCTTACATCAGGTATAAAAGAGAGTTTGTGTATCTGCAAGTTTATTTTATTGTGCCTGTGTCAGCTAGTCTAACAAAAAGGGGGCCTTTCCGAATAAACTTTGCCTCATTTGGGGTATCTGTAAGTACCACAACATGCTGAACGTAAAATATAACAGACTACAGCAGAACTTCTATTTGTAACGTTAACATTATTACAGCGGTTGAAATAGAAACAGCACTGACAGAGAAATAATGTGAATGAGACATTTCCTCATTATTCAGCAATGGTATTTTCAAGACCTGCATGGAGCAGTGGTATTTCAGTCTAAAAAGTTCCAGTCTCCTGAAACAGGAATGTTTTCCAAACCACAGAGACAAATACATCTTTCTGTAACACTCTGCCATTGGCATAGCAGCCAGTTGTATAAACAGAAGAGTGGCCAGATCATTAGATATTTAAACTTTTTATTAAAATCCTACTATGTTTGCACACTGTATTAGACAGGCCAGGAGAAATAACTGCTCCATGATGCTGAATGTTACAGTCTACACAACTGAATTTGCTGCTTACGTTTTGATGATAAATATGCTTTTCCAAATTTATTATGGAAAATACATAGAAGTTTTTGAGAGATGTAATGGAAAATACAACAAAGAGTCAAAGTGCTGCAAGAAATACTGTAAATATTTGCATTTCTAAAAATTAGCGAAGCTTATATGCCTGGAAAGTACATGTTAGTTGCAAGTACCTTATAAATACAGGCTGAAGCTATTCCTTTATCCTACATTTCCCAAGACTATTTTTCTAGAAATAAATTGGATTTATTAATTTCTATTGTGTATTGAAAGAACACAAATCAACACTGGATGCTTCACAGGTGATTTAAGAGAGTTTAATTCGAATGGATTTTTTTCTTTTTTTTTAAAAAAAGCACTTGCTGATACATATTTTCCCAGCAAAATGGAAGGGAATAAAACGAATGAGATGATAGATAGTTAGGGACTTGCAGAAGATCAGCAATTGCAGAGCCAATGGGTGCATGTGTATGTGTGTGCTGACCTACAGGGGTGATCAACTTCTCGCTAGCTTGCATGGTATGGCTATTGGTACAGCATGCGGAAAAAACAAGTTTGGAGACAGATGGAGACTACTCTCACATGTAAAATCACGGAGAGAAACGGTAGCATTTCCCCGGGGTCTAATATATCAGATTTTCCCTACTCTTGTGTATTTTAAGTAAGAAGTTTAAACAGTGTGAACTGCTATGTGTAGCAGTACAGGGGGACACTTAGAAGACCATAATGCATTTTAAGAATTAAAACCAGGTCTCCTGATTCCTTAGCCACCTCGAGACCTGGTGTACTGCCACGTACAGCATTAGTTTGGAAACCTGGTGGGGAAAGAACAAGATTTCTCAAAAATCTCAGAGAATTTGAGCAAATTATTTCAGAATTAAACATTTTTGTTTTGTGAATTCTGATTATAGAGCTTTCTTATGAATAAATCTCCTTAGAAATTCTGAGGAAATCTGGTGAAAAGTAGGCTAAAGCAAAGCTAAATTATCGATAAGTTGCTCTGTGCATCTCCTGCTCCATTGATTTAAGGGGAAAAACTGACAAAATTATTTCTCAGGCTACCTAAATAAGAGTATTGTCTGTGAAGCCAACTGTACTGGAACGTTCAGTTGAAAATCACTGTGTCTCTTAACTGGGTGCTACCAAACGGCAGTTAAAGCTTTGCCATGTGCAAAGACAGGGCCAGAAGTGACAGTTGCTAATGACGGTAGGTTATTTTGGCCTCCCTGCAGCTCAGCAGGCACCTTGACAGGTGTTTTCAAGTATCAGAAAGTGGATTGAATCTGGTCAGAAATCTAGCTGATTAAAAAAAAAAAAAAAAGCGTGACTGATTGAATTTAAGAAAAAACTCCAAATGGCTTGCTTAAGATATTGTACTAAATTATATAATGGATTTAGCACTAGAAGCATGACTCTAAGAAATCATGACACTCTTTTTTCTGAAAAACTGTACTCTTTATGGCCAGCAAACCATTCTGAATATGAAATGTTGCTGTACAATGGACGTAACTTTCTGTGGAGACTTTTTTCCCAATACGAAGAATAAGCCGTGACTGACGTTAATCCAGGCAGTTATTTTCCATTCTCTACTAACCCTCAAAAGGTCAAAGAGCAGCTTTGACCAGATGCGAGCTGGCTGAGTTGATTAACAAACTTCATGCTCATCTGACTCTATAGCCAACAGCGTACAAAAGTGATGCAACTAGTGTTACTTCCCCAAATACCCCATTTGTAGTCAGCTCAGCTGGAACCATCCTCCAATGTATGTCTTAAACTCATACCTCAGGATCAAAAGTAGGACGCCATGGCCATTTCCCCCTTATACTAGCTCCTGCAACCTCACATTCCATCACAATTCTTATGTACAATTTTGTTAGAAGAAATTTTCAGGACCATTTTTTAATACGTACTTGGAAGCAACTCTGAAGTACTTCTGGATGAAATAAAACGCTATCCCGAGAGGCACAAGGGCGACAAGGAACCACGGAGTGGCATAGGAAATCATTCCAATGGCTGACAGGCAGAGTAAGGTGGACCGGGTAAGAGACTCCAGGGTAGGAGGAATGTGCTAGAGCAAAACAAAAAACATATGGCAAAAGTCACAGGTAGTTCCACTATGTGCCTTTTGCTATAAAGGACCCTAGGAAAAGTGGAATGATACCCCTGCACTTGTTGAGCTCTTTATATCAGGAGCCTTTATGTTTCTGTGGGTCTACTACTCAAATGTGCAGAGGTTAAAAATGAGTCAGTAGGTTTTTTTCTAAAGGTCAGTGTTTCAAAGATCATGGGGAAATAGGAGCCATTTCCACCTCATTTATATAACAGGCAAGAGAGAAAATTGTTCTCGATATTCCAAATATTTAGAGAAAGAGCATGCTCTTTCTCCAAGCCTTTTAATTTTCCTTCCATGTTCCCCATCACTCTTACATTCAGGATTATTGCTCATCCAAACATTTTAATTCACAGCCATAGTGAAAGCAGCCTTTCCTCTCCCTGAATGCTCTAAATTCAAATGTGCTACAGCCAGGATGGAACGTCTATTTGTCATGCGTGTCTCATATCGTTAAAGTTATTATCTTCTACCCTATTTCCTCTTTTGAGCCCCAAACCTGGTGTTTTGCTAATCCAGATCTTCTAACAGAAGCAACCACTCTGTGTATGAAGAAATTGATAGCCACCATCTCTCACCATGTTTATTCTAATGTTTACCTGCTCTCATTACTACAAATACATGTACTTTATATTTTATCATTTAATATCATCTATTATTCCCAGAGCCTGTTTTTCCTATGCCTTTCTCTACTGAATATTTTAATATATCTTATTCAGTAGCTAAGTGAAAATTTACAAAGCCAAGATGTACTAAAACAGAATGTATTGATACATCTGATACCTGATCAATGATATTTGTATCAGCAGAGAAGCGATTTAGAATTAGCCCCAACGGAGTCATATCAAAGAACCTGTTGAAAAAATTAAAAACAAAAAGTTACCTGAAAAGGAATTCCAGTTTTGGATAAAAATCCTGGTCAGACAGAACACAGAGCTGTGTCCAGCCATTTTCTAAAACCAAGAAGTAAATATGAATAACGTAACAGATCATAATGTCTGCAACCTGACTATCTAAATGCTTCTCTTGGCATTCCCATCCCCCCCAGACTTTTAAATCTCCTCTTCCAAAAACCTACTGTCTTGCCTCCTGCTCTTTCATCCACGGTCCCTCAAGATTGATGATCCCTTCCAAAGATCACAGCTGTCCCTGGCTGCTACTCAACCCCCTGCACCAGGACTCAGTTGTTTCATGAAAGCACTGTGATAACTGTATTTGATATGCAGGCATCCTTTTGGCCAACCTTCTGCCTGTGAGAGACTGTGGTTATCGTGCACAGAACCTGTCCCCAGCCATCAGAAGAAGCCACATCGTTTGACACCATGCCCATTGCTCTGAGCTGGAGCTGGGTGCCCTGGAGCTAGAACCACGCTCGAAGCCTTCTTTGACACCTCAGCCTCGAATGGGGTATCAGCGATCTGACACGTTTCAGCCAGATAAAAAAGGGAGCAGAATTTCACGTATTCCGACATAGATTTTTTTTTTCCCCCTGATTACCTCACTAGTTATTTACACTTTTTGAGGGCTTGAAGGAAACTGGGCAAATACTAGAGCTTTTCACAGCAGTACCCTCCCAGTTACAAAGAGGATGTGCTTTGACTATGTAGCTTTTCAGGAGGAACATTATTTTTGTTGTACCTGATTGGTCCAAGGATGATCTTGTTGAGGAGATTATGGTGTAGGTTCTTGGCTGCTGTGAGGCCCATCCACTCCACAGTCAGGGATGTGATGAGGCAAAGGACAATCCCAGCTCCAGAGAGGATACTGAAGACAGCTACATGATAAGTCTAATAAAATGACAAATACATCAATCCTAGAAATAAAAACATATTTCTCTCTTTCCTACTAGGAAGTTCCCAAGGTACCTGGTACCAATCAGCTATTATGTCACATCACTTATATTACATAATTATATTAATATAATCTTTGGGAAATAAAAAAATTATGATGGAACTGCAATTCATTAACTTCACAAAATTAGCAGACCTAGCAGGTCTAAGGTCCCTCAACCTACTGATCAGTACCCTTCATGACCTTGAAGTGATAGTACTTACAACTGTGAAGATAGATTAACTGAACAAATACAAAAGTATGCAAATTTTTAGCCAAGAAACTCAGACAACCGAAGTAGAACCTCTCAAGAATTAAGGCATTTGAGAGATGTTGGAAAGTTCTACTTTATTAAGTTAAAGCACGACTGAAACTCCCAGAGCAAATCCTAAACTAATCTGCCGGGGCTATAATATGTTTAAGCCTTCTGAAAGTTTACTAAGTGGATTCCAGTAAGATATTTGTATATGAACCAAATTTACAGCTATAAGCAGACTGTATTTAAGTAGTACCTTTGAAGAGGTTTGTTTTTTTTTTTTTCCTGCAGGACATCACTGGACAGCCAGTACTTCGGAAAATCGAGTTATTGACTTAGGTGTTAAAAAAGCCACGTGGAAAGGTTTAGTATGATACTCCTTCCGTCGAAAAGTCAATAATTTTTCTAAGCTCAAGCATGCTTCTGTTTCAGTTTTTCATGTTTGAAAAGATTTTAATTAAATTTATTTTAATTAAAATAAAATTTTAATTGTCTTATGTTTTAGCGTAAACAATTCATCTGTCCCATATAATAATCAATCTTACTATATCTATCTGTCTTTCCAATCTTGCTGGCTTCTAGATGAACAGCAAAAATTACTTTAGAACATTTTTCTGGGTTTTTTTTCCCCTGTCAAGCTCCAAGGTATGGCCCACCTTATTTGTGCTCTTAACATCATCAATGTTCCTGACTTCATTTGCATTGTCCATGGATGTCCATGTAGCAAGCCAATAATCTATGGCTACTATAACTGAGTGTTTCAACAACTTTGAGAAAATCATCAGAAAGAGCAAGAAAAATCCTCCAGAGGTTAGATATCTCCAGCAGGTTTTCCACGGCATCTTTGTCCTGAGCCTCAAGACAGTAGACATATTATCATCTTCATCTTCTTCCTCTTCTTCCTCTGTGACTCAGAAATTTGATCACATTAGCTTGGATGCAATACTAAGAATTATACCTGGTTTTACTGGATTTGGTTGACTTTTTTTTTTTGTTTTGAATTTTAATGGCAAAATTCAATTTGCCATTTCAAACCAGCAAACACTTCAGACATATATTCATAAGACTTCCCTGTGCTCTTTGAGCAACTCTATAGATTGTCAGTCTTTGACTTGTTACAGTTTTGTTAATAAAATATTTTTGTAAGTCAGACCTTCAGTACTGACTCTTTATAGTAAGAGACTAGGCCTTTCCCAACCCATTCAGCTACAGCAGAGCACTTTGGGTCACATGGAAGATTCTAGAAAGCTCTCCAAAGCTTTCTGTCCAGAGGCTCTGTCATCTGTTGCATGAGAGAGTTCAATTTTCCCTTCATTCAAGAATACTAGTTTTGTCTATGATCAAGTGCTAATTGTTCACATTATACTGAAATACAATTAGTGAAAGACTTCTGCTGTGGGAAATAAGTATTTCATAGGTGCATAAACATGACATTTAAATTCTTCTTTTTTTTCCCCACAGGTAATAAGAATAAACACCTCACAGCCTTGCAGGCTGCACTTGGGGAAGAGAAACGTTGACCTTGTCTTGACAACCCTGAACTGACAGCATTTTCATTCATTTCTGATTTTGAACACTAAAAATGAATTAGTAAGGCATGTTCTTGATGGGTCTTGTTGCCAGCTTCCAGTATCCAACCATTCTGCCCCCAACCCACTTTAAAAGTAATGTGAATCTGAATCTGCATCTCTAAAAGCAACAGGACTTGGGGGGAACAAGAAGCTAAGCTTGAGAACAAAGCCTAAAGCGTCTTCCATAAATAGTCTCAGCTAGAAAAATAGCAGGTTAACTCCATATCCAAAAAGGAACTGAAAATTGCTACAAGTTTGATCACATGGTGGTATTTCAAAAGCCCAAAACAGACCATTAACAGATATCTCATGAGGGACAGGGCTACAGCTGATCTAACATTATTATGCCAATGACTAGGCAGAGCTATCTCAATTTGCTTAATTACCATTCTTACTGTTTTACTTCTATCTCACCCCTCAATACTTCCAGGCAGGGTGAGTTAGCAAGGAAATAAACTTGTTTTGGTACACACTTTATCTCCGCACAACATTTGGAGAAATCTATGGAGAATCCTTTAAACAAGTCATATTGTAAACAGGTCAAAGTATTAGATTTTCCACTGTTATTACCAAGTGTCATTAACATCTTCATACTTCATTGCTAAGAACTTCCAGCTATTCAAATGGAAAGGCAATGAAACGTGGTAATAGAGTAAGTAAAGTGAAATGATAAAATATACCTTCATCTTCATCTTCCAGCTGTGATTTAGATTCTCTGGGGTACATGGCCCTTCTAAGGGTTTTTCTCTCAAGAGTAGTCTGGTCAGCTTCCATATCCTGCAACAAGGAAACTTATTTTTTGATTTGAGAGCTTAGCTGTCTGCCACTGTGGTAGCACCAACAGTAACCTCAAAGAGACTTTATTTGGAACATTTAGCTCACAGAATGGAAAAGCACAGTATTTTAGGATTTATCTTTCAACAAATCCTGCTTTGTCCATTTCATTCCCTCTCTCTTTCTTCCATTCTTTCATTCCCTCTCTTCTGGAATGATAAAAGCTTCAAAAATAGTTTTTAGAGAATCCTAAATGCTCATGGCAATAGCACAATAAAAGGCTAAGAGATACTTAGGATGTTGCTTAGTCCACCCTTTGCCCCAGCAGAGGTTCAGTTGTGCACAGCATTTCAAAAGGATGTTTTCCTAATGTGTCCTTACACACCACCCATGATGGATATACCACACACTACCTATTCCAGTCCTTAAAGTTCCTTACAGTTCATGTGGCTTTTTCCTTAATGCCTACTTTAAAACTTGTGTCCTGACATGGTTTGTTTTTTTAGAAACTAACTGAAAACTATTTCCTTTCAGAAAGGTCATCCTTGCCCAAATGCTCCTATTTACCTTTTCCAGCTCTTGATCTTGGCGATTCATCAAGGTTTTCCAGTGTTCATATAGCTCAGTATCCTTGGTTTGGATATCCTTTAGTGTCCCTTCTCGAAGGACCATTCCATCCTTCATTGCTATGATCTAGGGGAGAAAGCACCCAATAGGTCAACTTGGCAATATACCATAAACACAAGAGACTGGATCTCAGTACTGGTGAGATTACCATTATGCAAATTTCTGTGTTCACCGTATTCAGTCTTTGATTAATCACTTTTTACGTTTGTTGACACATCTCATAAACTGCAACTTCTATAAGCCATGCTTATCTGTACTTGTGAAAAACATGGACAAGACGTAAGTAGTAGTCATATTTGCAATTAAGTCACAATTCTCCAGCGGCTTCCAATCAAAAAAACTACACAAATAAAGTAAAAATAAAATTGTTCCTTCTACTATGAAATCCACATTTTGTAGAGTTGCAGATAGCCACATGACATATGGAATTAAGGAGGGATTCTATTACAGAGAAAAATAGTGATCTCATGAAGTGTTATGGTGCTAACTTCAAGTGTATGTTCATCATTAGCAAATTTGCATCATGGTATCTCTTCTCTTACCCAGTCAGCATGTGGTAGATACTGTAACTTGTGTGTCACCAGAACAAGAGTCCTCTTATCTTCTTGGAGAAACTTCAAAATCCCTTCCTGCATTAAATGATCACTTAAGTGAATGTCCAGTGCAGAGAACGGGTCATCCTGCAATCAAATCAAATAAAAAAGAAATTATAAAAAGACACAAGAGTCTTTTAAAATTAGAAAAGCATCTGCCCTTACTAATATTTCATCTCTCTCTAATGACTAACACCTAGTCAGAGGGCTGCACTACAAAACAGTGAGCTAGAATCCATTGCTCCTCAGTTCATAGCAATGGACTCAGTTAACTTTTTGCGTTTAGATGTGTGCAGTGCTGGTGCCACCATGACACTGTGGGGTAATCCTTCTCAGGAACACCTGAACTGAAATTTCCCATCCAAATTTGAAAACGCTAGGATCCAGAGCCAAGTCTGGGCCTAATTTTGATAGGAAACTGGCACAGGAAAAATAGAGTTAAGAACTGTTCTAATTCCCTCCAACTAGACTGCAGATGTGCTTGGTCTTCACTTTGAGTGAGTGTGGCTAGCAATAAGACAACAGTCAGGTAAGGATATTGATATGCAAACACTTTTTCTCTAAGAACAGAAGTCCCTGGTTAATTTTGAGGAGGCTCAAACAGCCCCTTCATGAGCAGTAGCCTCTGGAAATTTCTGACATGCCTTGAAATTAGTATTACTATTAATATTAGGGAAAGTTTGTCTGAAGCCACAGTATTCTGCAGGAGACTACTGAACCCTCAATCTGTCCATTGCTCCCATGTAGTTGTGTTATGGTGCTTTTCCTTGTCAGAAGTCCTGCTGATTTCAGTGGGACTATGTTGACACTAGGTCACCACTGAGAGCAAGCAGAAGTTTGACGATCTGTTCTACTCTTCCACTGTTAATCTCTGTAGGAAATCCCACCTTCATCAGTCTCCCAGTATGTTTTGATGCTGCCTCTGGCGGACGTTTATTTTCTATCTCTATAACTGGGATGTGGAGTTGAACACAAGTCCCTGTAGCTTTCTAAATCTAACATAAATTTTACTAAAGCTAAACAAAAGGAATGACAGTTTCATTACTAACTTTCCATGCTCCATGTGAAACAGAAAAATCTTACCAAGAAGACAATGTTCGTGTTCTGATAGAGTGCGCGAGCTACACAGATTCTCTGTCGTTGTCCACCACTTAAATTAATCCCCTAATGAATATAATGGATCAGAAATATGCATCTTTGAATAAACATTATGATAGGACTTTGGAAATGTGATCTTTTACAATTATACAGAGTTCCAATAAAAATAAAAAGCTTCGTTAAAATGCTAATCCAGTTGATAAACAAACATAATCCTCATATAATATCAGAAGAAAAATGATTATATAGCAACTGATCACGGGTAAGTGTAAATTATGAGGAGCTTCTCTTAGCACAGTGGGCTTCTTAGATTGAAAAATGTAACCAATACTAGCATCAAATTATGAAAACAAAATACGGAGACTTTGATCAAAAAATCCAATTTGAGAAACAGCTGAAGAAGGAAAAGTTTACAATTGTTTTTTGCAGTAACCCCTAGTGAATTACAATTACTTAGCAGGCTGGCAGCCCAATACAGACTAGACTGTCTGAGTAGATATCGAGACTAAATCTGTCTGAGTGACATCTTAATACATAGGCTAAGCAGACATAAAAGCATTCATATTATTTACCCTTTCTCCAATTTCTGTCTGATCACCGAACGGTAATAAGTCAATGTCAGGCTGCAGAGAGCACGCATCTGTAACAGCTTTGTACCTGTAAAAACAACATGGTCGTCGCAATTATTTAACCAGCCACTTACTTTGCTAACACAAAAACCTCCCGCTCAAATTCACTGCCAAGTTATTATGACTCTGTCATGGTTGGATAATTGCAAAAATAAGTAGGGCAAAATGATTATTCCGCAACTAATCACGGAGGATTGTAAACTAAGCATTGTAAGAAATGGCATATTTATTAGATGTCTTTATTGGCAAGCCTACTTTTTAAAGATTCAATTACGTAAATTATTGAGTACATTCCTCCCTATCACAGAGATGTTTTGCTGGACTCTGGAGTATTTGAAGCCATTTTCCAATGAGTTATTATTCTTCCCCTTTAGGTGCCTCTTAATTTACTTCAGTATGATATTACAGGACAAAGGATCCTTACGGTGCTTCTGATCTTGCCAGAACCAGGAAATCACTTGCAGAAACTTGAAATTTGTTGTGAGATTTCTAGGTCTGTGGGGTATCACAGCTGATCTGCTAATAAGCATCTGGGATCAGACTACCTGAGTGGTGTAATTCAGCCTTGCCCCTTTGATAAGAGTGAAGTTAGGCTGATGGATGCAGTAGCTGAAGAATCTGGTCCCTGAAATTTTAGATGCTGGATTTTGCGATATTTGGTCATTGCTAAGTTTTTTTAAGTGGGAGTGGAGTCATACATCTTAACAAAGCACACACTGAGAGGAATGGGATGTATTTTTAATAACTTAAAACAGAGAGTGTTGCCTTTGAAAACATCAGGAATTTGTTTTCCTTAAGTCAAGTCACTTTTTCCACTGCATTTGTTAGCTGACCTTTTAGAAGGACACAAGAAGCAAGTGCTGGATAGGTACAACAGAAGCTGTGCACCTCATCTTTCACACTCCCTTCCCCTGTATTTCTAAGGGAAGAATTAAGTTTATTTCCTTGAGGCACCCCATCTTCATGCATACAGTGTTTTTGTAAAGCGGCTGATCCAATAACTTGATCACAGCAGGATTAGCACATAAACTCAGTGGAAACATGCCTAGAATCCCAATTTCCAGAGTCCTCTGGCAACCTCAGGCTCTCTTAAACAAAACAAAAATATGTCAGTAGTCTCCAAAGACGAGATTCATCTCACCTAACTTTAGCTGCTTGAAAAAAACACATATGGCTTCTGCTGTATTCCGTGGGGAGCCGCTGCCACTTTGTGATTTCTCACAAACATCTTAGACATGCACTCTGCTTAGAGGGGGAGCCTTGAAAGACTAATTTAAAACAGAAACCTTCCACTGAGATGGCTACCGTCAAGTTAGTTCATTCCACCTCAGGGTTAATATGCATTGATATTTTTCAGAATCTACAAATTCCCTCCAGAAGGAGAAGCCAAAAACCTCTTTAAAAGAAGCTGCCAGGTGTTTTTGCAAGGAGGTTGATATTTACCTCTGTTTATTAAATGGGCTCCCAAAGATAATGTTCTCCTCCACAGTTGCATTCAGCAGCCACGGCTTCTGAGCTGCATAAGCCACTGAGTATCTGTTTCTACTGTAGATAGATAAGAGTATTAGTAAAAAGCAAAGTACCCGTATTAAGAAATGTCAGGTTTTAAAAAAAATAAATTTAGGAATGTTCATTCATAAAAATACAAGGAAACACATAGGCAAAGCAACTGTTACAAAAGTGAAGAATTTTAAATTAGATGCTTTTGTTAGAACAGCACCCACTCTCTCCCCTGATGGCAAATTCTGCACTGTAGGTTGTATTCTCTTCTCCTATAAATAGCTGGTACCTACCTCAATTCAGTAACTGCAATTTCAAACCAAGGGCAAATTATAAATAACAAAAATTACTAAATTCTCACAAGAATAGTTATTTGGTATTTTTTTCTTTAACGTCAAAACAAGTAGTGAAAAGGCACTGTTCAAATGGCATTAGGACACTTGACTTGCTGCTTTCTGAAGTTTTAGATTATTTTACATGGTGTGCACAGGAAATACATTTTTCTCAGTGAATGCTTTTTTCCTTTAAGTCTATTAGATCCTCAGTGGACTGACATGATATTGGAGAAGGAAGTTCAATACAAATTGGGAAGCAACCACTACAGTCTCCCAAGTATTTATTAGACATACTTTAAACGTGACTAAATACCTATCAAAATGTGTACAGTAGGGGTATGACTGTTCTTTGCTTCTGGCTGTTTTGCCTATGTATGGCAAAAAAGGTCATGTCATTTCAGACATTTTTCTGAGGTGCCCAAGATGTGTGAGGAAGGAGGTGTGAACTGGTACCGGCTTGTGGATCTGAACACACCTCTACTCCTTCTCAGTCTCTTTGATGATATTGCTTCAAACCACGCATTTGATATAGCTTTGCATGTAAGCATCTAGGATTTGCTATTGAGAGAGAGGGTGCTAGGGTATGAGAAATAGCTGGTTAGAAGCAGTCAGTAGTATCCCAAAAATTTTAGGAGTTTTAGCAGTTCAGTACGCACTAGTATGAAATATGTCCTCAGGATTATCAGGTAGCAAATCATGGTGTGGCTCCCAACTACAGCTATGTGTGCCACTACTTCTCTATAATTTATGACATGTTTTTAGTTTAGCTTGCCTTTCTTTTAAACCTGCAGGCCCTTTCCCTGAAGCCAGCAGTGGAGACACTGCTTCACTTCAGCTGGAGCACAGCTGGCTCCCTTTGCGTTCTGTGTGCCCTGCTCCTTCACACAGCCGTCAAGCTGGGTTATAAGTAACGCGAAACCCAGTGCTGATCAGAAAACATGGAAACACGTGGGAGGGTACACGTAATGATGTCTTATATCTAGAGGCCCGGTCTTGCAAGGTATGCAGCACACTAAACTCCCAGTGATGTCAAACGGGACCTGGGAGCACTCAACATCTTTCAGACAAGACGGAGGTAGTGGTACAATGGCTGGAGAAGATTGGGATCCACCGGATTTAACACAATCTCTCAGTTAATCCTGCGGTAAATGATAATCGACATGGTAAGAAAACACAGAGATGGCTGAAGGGTACAAAGATGAAGGTTTGAGGAAATTCTGAAGAAATGAATGAGTGTATTATGGTACACTAAAAACAGAAATTATACCTTCTGGATGCTTCAAAAGAAGGTTCAGTTTCATTTACACTGTAAGTTATGGTAAATGACATTTAGTGAGCAGGCAATAGAGACAATAACATTTTGTGCAAGTTTCATATACAAGGAAACTGGAGTTAAGTACGTATTTTAAGAACTCAACCTCACTTTGGACTTTTTTGTTCTTAAAGGGAAAATAAACAAGGTCTAATTAAAAGTATATAACTTTTCTAAATACAACAGTTTTGTATCTGTAGTGTTTAGTGGCTAAAAAGGCAAGCTATTTTGTTAGAAACTCTGTTGTAAAAACTATTAAAAATTAAGTTATTAATATTGCCTGGGCATATAAGAGGTTGACAAGCAATAATTTAGCTTCTCCACACAGTTCTGTCAATGACCTGCAAAAGTTGGCAACTACTCTTACATCAAATTTCCCCTGGAGCAAAGATAAGCTTTGCAGATATGATTTTGCAAGGTGCAAACACAGTTTTGAATCAGAACACCTTTTGAACCTGTTTATAGCAATAACGCTGCATCAAGCCATGCATGGCACAACAAAACGTAGGCTTTTCTTGTCAACCTCCACTTCTTAAGGATCATATCCATGTAATTACATTTTGAAGAACATGCAACGGCAGTAATGACATGAATGGTTTTGCAGCTCCCTCTATTTGTTAATTGCCTTCTTCAATGTCAAAGGCATGGAATGGCAATCAAAGCAGTTCTGGACCAGCAATGATGCTCGTGTCCAGGCATGGCGACACATCACTGCAAAGTGCAAAACCTAAAAGAGTAAGTTGATACCAGGTAAATGGAAATAGGCATTAGAAGGGCCTAGAAAAAGGATATTAATGTGTTATTTGCCTGACTTAATAAAAAAGCCCAAATCAACAAATCCTCCCCTCCATAGCCTACGAATCCTCCAGAAGAAGTATTTTACTGCCGAGACAGAAATGTCTGCTTGCCTGCTGGGATACCAGTAACTGCAGCTGCACTCATAAGCAGACGATCCAAGTCTGGCAAAGGGCATAAAAATTCGAATAGCAGAGCCCTTGTAATGCCAGGCTCACATATTAAGCATCTTCCCAAAATGCCAGAACTGAGACATGTTGCCTTCTGTGCTGCACAGCTCTCTAAGAACTTTGATAATTCATGCGTCCTAAAGTGCACAATCAGTGTGTTTCCTTCGTTCACCTATCGCCAGAGAAGATGTTACATCAGAAGTGAATAAGCCCTGTTGGTTATCTCAGAAGGGTCAGAGAGCCATAAATTGAGGCTCAAAACAGACATTGCTTCACCAGAGTTGGTCCTTTATTCAGCAGAAGCTTCCAGTCTTCTCTGGAAAAAAAGTTACAAGAAAGCAAAAGATGGAGCCTAATGAGAGATTAAAAAGAGGTTGGAAATCAGGTCAAGCCAAACAAAAAAGAAGAAAACCTACATTTCCTCTTTTAAAATCCCCCCAAACTTTTATGAGCAGAGCATTGCAATGATAGCGAAAGGGATAATGCTTTCATGTATACATTTCGGAGTGCCCTCTGAAGTACAGTTTAACAAAAAACGGGCACAAGCCTTGCAAGACTCCTTGCAATTCCATACCAGATTTAATGTGCTTGCCATTATAATCAAATATACTATCTGAATTAACAAGGACTAATTTTAGGATCTCCATTTCTCAAACTCTTCTTCCTTAGACATAAATTTCATTCCATGCTTAGCTTGACAAATGCACTTTAATTCTTTCAAATTCTGAGTGAGATTTCTGTGAGAACCCACACTCATTAATATGTGTGTATGATTAAACACATACAAAACCTTTGCTGAGCTGGGGTCTTCACTAATAAGGGGATTAAGTATTTGGTCTTGTACTTCATTACTGTACTGAATCTGAAAGAGTGATGCAACTGGAGGGCATGGGAGTGAGCTGAAACTGAAGCTCCTGAGATTTCTAAAAAGAGTATTTTATTTGCCCACTGGGATAAGTAATCTTTGGTCTAATTCCTTTATTTATTGAAATATGGCTATTTATATTAATTTTTATTCTGTACTATAAAATATACATATTCCTCTAAATGGAGCATGGTGAGTTCAAGTCTGAAATGGTAGGAAAACCCAACTGATTAGGTTTATTTGATATTTTTATAAGATTTTGAATATATAAACTGATCTATCAGGAACGTATTTAACTCAAAGTTTTAAGGAAAAGTATAAAAGAAACCTTGTTGAAGTTTGGACAACTTTTATGCTAACTCTGTATATTTTAAAATAGACTAATGCACCTCTAACCAGGACCAGATTCCCTCAGCCTACAAAATGAAAATGGAGGAGAAAAAAGGGATACAAAATCTCTAGGATGTCACTGTAACAGCAGAATGAACCATTTCCTCTGCTAATATAGGCAAGAAATTTGAGGCAAGACAAGGACTGAGAATCTACACAAACTCTATCCAGCAGTTTGGAGGAATTCATTCCTGTCCCTGCAAGCCTGCAGCACAGCAGCACTAGTAGGTATGCTGACTTTGGCTACTGACATTTATGTGGCTGAGCATTTATCCATCTGTGGATAATGCCCTTCAGTGTTTGCTATGAGTAGCTCATGTGGTTGCAACCTTTTGGTAAGCAGTTGTACTTGGTAACCCTTCTGAAGCGAGCACTGACTTCTCCTATTTTTTCTTGAAGCCTTCCATGGCTTGAGGGCAGGACAGGCCATTTGGGAGGATCTATTTCATAATTCTTGTGTTTCCCATGCTTTTCACTTAGTACACAACAACCTGTTTGCACAGAAACCAGTTCAATGTACAGAAAATCTATACCAAGTGAAGGGGTTCCACTTAGCCACTCTGGCGGTTCTGACTGTTGGGCCTGGTGTGGATGAGGTCTCTGCATATTCCCCACATCTGTCACTGTATAGACTTAATAACTCAGATCTGAGAGAGTGTCAGCTGAATCACTGCATCTGGATAGCCTCATGCTTCAGTGTTTAAGAAGTCGCTCTAGCTGATTGCTCACTGGGAAGACAAAAAGCCAGCTCCTTGTCTCTGGTTTGTAATGTATCTGAGGCATGTCTCATGTAAGTGGGAAGAACGGAGATCTGGCCCATAAGATTTGTCCTGGCCAAGATCTCTTACAGAAAGGTACACTAATACACTTTCTCTACTCAGATCCCAAACCAGTGACAACCCTGGCAGCAGGACATGCAGCTCTCACTGCAGACAGCCACAACAGCAACAGGGTATTCAAGACCCACGACGAGCTTTCGCAATGATGCATTGCAGGATTACCCCAATATAACTGCGGCTGAAATCAGATCCATCATTACTATTACTGTGGTGTTATACCTGAATTTGTTGGAGAATTCACCTAGCCTGCATTTCACCCCTGGATCAGTAGCTGCGTTAGTCATGCACATGGAATGACATGGAAAGGGATTTAAGACAGTAAGTAGGACCTTCATCATGGTTTTGTAAAGAATGGGATCCACTTAGTTAATACCTGACGTATCCTTCTGTATTCATCTGTCTGTCAGGCAGTCTGAAATTACCAGCAAAACAGAACCACGTTTGCATCAGCTATATCACAGTACCAAATTACAGTTTGCAATGAAAAAAAGTCACTCAATAATGCCTGAGATGCTGGTTAAAACCTGAGTTACCTGGTCGGTTACGTACAGACAGCTAATCAACTGGCAATAAGGTCTTAATCTCTCTTGAACAATGTGAAACAAATAGTATTTCATAATCTGTCTCTAGTATCTTTCTAAGATTTCTCTTTTTGTCTCATCTTCCTAATAGTCCCTCTCTTTCTCTAGGACAAAGTTGATTCTTTCTCAAATATACCTTTCAAAACATCTGTGCGAATAATTTTAAGGTACACTCTACTCCTTGTATTTTCTTAAACTACTCAGGAAAAAAAATGCCTGACTGTGAAGTCAAAATCTGCATTATATGTCTCAAAGAAATAAATTGGTAAGTCACACATTCTTCCTCCTTCAAAGCTTAAACTCACATATAATTAAACTAAAGCTAGTCTTGCCTTGGCTCCAACTGTACCTGCTACTCCAGTGAGATCATACATTTAGAATAGCGGACAGTGAAATATGGCTGGGGAACAAAAAATGCCATGCATACTAGCACATGAAAAGCAAAAATATCCAGACTGCAACATTTCTGTAAGAAAAAGATGACAAAGGAGATCACTAGTCAAGCGATGGGGCAACAAAATATTAGTCTCTGTGACAAAATTCACCCTTTCCCCTCAAAAAGTTAATTAAGAAGAGTTTGCCTTGGAAGTTTTAAGGAAACAGAACTGATCTTTAAAATCAAAGAACAAAAAAACAAAGAACAAGGGGTTACAGCACACCCCTTCCACAGCCTTTGCCACGCCTAGGCTGGAAGTGTGGTTGCTGCCCCACTTAGCTTCCGTAGGAAGTTCTTATTCACTGGGTCTGAATTCATGTGGATCTGAGGCCCGGCCTCGCTGGCAGTTCCCTCTTCAGCAAGACCTTCTTCAGAGCCTTTAGTCCTTGGGTATTGGGTGTCCTCAGGCTGCCTTCTGCACGTACGATTGTGAAGAGTAACACTAACTTCCATAGGCAAGGCTTGGGCAGATACCAGGGAAGGGGAAAAGCATGGCTCACATGTTATTATATCACCTTTTTTTTTTCTGCTAGCAGCATCATCACTGGGTGAGAAAGATAGCCTTTCCTGTACCGCTGGTACCCCACTACTGAAGAAGCTCCAGCCTGTCGTGTTTTCATAGGTGTGTACGGTAACACGGTAACAACGCTGACTTAATAATCTAGGTCGGAATTTAAACCGGAGCCCTGCTTTGCCTTTGACATGTTAACTATCTCACCCCTTCAATGCTTCTTGAAGAATTTCATTATTCGCGCGACCTGAGTTGCAACTACTGTCTGAAATGTTACTAGACTACAAACACCTCTGATGAAACACAACAAAAGTAAATTGCACCTCACATTGTTCTTGCCAAAAAGGGCTTTGGAGACAGCATGATAATGGGTGTTATTTGCTGTAAGAGTGCCTTCAATTATAGTGAGTACTGTAAATCCAGAGCCAACTCCCAGCACTGAAGACTACAGGATAGTATATGCTTTCTATTCAGGTCACTTGATAGGGCTAATATATTAGATATTATAATTTATTAATCACCAGACTAGTCTTTTTCCCTTCCTGAGGCAGTCTGATCTGAACCATGAACAGAACAGCTATGAAAATCCCTCATAGGTTTGCAGGTGATGCCCTCCACATTTAACATACAGTTCTGAGACATGAAGTTTACATTTCTCAAAGCAAAACCCAGCTCCCTCTTTCTTAAATGAATACAGCAATTAACAGCTATATAAAACATACTTGCTCCAGTGAACTTTTCCCTCCAGCGTCTGCATCTCTCCCAATATAGCAAGGAGAAGTGATGACTTGCCACAGCCAACCTGACCCACAATCATTGTCATCTGACCTATGGTAATAATAATAACAAAAACATTTTCAAAAAAAGAGAAAGACCAGTTCTACTCAAGTCCACAAGGACCAACGAGATCCAATTCTAAGCCACCTGAAATAGTTGGTTAAATTTTTTAGCATCCACTATGTAAATGGGCAATATTGCATGTATTCATCAATGGAAATACGCATTAATGGACAGTACAAGTACACATTAATCTCCAAAGGAATGAGATTACTGCTTTGACATATATTATCATACATTGTATAGGAGAGTGTTACTTTATTGAAGTTTTTTAGGGTCAAATGATATAAAGTGGGGAGTGACTATTTAGGCGGTGGTTCCATGAAAATTTGGGCCAAGCTAATAAAGTGACTGCAAAACCAAAAGAAGATCCATTACTCTTTTCTCCTTTGCGGTACTCCTTCCCCCCCCACCACTTTCCTACCTTCGGTCCCACTCTGTAGTGGCAATGGTGCTTCTCAGATCTCCCCATAAACTAATTGAACTCACTAACTGCACTAGCTAGTGCATTTGCCAGGTAAGCTTCTTGCCAGATGGGGAGTTAATGGTCTCATGCCTTCTAAAGGAAGTAAACTCTTAGACTGGCTCATCCAGCTTGTAAACCCATGGCCTTAAATTGTAAACTCCTTGGAGCAGAGACCTTCTGCTGATGTTGTATGTTGCACTGGGCCGGCACAAAGAAGTGTTCATCCATGTATAGGATGCCTAATGCTATGGTGAAATAAATTATATAGACTTTGGGATTACATACAGTACTTTGGAATTACTTAATAACTATGTGATGTCTAAGATGTGTCCGCCTAACGCATTAAGCTATTTTAAAACTAAGCACTTGATAGGATGTAGAAATAAAATACAAGACTATTCAATAACATGAAACACCAACAGTGTTAGGAATTTTACAACAATAATAGTAGTAGTAGTAATAATAATAATAATAATAATAATGATGATGGAGGAAGAAGTTGCTCCTTGTTGCACTTGCTATGTATGTAAGTCTTCCAAAACAAATCAATGGTTTGTAAACCCCTGAAACTCATAGAAAAAAGACATCAAGGATGCAAGAAATGACAGGAGCTCAGCTAGTCAAAGAGAAATTAATTCAAAAATAAATTCATTGATAATTTCTTTACAGAAAAACTGCATGAGGCTCAAGGAATTATCTGAGATGAAAATAGCTGTGAACCGGGATAACGTAATGTTGAAGAGTGATAGGAGAAGTATATGACTGCTGTGTCCCTGTGCATCCACTGGTAGCCACTGCTGGAAATAAAATACCAAGTTAGATGGACACTTGATTTGAACAAGTCTGGAGTTCTCCCTCTTCCTTTTTTTAATTTGCCTATTAAAAATAATAGTAATGGAACTTTTTTAAACCCTCTTTTTCATATTTTTTCTTACTCTCGACTTTGTTCCTGCTGTTATAAAAACTATATAAACTATATAAATATATAAAAACCATGTAATTTTTTGTTTATGTATAGTACATTAGGTTAATGATATAGCTATATGACCAATACAGTTCATGACCTTGTATACATTTTTAATCTTCATTTTTTCTTACAAAAACCTAAATGTGTGACTTTGTGCTTTTCACAACATCAAGAAATGGAATTAGTAGCAATTCGATATTACATATTTCATGTTTAAGGTGTGCATTTATCCTACCTGTTGGGATTCTGATGTTTATGTTGGACAACGTAGCTAAACCACTTCCCCACGAAAAGTATCCATTGGTCACCTACAAAACAATTACCACATGTCAGATATATAAACACATGAGGTAAAAAAAATAAAAATAGAATGTCTAGTTTAGATTTTAAATACGTTACTAAAAGAAATCAGTGATTAATAGACATAGTGAGGTATGCTCATAAACAAAAAAAAAGCAGATTAGGTTGGTTAAGATTGCCAAACTCAGAACATTTTGTCATTAAGAAGAGTTATGTACACAAACAGGTACACTATATGAAATGCAATAAAGGGATGATCTTAAATCGAACTGTATTTACCAAATACTTCCATGCTGTCAAGTATAAGATTAAAGACTAAGAATAACAATCACAAGACCTCACAGGTGACAATCTGAATAGCACAGTTTATCAATGAATGAATTATTCTGCATATTGGGATATATGGCCCCTTGTGAATGTATTCCCAACATGGAAATTGAAGATTCACAACGTTTATGCTGGACATAAGAAAAATGTGCCCCAGCACGCCCTAGCCTTTTTGTGCATACTTCCTTTGGAGTTGTCAGGGCCACGAAACATTCTTTGCACAGAGCACACATTACGGGGAAAAGTTGGCCAACATGACTTAAACTAATGTCATTATAAATGACGTGTCACAATAAATGTCAGAAGTTTTGATCTTGGTTTTGAGTGAAAGATAAACTCATGAAGGGAAAGTCTGAAAAACCTATATTAATTTCTGCATATCAAATTATCTGCATATCTATCTATCCGTCTTTTGTTCCTTTAGACTCATGCCTCTGTTTCATGAGAAGACGGGTGATTGCTATAAAAAGCTGATCTGAAGTGAATTCTCCTCACTTTATTTTTGGCTAAAGTGCTTGTTCTTTCAACAGACAATTTGCCTTTGGAAGAACAGCAGCAAATGGTACTGTTGCGGGAGGACCTGCTCCTCGTAAAGAATGAGATGATGTTTTCAAACCACCTTGATTGCAATATCATCTATCTCCACAGGACGTGTTTGCTTCCTCGTTGTCTGTTCATAGCTTTCAAGCTGGTACCTCAAGGGCTGCCTTCTGTTGATGGCCTTGGTGTGCTGCATAGTGAAATGAAGAAAGGAGAAAAGTTGGAATCGTCAGGAGAGGACAGCATTTGGTTCCCTATAAAACAAACAATCCACTCCCTTTCTTACCACCATTCTAGGTCACAAGAAGAAACCAGTGTTTTTCAATATATGTGATAATAAAGACACGCTACTGTGATGCACATAGTGCAATGTTTTAAACACCCTTAACACAGCACAGGAAATATCTGATTTTTGGTTTCCCATGCATAACCATCCCAAATTTCAGCTCTGTCCTCCTCCTCAAACCACTAGGTAAAGTCTGCCTTACCTGAGGTGGCTCCTAACAAAGCTGCGTCAGTAAAAGTGTAATGGCATGCAGAGTTACCAGTTTGGGTCTTGGAAGCAGAAAAGCTGCAGGAGTGAGAAGCAGATCAAACTAGCGTGTGCAGAGTACCTCGCTAATGCATAATAGTGGTTGTGGAGCTAGCTCATTCAGAGCTACCCGTGTATTTGTAAGCACCACTGTATTGAGCTCAATGGGCATAATCTCAGTGATTCCTTATAGCTGGGCTATACAGTGATTGATTTAATCTTTACAGATATTACCTTTATTTTTCCCTCTAGACTTTGTCTGTCTCTGTCTGTAGGACTGGGCAAAAGGTGGACAAGAGAACAAAATAAATGCTGAAACAATTTAATTTTTGTTTTCTTTATTACAATTTTTAACCCAGAAAAACGAGAAAAATGTTTCTGCTTGGCAAACTAATTTAATTCATCTCAAAATAAAACTTTTTTTGTGCTAATCCTTTCTTTCTGTTGCCGTCTTCAAATTTCACTCACATTTTAAATGATGTAATCAGTTTGAAACAGTTGAAATATCTAGCTTTAGAAAAATGTCAACATGAAAGAAAAATATCTTTTCCTAAACCATAGAATCATAGAATTATAGAATAGTTTGGGTTGGAAAGGACCTTTAAAAGTGATGTAGTCCAACCCCCCTGCAATGTGCAGGAACATCTCCAACTAGATCAGGTTGCTCAGAGCAACCTGACCTTGAATGTTTCCAGGGTTGGGGCATCCACCACCTCTCTGGGTAACCTGTTCCAGTGTTTTGCCACCCTCATTGTAAAAAAAAAATCTTCCTTATATCTAGTTTAAATCTTCACTCTTTTAGTTTAAAATCATTACCTCTTGTTCTGTCACAACAGGCCCTGCTAAAAAGTTTGTCCTCATCTTTCCTGTAGGCCCCCTTCAGGTACTGGAAGGCCACTATAAGGTCTCCCCGGAGCCTTCTCTTCTCCAGACTGAACAACCCCAACTCTCTCAGCCTGTCCTCACAGGAGAGGTGTTCCATCCTTCTGATCATTTTGTGGCCACTCCAACAGGTCCATGTCTTTCCTGTGCTGAAGGCTCTGGAGCTGGATGCAGTACTGCAGGTGGAGTCTCACCAGAGTGGAGTAGAGGGACAGCATGACCTCCCTTGACCTGCTGGCCACGCTTCTTTTGATGCAGCCCAGGATATGGTTGGCTTTCTGGGCTGCAAATGCACATTGCCAGCTCATGTCCAGCTTTTCATACACCAGTACCCCCAAGTCCTTGGCAGGGCTGCCCTCAATACCTTCATCCTCCAGCCTAGTTTGATACTGGGGGTTGCCATGACCCAGGTGCAGGACCCTGCTTTTGGCCTTGTTGAACCTCATGAGGTTTGCACAGGGCCACTTCTCAAGCCTGTACAGGTCCCTCTGGATGGCATCCCATCCCTCAGGTGTGTCAACCACACCACTCAGCTCGGTGTCATCCACAAACTTGCTGAGGGTGCACTCAATCCCACTGTCTATGTAATTGATGAAGATATTCAACAGTACTGGTCCCAATACAGACCCCTGAGGGACACCACTTGTCACCAATCTCCATCTGGACATTGAGATGTTGACAACTACCCTCTGGATGTGACCATCCAACCAATTCCTTATCCACCGAACAGTCCACCTATCAAAACTATATCTCTCCAATTCAGAGAGAAGGATGTTGTGGGAGATTGTGACAAAGGCCTTACAGAAATCCAGATGGAAGACATCCATAGCTCTTCCCTTGTCCACTGATGTAGTCACTCCATCATAGAAGGCCGCCAGGTTGGTAAGGCAGGACTTGCCCTTTGTGAAGCCATGCTAGCTGTCTCATATCACCTCCCTGTCCTCCATGTGCCTTAGTATAGCTTCAAGAAGGATCTGTTCCGTGATCAGCCCAGTCACAGAGGTGAGGCTGACAGGTAGTTCCCAGGGTCCTCATTTCTACCCTTTTTAAAAATAGGTGCAATGTTTCCCTTTTTCCAGTCGCCAGGGACTTCACCTGACTGCCATGACTTTTCAAATGCCATGGAGAGTGGCTTGGCAACTACATCAGCCAATTCCCTTAGGACTCTGGGGTGCATCTCATCAGGTCCCACAGACTTATGTATATTCAGGTTCCTCATCTTCTCTTACAGCGGGAAGGACTTTGCTCCCCCCATCCCTGCCTTGCGCTCCATTCACTCAAGAGGTGAGGGGAGAGAGGTTGCCAGTGAAGACTGAGGCAAAAAAATGGTTGAGTACATCAACTTTCTCCTCATCTGTTGTTACCTGTTTGCCAGTCTTGCTCATCAAGGTGGGTGCGCTTTCTTTGACCTTCCTTTTCTGGTTGACATAATTACAGAAGCCCTTATTATTCTTTGCGTCCCTTGCCAAGTTCAGCTCCATCCACACCTTGGCCATCCTGACCCCATCCCTACACAACAGGGCAGCGTCACTATACTCTTTCCAGAACACCTGTCCCTACTTTCACCACCTGTGTATCTCTTTCTCTAACCTTAGTTTGACCAGCAGGTCTCAACTCAGCCACGCCAGTCTCTTGCCCTCCTTTCCTGATTTCTTACACCTGGGGATCGAGAGCTCTTGGGCTCTATGGAAAGTGTCCTTAAAGATCTGACAGCTCTGTTCTGCTCCCTTGCCCCTGAAGGCAGTTTCTCAGGGGGTCCTATTGATTAACTCCTTGAAGAGCTGGAAGTTTGCTTTCCTAAAATTCAGGGTTCTGACTTTACTCTTCCCCTGATCCATACCCCTCAGGACTGTGAACTCCACCAGTGCATGATCGCTGTAGGCCAGGCTGCCTACCCTCAATCTTGATATCACCAATTAGCTCACTTGTGATGGTGACCATGAGGTCCAGTATCACATCTCCTCTGGGGGAGCTGTCAATTACCTGGCTTAAGAAGTTATCTTCAATGCACTCCAGGAGTCTCCTGGATTGCTACAGCTCACTGTGCTACTTTTCCAGCAGATGTCGGGGTGGTTGAAGTCCCCCAGCTGGACAAAAGCCTGCAAGTGTGATGCCGCCTGTAGCTGGAGTAACAAGGCTTCATTAATAGGCTCCCCTTGATCAGGTGGCCTGTAGTAGACACCAACCACAAGGTTCCCTTTGTTGCCTCGATCTCTTTTTCTTATCCATAGACTTTCAACCTGCTTATGGCTATTCTTCAGGGACAGCTCTTCACACTCAGTCCATTTCTTGATTAGAGGGCAACACCTCCACCCCTCCTTCCTCACCCTGGCCCTTCTGAACAGCCTGCAGCCATCGATAGCCTCATTCCAGTCATGGGATTCATCCCAACAGGTTTCAATAATGGCAACTAGGCTGTAGCTTTCTAGCAGCATGGTGGCTTCCAGCTCCTCCTGTTTGTTGCCCGTGCTGCCTGCATTGGTGTAGAGGCACTTCAGCTGGACTGTCAGCCATGTCACATTCTTAGAGGAACATCCCTTAATTCCTTTGGGGTATTTCACTGCTATATCCCTCCTATTACCTCAGATGCCCCTGTCTCATCTCCATAAGACTTCAAGTGTGCTGCAGTGTAGCCAGCACGTCTCAGAGGAACAGGTTGCAAGCCCTCACTAGCACACTGTCCCTCTAACCGTTGCCTGTTGTCCCACAGCTTGTCATGGGCAAGCCTGATATTGTCCCCCTCCCTCCTCAAGCCTGGTTTAAAGCTCTGTCAGTGACCCCCGCTAGCTTGTGGGCAAAGACCCTCCCTTGGGTTTTTTTCGCTTTAAATTTTACTCAAATTCACTATATGCTTAGCGGTCCAGAAACAGCATTTTGGAATTAATTCTTACTTCACAAAGTTTCGTGTTGTTTTTCCCACCTCCAATTTTGAATTTCCCAGAGCAGGAATCGGTCCTACCTAAAGATGCCCGATATATGATGGGTTGTACTGCTAATATACAGTACAAACCCCATAACCACAGTAAATGCACCTGGGCCTTTTATAAAAACTGAAGGCTGAATTTGAACCCTGTGTAAATGTGCTGGTGCGTTCCAGGGTTTTTATTGCTACTGGCACTTCAGCAATGCTTAAATGTGTTTGGGAACCTTTAATGTCACAGAAACACAGAAATCCCCACACAGAAGAGGCAAAACTGGTTAATGTTAGAGTCAGGCTAGAAGCCAAAACTCCCAAGGCCTATCAGCTAGGCCGTTGGCCTTGTATGGGGCCTCTCCGCTCTGGCCTCTCTGCTTTGAAATTCAGTGTCATAAAACAGAACTTACAAGTCCCGTGTGCTTCTTACAGGATTCATAAGCTACAGAGCTGTCCCCACCTCTCCAGCTGTCATCTCCAATCTCATCACTCAGGAGAAACTCATTCAGCTTCTGTACACTTGAAAGAAAACAGAACAGTGAGTTCAATAAACTCAAGTTTCCATGTATACATTTCCATTTTTGTGCAGTCCAGCCAGCAGGATGTATCAGAAGTGTTCCAAAAGAAGTTCATGGCATACTTTTGGTTTCCTATTGGACTGCCTGTCCCCCCAATGGCAAGTGAAAAATTATGTGGAAGAGGACATTGGTAGCAGGGAACGAAGAGAAGAGCTAGTCATGTGAGAAGGAATGCTTTCAATCTCAGCAGGCTTTTCTTGTTGCTGGCTTTCTCATGCCTACACACCGTCAGGATGCATAAACGAGTCATTGACCCGTCTACGTTCTCTGAAAATGACAATGCACTAGGTGCATCTTGAACACAGCTTTTGCATACGCTGCATGCAAACAGGACTGAATGCTCCACAAATGAGCACAGCCATAGCCACCCGTGGAGAAATACAGCAAGAGTTCTCTTTCCCTACTTCTTAAAACTGTCCCCTGGGAAATACAGCACCCAGGTTGAATTCATTCTTCATCGCAGAAGGATTTGATGCTCTTTCTTTCTTCCCCACTTCCTTTCAGAGTGCCGTAAGCACCTGGCTCTTTATCGTTCTGGGGAAGGGATGAACAAAAAAAAGCACCCACCGATCATGGTGAAGCTATGTTATTTTGCAAAAACTAAAATCTAGGTGCATTGTGCCAGAGACTGAGACAGCAGAAAGACATATGACTTCAGATCAGTGATTTGAATATTAATATGCAAATGGGAATGCAGTCCTGTTTCAAGGCCTGTCTGAGCATTTTATATGAAATTATCAAGACACGTTCAAGCCAGAGTTAGCAAGAAAGCACTGCAATTGTCATTATTTCCTCCTGCCAGTATACCTGTTCCTATCCTATTTTTAAAGGAAAATTTACATGTCTAAATCCCATATCAGAATTTCAGTCTTACGTAAGTGCATCATAAGAAGAATTTATCTTCTTGTAGAAAAAAAGAGACCTCGTTTCTGATTGTCTGCCTAAGAAGACATCAACGATTACCTTGCATTTGAATGAGGACAGGTACCCTCAAAAAGCTTTCATGGTACTAGAATTGCTCTTTACAATAAAATGGAGGTTCTGACCAAAGTATAAGCACTTAAACGTAACACAAACGAGTGCATACTCATATACATGTATTTGATTGATGACAGAGCTGTGAAACGGCCAAGAACACATTCTTCATTCTTCACTTGGGGGACATGATGTTCATGGGAGAAAGATGTTAGGAAATAAGTTTGCCAAAGGGTAAAGTTTGTTTTGGCAAATATGGTCTTTAAATAATGTCCTGAGGGGTGGCCAGCAGTGCTAAGGAAAATGTGCACACCATTTTGATATTAGGGCTATGCTAAACATAGTGCAGAGATGTAGAGGCTGGGATGATTTATACAGGAGACTTGAGATTTTCCACTAGTCAGAAATCATTTTCAACCTCGGGAAAATCTTTCATGTGGCCCTGCTGCTGCTTTGGTAAAAATAAATCCTATTAAATGATTTTTTTTTTTTTTAAGGTGAGTGTGGTACTGGCAAATGACAGCTGTGGAGCCTGAAGTCCCCTTGACTGCTATTTGTTGTTATCGTTACCCACCATAAAGAGGCAGTGGCAGCAGCAATGCAATACCTTGCCAATGTGCCTCAGTCTTGGCAAGAAATAACTATGTTTCTGGGGGGGAAGGTTAGTCCGGTCTTCACATCCTGCTAGAACTTGGCATATGACATGTTACTGCCAGTCAGGTGTCAGTTTGTGCCTCTTGGGACATCTTGGCAGTGTGTATGTCTACATAACTAACCCATGACCATGAGTCTTTCCACACAGACCACTGATGCAACAGCCAAAAGCCTGAAATTTGACTTACTACCAACCAGCTCCCTTGAGATTAAGTGCTCTATAGCACAGGACAAAGGAAGTTGTTTTGCTGGGCTATTTGCAGAAATAAATGCCTGGAACATATAAGTTACTGATGAAGCAACACATTTTCTGAGTTCCTTTTCTTTTTTTAAAACAATCTTTTCGACTTCATGCCAACTTCCTCGCTGTCCTGCCACGCAGATCCCTAACCCTCACAGACTAAAATCCCATATGTCTGCTTTGCCACGCTTCCTCTCGTGCGTCTCTTCACTGCCATTTAGGGGAACAGAATTTCCTCTATAAGAGGAGTCCCGTAGGGCTCAGTTTCCCTTGTGCAACTAGTCCTTCAGTGTCTAGTGTTCCTCCATCCACTCTCTTTCCTAAGACAGTACATGCTAGTGCTAGACAATGAGAGGCAGGACAATACTGAATTTTCACTTAAAGCCAAATACACCCTCTGTGGAGATAGAGTTAAGCCAGTTGCTTTTCCTTGCATCAGCAGGGCCTGTCTTGCTAGATAGCTTCACACCGCTCTCATCTCCCTCTGTGTTGACAAGAGCCCAGAAAAGCAGTGGGTGAAAGCTATGGTGGGCGGCCACACTGTGAGAAGAGAAGCATATCCCAAGGAAGGACAATCTGGCTCTAAATACAGACTGCCAAACTTGGTGAAATTATAAAAAAAAAAGCAGAACACTTATTTTTCTCTGTATCATGCAGTAAAAAGAAAGGGTTACTCTGATTTCTCTCCCATTTCTGAACATCGGACTCCCACCTCTAAATCCCCTTCTAGATGAGCAGGGAGAAACAACCTTTTTCTCCAGCACCTTCCCTGTTGTATTATTGAATGTAGGTGTTCAAGAGTTGGAGAAACTAGAAGGGCCACTTACCTTATGATAGCCTTGACTGCAAAACGAACCACAGTGGAGAGCAGGAACAGTGGTGTGACCAGGATGTGAAATAGGGACAGTGATGCAAAAGCCTGGGCAGGCTGCAGGGGCTTCTCATTGGTATATGCGTAAGTCACAAAGGTCTGTCACATCAGGAAAAGAACATGTCAGGATAGGGACTCTTGAAAAAGATGGACAAGGACAGCAAGCAAAATATTTTTCTCAACTAAGGTCAATAACTATATACCTCAATTTATTGGGAATCCTAGCAAACTGAAGAGAAAGTTGTCTTCTATTAAAGTGAAAAAGATTTTTAAAACTTGCCAGTGATTTCAAGACACATACATATTTAAGAATGAAAAAAAAAAAAATCTTTGTAAAATCAAAGCATTTAGTTTTGTAAAGTTCTGTAATCTAGTTCAGGGTTTAGAAGAAACACACAACCCAGAAAAATCAGTAAGAATCTAATGAACCTTATGGTTTTTTTCACAGATGCAGAACTATGGTCCTATTTAATCCAATTCTGGTACAAACTCTCAGCATACTCTGAGTAATGACATCAGAATTTGGTCTATGAAGACTCCTTACTGACCGGCATGCCATAGTTCCTCTAGTTAATTAGGTTGAGATTTAAACCTGTCCAGAGGATGTGCAAAATTTATTTCTCGTTAAACTGCAGAGTACCCTTTCTTGAAAACTGAAATGGTGGCTTATAATGCATTTTGAAACAGGGACGATTTTTGCTGCTAGACAATAGAAGCAAAGCCACCCAAAACCCCTTCAAAATGAAAGCTTCTCAAAATGCATCTTCTTTCAAGTGGTAGTGATTTTTTTCTTTCTTTCTTACAGTAAAAATTTATATTTCTTTTTTTTTTTACCAATACAAACAACAGCTGTTGAAATACCAGCTCTGGCAATAGGCACTTCCAGTGTCATGCTATCCTACAGTTAGCAGGGGCACATTCACTCATCTACTGGTTTTATGAGGAGTATTTCCTATACTAACAATGGTGTCCTATCTTTCTTTCTCCCCCTCTTTTTTTCTCTCCCCTTTTATATGAAAAAGTGGAAAAAAAGGTATCTTACTGCAAGAACAGCTGCTATTGGTATGGCCGCGTTCATAAAAACTGTGAAAGAGAAATAAAATAGGCATCAGATTATACGAAATAAGAAAAAACAATTTTACAAGTAGTTGTACGGCACTAGAAGACTCCAGTTATTTCCAATGCAAGTAATTAAAATTCCCAAAGGAAAATTCCTCTGCAGGAATAAATTTCTTTCCAGGACAGAGAGAATTCTTAAACGCACAAACAAATAAGCCAAGAAATTATCTCCTTTGTATACTTTAGTGAAGAGGATAAAAAGGTTTATGTGCACAATTATTATGCAACACAATGAAAACATTACCTTCTTGGCTCTTCTATATTCCTTACTGTAAAACAATTCATAAATGTCATGTCATAATGAAGGTGACAGAAAACTTACTGCATAAAAAGAAGATCAACAAGATATGCTCTATATTTTCAAGATTTTGTGTTATATATTTGTTATGCCTTTGTATTTTAATCACATACCACATGCACACAGAAAAAAAGTGTCATAGGCACAGCTGTATCTTGCTTTACTTGAAGTCAGAGGGAATGTTGACATGAAGAACAGGATCCATTTCCGAGTGCTAAAAACATAGTGACTTACTGGAAAGAGATGTATGAAGCGCAAAGGTTTTGAGACTGGTGAGTTCCTTCATTCTCGTTTCTTCCACACTAGTACAAAATATGTGCTCCCAGGCATACAGCTTTAATAACTTAATGCCTTTTAGTATCTCATTGGTTTTCTTTAATCTCTCAGTAGAATAGTCCTTCATTTAAAAAAAAAAAAACAGCAAGGATAAGAAATTGACATCGGTTTGTAGTTTTAATGAGAATGCTCTTTTCCCTTCACTTCTGTTGCAAAATTCATTAAAGATTTCTAATTTTGTTTGTCTGTGATTTTGTACAGGCTTTCAGTTGCCATACTGAGTAAAACAATATAAAATTCCATATTCTTTGAAGATATTAAAATGCTTACAACCATGAGGGGAAATTAAGCGATCCTGTTCTGAGAAGAAAAATAAACCAAAACATCCAAATCCTTCAAACAGAAGGTGAAACCCAGTGAGGTGGATTAGTAGGTCAATGGTGTCTGTGACAATAGACAGAAGACTACGGGTGTGTAATTGCTGATACAAGATTCATTCTGGGATTTATACAGACTGGTCATGAAAATTCATGACATGTTTATTGATATATTTAGCCAATTGCCCCCCACCAGAAAGCAGTAATAATCATTTTGGTAAAATCATAACCCCAAAAGATGTTATGAGACAGAAGAATTCAGAAAAGATCAAAAAGAAAGATTCAGACTATTTCTGAAATTATGCAAAGATAGATCCTCTGTTGGTATAAATTAGCACAATTCAACGGGATTGAAGTGTGCGGCAAATTAGTATAACTTGCTTACTGAACAGCAAGATAACAAAGATCTTTAAATATTTGACGTCTCAAACATCAAAGGTGGATTAGAAAAGTTCAAGGATCATCAAGGATCATGAGAATAAAGTTAAAAATTAAACAAAGTATCAGAAAACATTTCTAATTGGTGAACTAAATTAAACAGCAAAATAAATTTATAGCACTGAAGAATTTAGGATTATTATCCAGCAATGTCAGCTGATTTTTTGAGAATATCAAAGCTTGGGGTGAGAGCATAAAGTCTCTAGCCATTTCAGAGGGGGGTTGTACACGTTCTTTAATACTGTCCCCTTATAATTTATCACTCATTTGTACTGTTTGCTAACATCCCATGAAATACAAAATCTGAATGTAAGAATAACACCCTTTCATGTAACTGAATTCACATGAAACTGTGCTCGTTGGGTTAAAAATACTCTCCGTGGAGAAGGCAGGTCAAGGCCCACATACTTTTATCAGATTCTTCTCTGACAAACATTAGGAAGGAGGAGATACTGAGCCACAGAAAACAGAAAGGGAGGGAAGATGGAATTAAGTGCTGGCTTGCCCAAACCTCCACCATGAATGTTCACGAATAGCAAGAAGAGAATCCAGAATGCCTGGTTCCCTGTTCTCATTTCTGGATCACAAAAGCACTGAATTAATTTACTTACAAGAGTGCTCTTCTGAGCCTCAGCCAACTTCGTAGCTATGAAGTACTGTATTGGAGCTAACAGTACAATGACAGCGGCACCAACCAAGGCACTCACTCCAAGTAAATTATAGAGTAGGATCACCCCCATTATTATCTACGAAGAAAAAAGCAACACATAAAAAAAAAGTACATTTCAATATGCCAGAATGATAGCAATAAAAAAAATATTTGTTCTTCTAATAAACAGTTAAATGGTTCGTAGGAACCAACTGAGCCCATACTTCAGAAGGTCATGTTTAGAAAGTGTGGGAAATGAACACAGAAGCCTTTATTTTTGACATTAACTGCATAGTTCCTGCCTGGTAGTCCTAATTCCAGACCAGATTTCCCCAGAAATAAAGGAGCACTAAAATTATGGTGCTTGCCCTGAGGCATTTTACAGAATCACTGGCCTCAAGTCTTATTTACGCTAGAGCTCCTTACATCACCCTGGAAGTATTCAAAGGTCTTAGGATGGTCATGAATCACAGTTGCATTCTGTCGTAGTGGTCCTCTTGCAACTGCAGACAGAGGCACATCTAAGGCAGGCACTGAAGCAGGATGCAGATGTGCTGGGAGTGACACAAACCTGAGCTTCCTGAGCTTGTGCATCAATACCATGTGTCTCTATAGGAAAATACCAAGACGCTACCTTAGCTTTACAAAGAGTTTGGGAACGCTTCCCACAGAGGTTTACCTGGGAATGGCTCTGATACAAATACCATGATTCCGGTTCCCGTGTAAATACAAGCTCTACTAAATAAATATTTTTATTAAAAGCTCCACTTTATGGTACAGAGATGTCCTCAGTAACAGGACATACAGGACTAGTTCCCTAGTTTGTATTTTTGCTACCTCTTCAGCGAGTCACTTCTGTCCTTAAATTTGCCTTCTTTATTATACAGTATCAGCAATAAGAATCAGCGGAGTTCAATGTTTTGAAAGCGTTATTTAGCTTTTCAGGCTTCTGTAATGTCAATTAGCATACCTACACGCCATTTTCTTAGCAGAATAATACAAGGTTGCAGGTAGCAATTTGTACTTGGGGTAAACTGAAGTGCTTCCTGGGGGCCTGGTATTGCAATGAGTTTTTGTTCTTGGTAACAGGCCATAATTGGTAGATACACCATGTATTTTCTAAGATTCACCACAATCTTCAGCACGCTATGGCTATATTGGCTCACACTGGAAGGATGTCAGTTCAGTATTTGCTACAAGCTCTTCTACTGAGGAGGGAGCAGCCATGACAATTGCTGTTTCTTGGGACATCTCTTGAAGCTCAAGCCCTTTGCACAAGGCAAGACAGGATAGTCCCACCACCTTTTCCAGAGTGGTATTGTTACAATCCAGTCTACGGTTACCAATAGTTGGTTTCTTCCCTCTTTTTTTCAAAAGGCAGCCAATTGAGCTAATCAAGCAGAAAGACATATTACCGCACCGCCAGTGTCATTAGTGTCAGCTGCATAATACTTTGAGAATGAAATAGTAAGTAAGTATTCCCAAGTAAGTATTCCCTTTCAGTTTTATTGTTGAAGCCAAAGTGTAAGGTAATCACTGTGATTGATAGAGCTTAAGAGCAGAAAGAGCCTTCTATAGTCTAGGCCACAGATGCTAACTCACCAAGTTCTTCAGAATGTGCAAATTCATGCGTGATGCTATGCTCGTTCCTGGAAAAATCTACGGTCAAGCTACCCTGTCTTCCCTGCCTCCTGAATGCTTGAAGGTGAACTATAGGAACCAGCAAAATCAACACAACTTCCTCAAACCAGCCTTTTACAGTAGCGGTGAGGAAGGCCGTTACATTTCCACAGTGGCTGAGACAGAGACTTTATTAAAGAGACAAATGAGTGGTGAATTTAGGCTACATATTATTATTCACTAGCCACAGGAATCAGACTACCTGTTAATTTAATAACATTCAAAGTATTAACAGCAACACTTCCAAATAAACCTGGATACGAACTAGTGACTTAAAATTGAAACCCTCTGTGTTATTTCTAAGTTCAGTTACCATGCAAACTTTTTTGTCTTTTTCTCCATAAATTATTTTGTGAGTCTCTAAACCCTACTCGATCCCAAAATAGACACATAAACCCAATACTTGTTTCCATTAGTAGTAGTAATATTGCTGACTAATATAATTGATTACCGATATAGTTCCAGGAATCTCAGCAAAACAGATTCACTGTAAGAGTGGCTTCTGTTCCTTTTTAAACTTGTTTAATGTCAGTGGGATCACCTACAGGTAAGGATCAAGACAGTCCCATCTCAAGCTAAAATTCTGAAGGTGCTACGGGAGGCCAAGCTTTATGGAAAATCAGCATGGCATGGGTCATTAAGTCATCTTGCACTTTTGAAGATTCCTTTCAGGCTAATCATTTTTACCTTTACTTCCTACAAATCTGCCTACAGATCTTTCCCAGTCTTGTTAAGAACCAGATGTTTACAGGAACTAAGCTTGTTTAGATGAGAGCTTCTCTGAGCATTTCGTGCAGCGCACTGTCGGTGCTGCTGTCTGTCGCTAAACAGGATTCAATTGATTTTCGCTCCTGCCACAAAACGTAGTTACAAGTGGAAACTGCAAATGCAATACTTAGCGCTGGTCAGACGCCTGTGCTGCTGCCAAGTGGCAGAAATGAGAGCAATGATTTGTGTCAGTAGTAGAAGAAATATGAGCAGGGAAAGGATGACAGGTCATCATTTCTAAAGTCACAGATCACAGCCATGACATGGAAACCCTACTCCAAAATAATCCTCTCTCTTTACCGCCCCGCGGAGAGACAGCCTCCCAGCCTTTGAAGGAGATGATGGGCCACGTTTCTGCTTGTTAGTCCTCCTGGCAAATGAGTGTGAAGTCCAGGTTCCCCTCTGGATTTTGTAGTAGCCTCACAGACATATACTCTTGTCAACCAGGTTGGAGGATCTCTGAAATCAGGCCCTTACATTGATGCTCTACCTGAACAGGCATTGCCCACAGATTGGGGCACAGGAACAGGAACCACATTAATTGATTTGTTTCTATGGCAACCAAGTTATTGATTTGTCCCAGCGTCATCTCTCCCATGGACAGGTTGGATGTGGAAAGCCTCAGGATTTTATTATATATCATTGCCTGTGGGAAAGGAATAAAACGGAAGGTAAGAAAATGATATAATTATAAAACAACAGTAGCAGCAGGACGTTTCAAACTGCAGTATCAGTCTTTACCTAAGACAGCCCTTCTCCCAGTCTCTCACCTGAGACAGAGAGAGAGGTGGAGACAGAGTGAGAGAAAGCACAAGAGAAAGAACTGACTTAAAAAAACTCCAATTCCTCTTTAAAGGTTTGTTGCTTAACGCAGACCTAAAATAGAACAAAATGACAACAAAACACCAAAATTTAGGAGACTGGGCGAAGATCTTTTTTAACAAACACTTGGCGAGCCTGCTTTTCTATGACACTGTTTGTCAGAGAGATCCTTGTTTCTGGTAAGATAGTCAAGCTCATGTTATGAAGTTTTGGTCAGGGTGGGTATGTGTTTCTTTGGGTTTCTCTCCTTTACCTGGCCATCTATTTTCATAACATCTGTAGCAGCTTAAGAGGGTTTAAAATTAACCAGGGCTTATATCTACCAGAATTTTAAAGACAAATATTGTGAGTCCAGTTCACAGTTATTACCAAATATCAAACACTGCAGCTTCAAGGAATTTCTTTAAATAATTTGTGCTCTTTGCCCTGTTTTGTCCATGAGCAAGGTAGATCCTGTAGAATTGAGGTTTAAAAACCTGGAGGTTTTTAAAAGATGGGTAGACATAGTGCTCAGAGATATGGTTTAGTGATGGTTTTGTCAGAGTTAGGTTGATGGTTGGACTCGATGATCTGCAAGGTCCCTTCCAACCTAGGCAATTTTATGATTCTATGAATTAATCAGAAATGCCTACAGACCATGGTGAATTACAGCAGCTGCATATGGTCCTAAAAGTCCCTATTTTGTCAAGTGGGAGTCACAAAAGCACAAGGAAACAATCAGGTACTCTTTCTTCACCAAGTTTATACGGCCTATCGTGGGAGAAGGCAGGCAATGTTTGAAACGGCTCCATCAATCACAGTGTGCACAAAAAAAAGGAGCTTCCACGCTGAGATGATATTCCTATGATGAGTTACATCAGGCGAAACATCAGTTCCAGCTTCTGTTTTGCACACACTGCTACTGTTGTCCATGGAGTCTGGTCTGCGGAGATCCCTGCTACAACCCACCCACGTGCTCAGCTGGACTGCTGGCCCCAGTTCATAAACATGACTTTTGCAGGGGGTTAATGGATGCCGGTTTTAGAGACACAGTTTTGCAGATGAATCACTCCTGTCCCATCCCACGGGGCTCTGTGCAAAAGGGCATAAATATTCAGAACCACCACTCATGACACATGGACAATGTTCCCATCACGGCTCAGCCAAAGATACTCTGCAGATGACTCTGTTCACAGTCAGCAGAAGTAACCTCATAAGCAAATGAACGAAGCAGATGCAGAGCCAGAACAACACTGCTTCTCTTCATATACCTAACGTCATCTGGAAAGATGCGTTCTTACATGCAGGGAGTGCGTGTTAAACTTCTACATGTTAGTATGATGGGTTTAGATTTTGGCAAAAGGAATTTGGCTATGTCAGTGATATTACTTTTTCCAGTTTTCTGGATGAAAATACAGTGCATATCTTCCCTCAAACAATTGTTAACTGAGTCTTCAGATAAAGAACAAGGCAAATGAAAGTACAAGGCTGGAGCTATTATTAGTGAATTTCTTGGCAGATCATGGGAACATCTTTGCTCACCAGTAAAGCACCTCGTAGGTTGATGCCAGTTTCTGTAGTCACATAGTAGGATGCCTGCAGGAATGTCCTCTGTAAGATAAGGGCCAGGAAGAGAAGAACTGCCAAAACATAAACATTCCTGAGGAATTCCTCTGAGGAAAGATATGAGTTTGATGGATCCTTCACCTGAAAAGAAAGGAAAAAATAATGAAAGTGGCATAGGAGGGATTGTGTATTCTTGAGACACTGGAAACAAGGAAATTCAGTCATTGCATTAGAATAAAAAATACTGGTGGTATTATGGGAAAGTTATGGAAATCAGATTTCTTATTGTCCTATGAATCAAAATAATTTGGATACAAATTGGATGCTCTGCTCATGTTCCAAAGACTTAGGATCTTAACTTTCAGCAGTTCTAAAATGAATTGTTTTTAGCGGGAAAGGGACAATGAGATCACCATGTCTGCCTTATCTTTAGTTTTTCCATTGGATTCCAGTGATTGGTAGGATAGAATGCTACTCAGTAGAAAATAAAGCTAATTCCATACGCATCACAAAGAAGTTGCAAGAAAATATTTTTTATTTTATGGCATTAGCTACTTCTGTTGCATTTGCATATTATGGAAACAATTCCTTCTAGAAATATAGTCTACGGTACCTGTGAGTTCCGAATAAAATAAGAATATATATGCCAGTATTCCCCACCAAAAGAGGTTTAAATGCCTCACCAGCGGAAAAAAAAATCTTATTTAAATCACTTTATTTGTTTTCATTTTCTAGTTTTTATGTTCACAGTGATGCTCTGTTTCAGGCAGAAAGGGAAACAAATGTACAAAAATACTGCAAGGAAGGCTGTTCCTTTGGTATTTCCGATCCAGCTGGAAGCAGGATGTACTGGAATTCTTACACACACACACACCCCAAAAAAAAAAAAAAAAAAAAAGAAAAAGAAGAAGGAAAATGTGTGTTCAACTGGAATACCCAGCCTGGTTCTGAGATTAAAGTTTTTGGAAATATTGGAAAGTAAGCCACACACCTACCCTCTTGAAAATTCCTTCATTGCTGTGGAGTACTGTCATCCACCATGAGACTGCAGGCAGGAGAGAGGTGCCCCGAGCCGTCCAGGTTCACCTCACTGCAGTGACCCCAGGCTCTCCGCACCACACACTCCTCCCTCTGCCACAGGCAGCTGACACCCAAAAGGCACCCAATAAGCACCTAACAGTGTTTTCAAAAGGTCCAGTGTCTGTAAGACACCCAAATCCCACTGAAATAATAGGACTAGGTGGCTCAACTGTCCCAAGACTCCTTGAAACAAGGGTTGCTTAAATGCACAATTGGTTAGATAAATATATTTGAAAGCTCTTCTCTTAATGTTCTGATGCATCTAATTTCACCATGTTTAGTGCAGATATCAATAATAAAATAACTTTGTGATACCTTTACAAATGGATATAAAGTTCTCAGGAATTAAGGGGGAATAAGCATAAAATTCAATCAGTACATATTCATTGAAACTAGAAAAAATTTAAAGGAGAAATATGTAACAGCATGAAGAACCAAGAGAAAGTTTATCAAAATCCATAAATCAAAAGCAAATGTATTCTGAAATGTATCCAAGAGAAATAGTGACTGTCACCAGGCCAGGCCCTTGGAGTGGTTTCAAGTTCTCCAATTATTTTAATCTTCCCTTTAGCCAGTGTTGATTAAAACTTAAAAAAACCCACAATTAAAACCACTACACTGAAGAATACAAAAGATAAAGGAAGCAGACAAGGTACAGATTCCTAAATCTGAGATCCAGAAATGATCATTTTAAAGATAAAACATCTTATTTGTCCAACATGCAAACACACCCCACCCCCCCTGCATTTCTGAAGGCAAAATATGCATTTTTCCTTTTAACTCTGTGGCTCAAATCCAACACATGGAGGTTCAAGGATGATAAAGGACTTTATTTGATAAGCTGCACAATTAAACTCTCCTTCAGTGCAATGGTTGAATGACAGTCTAAAGCCAAATTCAGACCATCAATCAAGAAAATTAATGTCAGGAGTGAGCAGCCAAAGAGAAGATGTCTGGATAGTGATGACAGTCAAGTGCTTTATCTGGAGGGGAAAACATTATTCCATTACATACCTATCTGCTCATTCAAATACAAAATAGTCACTGCATAAAGTTTATGGAGATGTTTCCATATCAGAAGAAAGACATAGGAAAATTTCTTCATCGTATTGTCTCTGCTGTCAGCTAGTAAAATAATTTTACCTGTATCTTTTCACTAGTTACTAATAAATTCTTTTTCATATGATAGAAAATATTCTGTATCAGAGACTTGCTCGGTGCTTAGAGGTGATCTCTGAAAAGTTCAGTCTCGGTAAAAATGGAAATGAGCTGTGAACTAGCATCTTTTGTGCATCTCTAGTATCAAGGATGCCACTGAGCAAAGTGGATGCTTTTCAACTTCTCACATGTGCCAATGCATTTCATCACACCAACAAGCAGCATAATTAGTCGCAAACAGGGAGTGACTACGCTCAGCTTCCCAGTGGAAAACAGATTTCAGAGAGCTCAAACCTGCCAATGAACTACAAACGGACAGATGGACAGAAATTAAGCAAAATTCCCAGACTCATCCTTGCTGGATGCATCACTGAGGCACCACCAGCGAGTGCCCTGCCTGAAACAAGGAGGCACAGTTGAAGAGGAGCAGAAAAGCTGTCCCTTCGCCCCAGAACTGCAGGGATGACTCCACCAAGGAGCAGAAAGCTGGGCAACTGGGGGAAGCCTCCACTACCTGTGTTGCTTTTACACCAAAGGCTTCCAGTGCTCAGGTTTATAATTTGACAGTCTCTCACCAAAAAAAAAAATACACAATTTGCTTGAAAGAAACAAAGAAATAGTACAATGATGATCATAGACATATAAAAGTGTGCAGCTGGATGTATTAAATACTTTATATGAATCTAAAACTAATACCAAATAAAGTTTTTCAATACGTGTTGTCAGGTTACCTTTTCTGTTGTGTTTGTATTATTGGTTGTATTCTGGAAGCCCTGGACAATGCCAGAAATGCATAATGGCCCAGCAAAACCCAGCAAGTCAGCCAAGTAACGGAACGTGCTGCTGAGAAGAATTGGTCGTCCAAAAGCACTATACATGGCTAACCATATGGAGGGACTCCGATTGGGCTGGTCTGCTACCTTTTTCTGGAAAACAGAGAAACAAGTATCAATGCACCAAGAAGACGTCTCCTGGCTGTACAGAGCAACTTCCATTTTGGTCCTGTCTGGATGCCCAAAAGGTTCCTGAAGGGTGAGGGAGCAAACACGTACATGTATCAACAGACTTCAGACGTTCTTCACACAAAATCCAAATTCTGCCTCCTCTTCGTAACTGTGGTTCCTCGCCTCTAAATCCTACCACTTTTCTGAACATGTGAACACAGGAATACAAACACAGATCAACCGTACTGGCATGCAGCCATTGCTCCTTGTCGCATGTGGACTTAGGAAAAGGTCTGACCTTTCAAGCTCTTACTCATTTGGGTAATCTTGCCTTTCACAGTAGCTGTGAAACTACTTGATGCAGTAAAGGCTTCTGATGTGAGAAAGGGATTGAAGGGAAAAATGTGGACAGACACCAAAACCAATATAGTTTACTTTAATGTATCTGGATTTTTTTCTGTCTTGGATGCCTTCCAGGAAGACACACTTCAGTCGATCACTAATTACTGGGCGCAAAAAGGTGAAAGTAAGAGGCTATGTTGGGAGGTAAGATTAAATCAACTAAGGGTCCTTTCTGGCTTTCAGTTCTGTGAATCTATGCAGTATCACAACTCTTGCCCTAAAGCACCAACCAGCAGATATCTCTCTATCTAGTCAAAGGAGTTCTGATATTTCTGAGGTCCTTTGAATCGGAAGAAGAGGCGGTGCTTTACTTAACAGATCCATGGTCTGCAGAGTGCTTCCTTGCGCTTCAGGCAACAGCTTTTGCCACTTGAAAAAAACATCTGTCATTTTTCAAGTAGCGCAGATGCCTGCAAGTTGTAACGCAAGCCAAGCCCTCTTGAGTGTTCACAGAGACATTTTAAGTATAGCCCTGTAATAACAACCCCCTGCCCCAGCAAATTAACCAAAGAAAAGCAAGTTATGTCTGTACCCCGCCTGGCTGCCTCATGTCTTTTTTTCCGCTTTTCTCTGTTTTTCCTTTTACGCCACTTCAACGGTGAGATAGAATATGTCCACGGTGCCAAAAATATACGAGTGTACAGGAGGGCCAGGTAGGTGCTTACTGGCTTCTAGAGATTACACCAGGCTGGTCATACCCAATGCCGAGGAGCTTAGTACAGAGAAATGAGCAGCACGGGGACAAATAAGAGCTAACATTTCAGGAAGTGGTAAGAATGAAACCGCTTCTTCTGATGAGGGAAAGAGCACAAGGGCCTCGTGTGAGTCTCCCAGCCAAAAGGGGCTAAACTGCTCTACAGGGCCTACTGTCATCCTCCTTAAATAAACCATCCGCACTTTAACAGCTTGATAGGAGCTAAGCTAACTTATTAGGAAAACACATCTGCCGTCTTTTGGCAAAAAATGTACATGCTGTTCTGGGCATTCAGTTAATGGTAAATTTGCCAAATGGCAATGGTAAATCCTTATTTCTTTAATAAGATTTTGCTATTTCGATAGTCATTTTCAGTACTGCTACACAATTCACATAATTGTCATCACGACAAGAAATCTATTTACTTTTCATTGGAAAAAATGCTAATTAAATTAAACTATCTAATAACCTTTATTGCTGTTCCTTCTTTTTTAATCAAGACTTCAAATTAGCTTAAGCATCTAATGGGGAGGGGGGAGAAAGAAGAGTGGATTTTTTTCTAATCTTAAACTCTATTACAGAATGTTATGGGCTTGCAGTGTAGTATGTTGTATGTGCCAACCCTACCCTGTATTTAGGTGCTGAAGGATGATCTGTCAATCACCACTCATTACTGAAGACCACTGGCATGTTTCAGTAACTGCACAGTTGAAAGTGTGGCCAACGTCATAAGAATTAAATACAAAACTCTGTCTGGGCAGAGTACTAAAGACAGGGAAGAGTTGCAGCAGCACAAATGTCAGCTTAACTGGAGATGCACGCATCCATGCACCTCAGTACCTTATTTAAATTTGCAAGGATCATTTTTGTTGGCACGGTTGGCAGTATTTCTTGTTGTGTGAATTAGCAGGCTGGACTGCTGTTCTCATCTCTGGCACTTGCTTAGGTTTTCCTTGTCTTTGCCATCTCCCTTTTAAATCACTGTAGTTTTCTCTACCTTGTGCACTCAACGGTTGAAATAAGGGCAGTGAGACAGCACTTGCTGATAAATCAAGCCACCTGTAGGGTACTCCTCAGCCAATATGGAAAACTGACTGTTCCCTTAGTGCTGTAACTTACAGTGTCAGCCTGACGCTGAAGGGCAATGCTCTGTTCCTGTAATTTCTAGCTATCTAACATACTTTCTTTCCATTTCTTTTTTTCCATAACAGGTAAGAGCCACAGTGGCACATGAATAGCAGGTATAGGAAATTCTGATGGTCCTTGACATTAAAAATTGCATTTTCTGTTGCACCATCCAAAAAGTAAAACTTTCTATTACTGTTAGGGCAAATTACACCAGATTTTGATTGATGGGGTAAACCAAATGTAGTATCAATGTGCTAAATCTATTTTGGGATACAAGATGTATAATGCATTAGTATGTGTTTAAAACATCTAGACTCCTTGTGTAGAAACCAAAACAAAAGCCAAGCAATAACAGAAAAAGGATCAAATTTGGAGGGCAGGGGGGATTATATGACAATTACTACCCACACATAGTACATTGGTCCAAAAATTTGGCTGTGAGAGCTTCATTGCATATCATTAAGGACTTCTTTATCTTCTTAAACTTATTAGAGAATTCTTTATCTTCAGCCAAAATGTCCATTAATATAGTAGGAACTGTGAATGTATATTAAAGAGAATATCTGAATTTAAGGTCATGGGTCTAACCCTATGTGCATGATGTGCATCACTGGTTATTCTGCAGAAGCAACCTTCCTATCCACAGTTAGAATTTCCTCAGGATTCTTAGAAAGGTACAATAAAAATACTGTAAGATGAGGTATTTCTGTTTCTATAGGAGACTGTTCAGAAAAGCAAGCAAATATAGCATGTCCTATCTTTTAGAATATTTACTGATGGCAGGAAACAATGAGATGAGGAAAGCCAATTGGAATATGGGGTTTTGGCAATACTTTGTTTCGGAAGAAAAACCAAACAGCATATATAAGTAAGCTTAATTATCAAAAAAGCTTGTTTTACCTGTAGTTTTATAGTGTATTCTAATTTGAAAGAACATATGCTGTGTTGTTTTCTTATGCTATGCTGTGTTACGCTGTGTTGCCAAACACAAACTACCTATAAAACCAGTAACAAGTGACCTATGTCTTAGAATGACATCTTGGAATGACATCTTGGAATGTCTTTTGCAGTAACGACGACCAGACTAATAGCCAATTAGAATGTCGATCACCAGTTGTTTAGCCTTGTATCGTGTTGGTTTATATTACTTGATATTGTAATAAAATTATTGGTAACTGGCTTTAAAATTCTGTAAAATAACACGTAGCATGAAAGTGAAATGAAAATTAAATTACTTGATGCTTTGAAAAAATTACTTATAACTACAGAATTTCGAGTAGTGAATGTATTCATAATGCTAAGAACGGCTTGGTGAACATTTGAAAATGTAAAATTACCTAGAACAGAACAGCGAATTCAGATTTGTCACTGAGAAGTGTTAGCTTAGGTCTCATGTGTCAGTGGGCAAACCTTTATATGCTAGGAGCCAGAAGAATTCTGTCTACATAGTTGAATATGGATTTCAGGAGTTGTCCGCTGACATCAAAGAAAACAAGAAAAGGTTGAACCCCGTGTTCACAGACTTCACAGTTACACAACTGGCAATATGCTATTTTAGCAGAACATAGCAGCCATAAAAAGTTAATCTCAGACCCTCTAGTTTACACTCCTGTATGCTTGGGGCACACGTGTGGAAAACAGTGATTCTGAGAAAACAGTCATCAAAATTTAACGTGACTCAATTCCCGCGTGTTATTATCTGGTAGAGAACCGCAGCTGATTTAAATGTTCATAGCACGTAGAAGGGATAGCAAGACAACGTCACATGAGCTGTCTCAATGGAATTTTACAATACAGAATATTCACGGTCATGTTCAGCATCTTTCATCAAGGAGCAATAAGAAGGGTTTGGAAAGGAAGAGAAACTTGCTTTCTGCAGGGCCATGGAGCACAGCTGAGATCAGCTATCTCCAGGCACAGGCAGGGGTAACCCCACTTAATCCAGAGGATGCTGGGGGGGCTCCCCTCACCAGCTGCGCAAGATTAGCGTCAAAGACACCCTGGTAGCAGAGACAGTGACATATCATCTCTCCCAGATCGCAGACCACGCTCCAGCCTGAAGAATTTTCCTAATTCTGTTTTCTGGCCCAACCACGCACAAGGCAATGCATTTTTCCGTGGGAGTGAACCGCAGAAAGTTCCACTGCCTGGCTCTTTGGACTGGCTTTAGCCCTTTGGTTTACTTTAACTTTATCTACAAAGTATCAGTTTACTTTAGGGTTACAGCCTGTTTTCGAATATTAGCACAAGCGCACTAGAGGCTGTGGTAATCTCAAGGCTTTAAACAGCTACGGAAACCGAAATATCTGGTGTAAGCCAGGTTTAGAAACGTAGGCGCGTGTAGCTGCATGGGTACATTTATGCAAGTCTTCATTCGTGCATGATGCCCACCGAGAGAAGCTACCCGCTGAAAGTTTGCATTCACACACATGGGCAACAGCACTCTGAACGTGCCTTTTGGCATCTGAACAGCATATTTGTGCAGGCACACACAGTATCTGCAGATGTAAATGAGAGACAGACAAATGCTTGCACCCAGTCATCACGCCTGGCGTTAAGAATGGCACCGAGACAGACCCTTGGGGCATGTAGGTGCCTAAGACTCTTTGGTCTCTTTAAGTAGGATTTAGGCTCTGAATGCTTCTTTAAGGAGCTGGCCTAGGGGATGCACTTCTCCTTTGCTGTGAAAAGCTCAGTTCCAATGACTCAGTAGTTTTCTGCTTAAAGCAGCAGAAGGGTCTTGGTCGCTTAGTGTCTGCAAGCATTGACTACAGAAGGAAAGAGAAGCAACTATTCAAATAGAAACAATCGTACGGATTATGGTTTCATTTCAGAAGGCACAGAAAGGAGCCTGCAGCTCCTGCAGCTGCTGGGAGCAGATCGCTGCTCCTCCCGGCTTCCCCTCGCGTTGAAGTTCTCACCCATACACCGCATGGCAACACGTTTACCTGGTGTGTGCAGGAGCGGGATTTATATGATTTTTGTACTACGTGCTACATTTTCCATAAGCGGCCTCTGAATGCCTGTATTCTCTCTGCTTATACTTGAGATTTGATACGTATGTACAACCCAGGGAGGCAGTCTCTCAAATCCTTCCTCCTTTCTGCAAAACAGAACCTTTCTTCTTTTGGCAGAAATCACCATCTTCAAGCACAAATGAAACATCACAGTTTTGCCTAAATGCATGCAGAAACTCCTGCCCTACCCAGTGAGTTTGCCTAACCGTGGTTTTTGTAGTGTGTTTGGCTGGGATGAAGTTAATTTTCCTCATAGCAGCCTGTTTTGGGCTGCTGTTTTGGATTGGTGAGTAAAACACTGTCAAGACACCAGTGTTTTGGCTATTCTTGACGTGTGTTTTTGGCTATTTCTCTTTCTGGAGAAAAAAAAATGAAGATGAATGTTTCCAGCTGAAACTATGGACAGAATGCCTTCTAATTTAAGATGCTGTTATGAGTAGCTAAGACTTAAACAAAGCTTTCACTTTTAAAATGAAATCTAGCAAGTGATCAGTCTGTTATGGTTTTAGTTTCCAGTTGCTCTCAATCTGGCAACTCTCCCCGGCTGTAAATTCACTTAAAACCAAACAGTAACCATTGGATTGGAACTTCCTAAGCCAAGTTTCACCTTGGAACAAACAGTCCTAAGTTAAAAATTTATAAAACTAGGATATCATATAAGCAGGAACCATTCAAACTGATGCTATAGTTTCTAAGGCCAAAGAGTGACATGAGCATCTTTGGTTACCTTTTGTTCCTCATATGCTTCCTTGAGACAAACGTAATTTGTCAGTGCTCTCATTGCAATCGGGAGCTTTCCAATCGCCTTCAGGTCCACAGGTTTCTTGTGAGCAGATATAATAAGAGTATTCATCCACCAGTAAGTCGCCTTTGAGAGCAAATTCACAAATGGCTGCAGGAACCTCACCCCCAGGTCCTGTAGATCCTCTGGTGGCTTTACTTTCTGAGGGTTCATGAAAAATACATACCTCTGGAGAGGAGAAAAGAGATAGCATGTGCTCAGGAATTATCTTATTAATGGTAATTTTTAGTAGAAGTTATGTATAACACAACTACAGTGTCAAATCTGCATTTAAAGGTAATTATACATTGAATTTAAATATAAATTTGTATGGAAATAGGAGCATTTCCATTTTGACAGCGTAACTGGCGAGAAATCGAGCAATACGGGATAAGGACACAGCTCTGTAGCCTATCAGTACCACCTACCTCTACCTGACCACCAACAAAAAAGAATTCTTAGGATATAATTAGATTTTAAATTATCATGGGTAAGAATGTACGCTAACTTCTACATTCACTACACGTATAGCTTATGTGCATTAACATAGCATATACAGCATGGATTACATATGCACACACATACACCCTTACATGCACAAATACGCATGTATTATCTATCTTTACAAATACGTATGTGCCCTCTGTGTGTATACATATATGCAGGCGCACATACACACCAAGTCCAGGGGACCCATCAAGGACATACATTTTAAGGAGGTGCCAGGTCCCACTGATTTCTATAGAATTAACCAGGCATTTACGGCTACGCTAAACTTGAGCCTGAACTTGACACAAGCCAGAGTTACTGGGACTAAAATCCCATCTTCATCCCCAAGATACTGTTCATGTGTTTTGAGATCCTGATAAAGAAACCACGTACCCTAACTCGAATGACATTGATCTCCACAGCCATCAGCAGCCCATAGAGAATGACCATAATTCCAGTAATGCAGAAACGCAGCTGAGAAAAAGGCACACCATCCTGGCAGTATCTGACAAGCTTGATCGTTTTGGTGACAAAGGCCATTATCCAGTAAAGAAAGAGAGCTGTAAAACAG